>NC_092872.1:487576952-487884952 GCF_028372415.1 Notamacropus eugenii
TTGATAAAAACTGTGATGAAAACTAGAAAGCTATCTGGCAGAAATTAGGCTTATATCAACACCTTACATTATATTCCATAATACATTATGGTTGATATGTGACCTTAATATTGAAGATTATTTTATAACAAAAATTAGAAGAAAAACAGATACCACACCTTTCACAACTACGGGTAAGAGATGTAGTCTTAGCTAAACAAGAGACAGAGGCAACTACAAAAAATAAAATAAATAATTTTAATTACAGGAAATTGAAAAACTTCTGCACATTCGAAATAATCACATCAGTGGTAACAAAACTATAAAGATTGTTGTTGTTTGTCCTATATTCTCAAAGAAGACCATGACATCATGGAGGTGATGCCAAGACTTGTAAATGAATTGATTAAATGAGGGAGGGCTGTGCAAAGTCACTAGTCTTACTTTCTCCTTGGGAGCCCTCTGGGTCCAATGGAGACATAGATCAGGAAGATTAGAGATGACCCTGGATGCAATGGAAGACCTTGGTCTTTTTAAGCTAAGATATTTAACAAGTCTCAGTTTGACTGAGGCAATGTTTATTCAGTAATTAAGGCTAGGTAAGAAATGAAGCAGAAAATGGCCTCTTTACTAGTCCAAAAAAAATCATTAAGAGAGGGGAAGACCCTCAGGATTTCTGGCCAAAACAGAAAAATTTGTTATTTACATTCACTCTGAGCCACTTAGGGTCCAAACAATGACCAAATGGAGCTTGACCTGGGGACTATAGTTGGTCAATCAATGAGAGCCAGAATGATTTGAGTTTAAGAAAAAAAAGCTTTAGAGATCACAATTTATATTTCTTGGTTCAGAGTACCAACTGGCAAGGGTATGATACCCTATGTGGACAGGAAAAAAGAGAAGAAAAGAAAGGAACTGGGTTGCCCGACTGGTGGTTCCAGTTGGGTTTTCAGTGGGGCAGCTCCTCTTTCTACTCACAAAGGTTGTTTGCATTTCATTTTTGAAGAGAACCATGATATCAGTCATTAAGCATGACTCAAATGACTAGATATATGAGGTCATCCCTTAATCTACCTCTTTGTGGAGATGGGAGATCCGCAAGTAATACAAATTACAGTATTTTCATATTTTTTCAATGCATTCATAAGTCATGCTGATTTTTTCTTTTTCTTGTTTTCTTTTCTCTTTTTGTTATTAAAATATGCTGTTTGTAGATTGACTTTCTGGGAGCAGGGAGAGAGATCCTGGGAATAACTACAATGATATAAAAAACAGAAGACATCAATTGAAAATGCAAAAATAAAAAATGTAAAATAATACAATATAATTTTATGGGTGAGACCCTAGAATTGAGGATATTGGGAAAGTCTTCATGAAGGTACCATTTGAGATGAGATTTGAATGAAACTGGGGGAATTCTAGAAGGTGAAAGTGAGGAGAAAGTGCATTCCAGACATGGGTGAGCATAGTTTTAGGAGTTACAAGTATCATTTTCCCATGCAGGAATGTAAACAATTTGACTTTTTGAATCCCTTATGATTTCTCTTTCCTTTTACCTTTTAATGCTTTTCTTTCTTTCTTTTTGTAATTAAATTTATTTATTTTCAGTTTTCAGCATTCACTTTCACAAAATTTTGAATTTCAAATTTTTCCCCCATGTATTCTCTACCCCTATCCCAGGATATCATGTATTCTGGTTACCTTTTCCTCCAATCTACCCTCCTTTCTATCACTCCCTTCTCTTAGCCTCTTTCCTTCTATTTTCTGTAGGGAAAAATAGATTTCTATACCCCATTGCCTATACATCATATTTCCTTGTTGGATCTGAAAACAATTTTTTAACATTCATTTTTAAAGCTTTGATTTTCACATTCTTTCCCTTGACCCTTACCCACCCATTCTCACTGAGAAGGCAAGAAATTTGATATAGGTTATACATGTAGAATCATGGAAAACACTTCCATAACAGTCATGTTGTGAAAGACTAACTATATTTCTCTTTATCTTGTCCCACTTTCAGCTTATTCTATTCTCTCCTTTACCTGTTCTTCTATAAAAGTTTTTGCTTCCAATTACCCCTTCCCCCAATATGCTGTCCCTTCTATTATTCCCCCTGTTTTTCTGTAGGGTAAGATAAACTTCCATACCCATTTGAGTGTGTATGTTATTTCCTCCTGAAGCCAAATCCAGTGAAAGTAAGATTCACTTATTCCTCCTCACCTTTGCCCTCTTCCCCTCCACTGTAAAAACTCTTTCTTGTCTCTTTTATGTGAGATGATTTACTACATTCTACCTCTCCCTTTCTCTTTCTCCTAGTACATTTCTCTGAACACAATTTTATTTTTTAGATATTATCCCTTCATATTCAGCTCACCCTGTGCCTCTCCTCTCTCTCTTCTTTCTCCCTCTCTTCCTCTCTCTCTGTCTCCACATACACATACATGTATACATACATATACATACACATACATAGATACACAAACACATACATACACACATATATGCTCAAGACAGCCTGATAGGTCACTGGGAAGTGTCTATTGTGCCATACTGTGAGCAGACCACAGTCCAGTGTGGGTTGTGCTGGCACAGACAAGGCCTGAGCAGGTCTTGGTAAGGAAGAATCTATCACTTGTAGTGGTTTCCAAACTTCATGACCCCAAAATGCTAAGGATAAATTGGAAGGTCAGTGGCAAAAGTCTGTGGGATTAGTGCTAGAGAGTGAAGTGGTCTAGCTCCAGTCCCAGGGTGGCTGAGGGGGGAGGGAATGGAGGAATCCATGGCAGCCACAGCAGCAGGGGCAGCTGCAGCCACTGTTCTTGGAGCTCTAGACCCACAGATTTTGGGGGGATCGAGCAGCTGACAGTACACCCCCCCCCCCAACCCCACTGGAAGCAGAGAATTACCTTAACAAAGAGCTCAGAAGTCAAATAAATGACTGGGGAAATGAGAAAAAAATGCAAAAAAGCATCAGACTATAGAATCTTACTTTGGTGACAAAGAAGACAGAAACATGCAAATAGAAGAAAACTAAGTCAAAGCTCCTTCATCCAAAGTCTCCAAGGAAAAATATGAATTGATCTCAGGCCATGGAAGAGCTCAAAAAGATTTTGAAAATCAAGTAAGAGAAGGAGGGAAAAAATTAGGAAGAGAAATGAGAGTGATGCAAGAAAATCATGAAAAATACTTACTAATGGAGACCCAAAAAATGCTGAAAAAAATAACACTTTAAAAAATAGACTAACCCAAATGGCAAAAGAGATCCAAAAAGCCAATGAGGAGAAGAATGTCCTAAAAAGCAGAATGGGCCAGATGGAAAAGGATATCCAAAAGTTCACTGAAGAAAATCATTCCTTAAAAATTAGAATGGAGCAGATGGAAGCTAATGACTTTATGAAAAATCAAGACATTATAAAGCAAAATGAAAGGAATGAAAAAATAGCACACAACGTGAAATATCTCACTGGAAAAACAACTGACCTGGAAAATAGATCCAGGAGAGACAATTTAAAAATTATGGGACTCACTGAAATGTGTGATCAAGAAAAGAGCCTAGATATCATCTTTCATGAAATTATCAAGGAAAACTGCCTTGATATTCTAGAACCAGAGGGTTAAATAAATACTGAAAGAACCCACTGATCATCTCTTGAAAGGGATATGAAAAGAAAAACTCCTAGAAATATTGTAGCCAAATTCCAGAGTTCCCAGGTCAAGGAGAAAATATAGCAAGCAGTCAGAAAGAAACAATTTGAGTACTGTGGAAATACAACCAGGATAACACAAGATTTGGCAGCTTCTACATTAAGGGATCAAAGAACTTGGAATATGATATTCCAGAAGTCAAAGGAATTAGGATTAAAATGAAGAATCATCTACCTAGCAAAATTGAGTATAATACTTCAGGGGAAAAAATGATCATTCCATGAAATATAGGACTTTCAAGCATTCTTGATGAAAAAACCAGAGCTGAATAGAAAATTTGACTTTCAAACACAACAATCAAGAGAAGCTTGAAAAGGTAAAGAGGAAAGAGAAATCAAAAGGGACTTACTGAAGTTGAACTGTTTACATTCCTACATGGAAATATAATATTTGTAACTCGAGACTTTTCTCAGTATTTGGGTAGTTGGAGGGATTATATGCATACAGATAGAGGGCACAGGGTGAGTTGAATAGGAAGGGATGATATCCAAAAAAATAAAATTAAGAGGTGAGAGAGGAATATTTTTGGAGGAGAAAGGGAGAAATGGAAAGAGGCAAATTCTTTTTCATAAAAGAGGTAAGAAAAAGCTTTTTCAATAGACAGGAAAAGTGGGGAAAGTGAGAGGGAAAAAGTGAAGCTTACTCTCATCATATTTGGCTTAAGGAGGCAATAACATGCACACTCAATTTGGTATACAAATCTTTCTTACACTATAGGAAAATAGGGGAGAAGGGGATAAGTGGGGTGTGGGGAGATGATAGAAGGGAGGGCAAATGGGAGAAGGGGCTAATTAGAAGCAAATACTTTTGGGGAGGGACAAGTTCAAAAGAGAGAATAGAATAAATGGGGGCATGATAGGTTGGAGGGAAATACAGTTAGTCTTTCACAACATGACTATTATGGAAGTCTTTTGCATAACTACACATGAATAACCTATATTGAGTTGCTTTCCTTCTTGGTGGGGATAGGTGGGGAGGGAGGAAGGGAGAGAAGTTGGAACTCAAAGTTTTAAAAACTAATGTTAAAAATTGTTTTTACATGTAACTGGGAAATAAGAAATACAGGTAATTGGGTATAGAAATTTATCTTGCCCTACAAGAAAATAGAGGAGATGGGGATAAGGGAAGGGAAGGGTGTGATAGAAGGGAGAGCAAATTGGGGGAAGGGGTAATCAGAATGCACGGTGTCTTGGGGTGGGGGGAGAGGAGAGATGGGGAGAAAATTTGGGGCTTGAAATCTTGTGGAAATGAATGTTGAAAACTAAAAATAAATTAATTAAAAAAAGAAAAAATGTTATGTTCAGATTACAAATTGGGCTTTGGGAACCCTTCTAATTCTTGATTCTATAATTTTTGTGGTAAACTAGCAAGAAAGAAAGAAACACATTAACATAATCTTATCTGGGTTCTTGTAACTGGAATAAATTTGTCTCCCTCTCCCCACCAAAAAAGAAAATACCTTTTCATCAAGAAAGTAAGAATCTGTAGCCTGTTTCTTTCTCCCCCATTTGCTCATCTTCACAATCAATAACTTGACCTTTGAATTTTTTGTTAAATGGAGGGCTCCAGAAGCAGTATCCACTTTGGCAGTGGCTACCATTGCCCTGGGACCAGGGCTGGGCTGTGACTGGGGCTGGACCATGCTCTCCTCTTAGCCAGGTGAAAGACTCTTCCTATTGACCTTTGAAGCTGTCTTTGGTGTTCATGTGTTGAGAATTCTGGAAATCACCACAGCCACCAGTGATTCAATTCTCTAAGGCCTGCTCCAGCTCCATCAACACTAAGGTGGCCCATGCCAAACGGTGCTCTGTTCCCAGAGTGGTGCAATAGACCCTTCTTGATGACCTTCCAGATTGTCTTGGACTGGAAAACTGCTTCAGTTTGTTGTTTTGTGGCTTCTGCTATTCTAGAATTTATTTGGAGTCATTTTAACAGGTTTTTTAAGGGTTTTGGGGGGAGAGATCTAGCATGTTCCTGATTTTACTCTGCCATCTTGGCTCTACTTTCCCTTTCAATGCTTTTCTTGAGTCTTATATTTGAAAATCACATTTTCTATTTTGGCCTGATCTTTTAATCAGGAATGTTTGAAAGTCTTCTATTTCATTAAACATCAATTTCTCTCTCCCTTAAAGTATTATACTCAGTTTTGCTGGGTAAATAATCCTTGGTTGTAATCCTAATTTCTTTGCCCTCTGGAATAACACATTTCAAGCACCCCACTTCTTTAGTATAGTATATGCTAAATCTTGTGCTATCCTAACTGTGGCTCCATATTTGAATTGTTTCTTTCTGATTGCTTAAAGTATTTTCCCTTTTTCCTGGGAGCTCTGGAATTTGAAATATTCCTGGGAGTTTTTATTTTGGGATCTCTTTCAGGGAGTGATCAGTACATTCTTTCACTTTCTTTATTACCCTCTGGCTCTAGAATATCAGGGTAGTTTTCCTTAATGATTTCTTGAAAGATGGTGTCTGGGCTCTTTTTTTTTTTTGAACATGGCTTTCAGGTAGTTCAATAATTCTTAAATTATCTTATCTCAGACTGTTTTCCAGGTCAGTTGTTTTTCCAGTGAGATATTTCACATTTTCTTCCATTTTCCCCCCAAAGATTTTTTAATTTCGTTTTATTGTTTCTTGGTGTCTCATGGAGTCATTAGCTTTCATTTGACCAATTCTAATTCTTAAGAAATGATTTTTCAATGAGCTTTTTAGCCTCCTTTTCCAGTTAGCCACTTCTACGTTTAAGGGGTTCTTTTCTTCAGTGAATTTTTGTACATCTTTTCTCATCTTTCCAATTCTGCTTTTAAGGAATTCTTCCCTTTAGTCGATTTTTGTGCCTCTTCAACCATTTGACTTTTTTTCCAAAGGTATTATTTTCTTCAATATTTTTTGTGGGCCTCTTTTACCAAGCTGTTTCTCTCCCCACCTCCCTGATTTTCTTGCATCACTGTCATTTCTTTTTCCATTTTTCCCTCTACCTTTCTTAGTTGAGTTTTAAAATCTTTTCTGAGCTCTTCCAGGAATTCTTTTTCTTGGGGCCTGAGACCAATTCACATTTTTCTTTGGGTCTTTCAATATAGCTGTTTTGATATTGTCTTTTTCTGAGTTTGTGTTTTGATCTTCCTAGTCAGTAACTTTCTATGGTCACTTTCTTTTTGTTGTTGTTGTTGTTGTTACAGTTTGCTCACTTTTCTAGCTGATTTGGTGAAAGTTAGACTTTGCTTCTGGGGTGAAGAGGGAATTGTCCCAAGCTTCAGGCTTTCTTGTGCTGCTGTTTTTAGAGCTAGTTATGAGAATCTATAGGTTTTCAGTTCTTCCAAAGTGGTCTGATCTCAGGAAAGGTGTCATCACTGCTCTTCTGGTCTTTGCTCTGGTCTATGTGTGACCATAAGCACTTGATTTTGTGTTGGAATTGTGTACAGAGTCTTTGCTCCTGCTAATGCTCCTCCTTGCCTTTGCTGTGACTTAGAACCACATGTAGGCAATGCATCAAAGTCTTGCTCCTTGTGACAGGAAAGTGTCCCTTGTAATCTTCTGACCAGTTGTATGACCCCCACCACCCCTTACATTCTATGAGCTGAGGGCTCTGGAATCCTCCACCAATTCCAAATCCCTCAAGGACTGCTGCAGGCTTATTGGAGCTGGGCCTGCACTGGCTTGGCCTGTGCTAGCCTACGCTCCACTCTTACCCCAGTGAAACAAACCTTTCCTTCCAACCTTCTAAGTTGTCTTGGGATAGAAAATTGTTTCACCCCATCCTTTTGTTGGTTTTGTCACTTAAAAATTCATTTTGAGGCATTATTTTAATGTTGTTTGGAGAGACATTTCAAAGATCTCAAGGAATCCCTGCCTTAACTCTGCCATCTTGGTTCTGCCTCCCACACCTTAATGGCTCAAAAGCTTTAAGGTGGCATATAAACTACTAGTTTGCTCTCTGATGTATATCTCATCCCACATAATCAGAGAGAGTCACTTATTTATTGCTAAAATATGAAGCCCCCAATAATCCCTCTAATTTATATTAATGTGATCAATTATGTGTTAATATATTTTATACAAAGCACTCACATCTTGTATCACACACAAAAATCTGGTAAATATTTCAAACAACCAATATATTAACTGATGATCTAAAACTCTCTGTGGGATATAGGAACAATCCATGGTCAATTTAATGATTATTGTACAAGCTACCTGAAAGAACTATAACATTTCTACCTCCTTTATTGATTATCACAAAGTTGATAACTTACTTCCACACTCGAGGTTAAGCCATGTACTGAAAATGTAACTTACAAATCCAAGTATAGTGGGAATTCCAGAGTCTTTGATGTCCACATGCAAAAATGTTCTTTATTTAAAGCATGTGACCAACGTAAGAATGTCAAGAATAACGTATAAAATATGACATATTTCAAGAAGACATTTTAATCCCACTGTGATTTTTCCTAGCATTCAATCCATGACCATCACTCCTGAAGAGAACTGAATGTGTCTTTTGAGCCAGGGAGACACATCAAAGCATTGTGTGATGTGATTGAATCTACATGGATGACATCATGTTATATGACTCTACTGAAAAGCCCATTAACTAGCTACTTCATTTCATGAAAACTTTTTTTACACGGCATCAAAATGCCATTTGGACTCAATTAGTGTACTATTCTTAGTGTGCAACAAGAAGGAACAGAGACTAATAGCTTAGAACGTGAACCAGGACGCCTAAGTGAACTAATGAAAGCAATACTTAAAAATACCTTGGTTTTGTCCAGACAAGATGTACCTAGCATAAAGTTATAAAAAGAAAGCTGAGTGTGTACATACGATTGACTGATATTCTGCAGTCAAAACCTAATGACAAGAATATATTTAGAGAAATTAACACCCTAGAGCATGCACACTATGCCCAACCTGGTTCCCATCCATATGGAGACTCTATGAGCTTTTCTAGGCATGAGTAATTGCCCTTTTCCTCACTCCAGGGTGGATGCAGGTATCTTCCTAATATTTCTTGTCAATGTACTGCAAGGTGAGAAAAAAACCATTCTGCTCATCCAGAACTGAGTGGGCATACATAAGGTTTGAGAGGATGATCTTTCTTCTCTGGTAGTTTCAAGTGAGGAACAAGAACTTATGTAGGTCTCTCAGTTGGCAGCAGGCATCAAACTTCATCTCCTACACAGCCACCCCATGTCTCTGAATGAATGGAGTTTGTTTTGTATTTATTTTCCCCCAGATTTTAGGTAAATGAGTATCTAGACAGATCATAGCCTTGTGAGCTTCAAAAAGAGGAACTTTTGGGGACCCTTCACAAAATAAGGTCAATGACATCAACCTAACTGAACAAAGAAGCAATTTGTCTACTTTTTACACAATACCCAGCAATGAACTTGATGGGGCTTCTACAAGGGAAAAAAAGGGCTAAAGACTAAGACATTTCCTCTTCCACTATTCCAAGTGGAAAGGGAGATGTTTTGTATTAATTGGCTTAAATTTGAACCTGATCTCTCTTGGGATCAAGTACATACAGGTGTGAGAGTGCACTCCTTGCTTTGGGAGGATGTTTTTGTGTTCCTGGGCTTCTATAGATTCTCAGTAAACATGTTGTTCAGTTGTTTTTGAGTCATGTCCAACTATCTGTGACCCCATTTGTTAGTTTCTTTGTTTGTTTTGCCAAGATACTGGAGTGGTTTGTCATTTTTTCTAGCTCATTTTACAGATGAGGAAACCGAGGCAAGCAAGGTTAAATGACTTGTCCAGGATCTCATGGTTAGTAAATGTCTGAGATCACATTTGAACTCCTGAAGATTACTCTTCTTGATTTTAGGCTGTGGCACTCCATCCATTGCACCACCTAATGATCCCAATAAATATTCTTATGTAAGTATATGTATAAGTATCTCAATAAATACCCTCATGTAAATAATTTATATTAACTATTTAACTGATTTTGGAGAGATATTAACTGATTAATCAACATTGGGAAGCAGACAATTTGGGAGCTTGAGAGTGATTAGTAATAAAATCCCCAGTGTCTCAGGGTCACCTTTAGACCTCTGAGGGGAAGGAGTAGCCAATTTCCCCTCTTGGGACCCGACCCCTAGTCCTGGTGAGGGTTGGGAGAATGAACTGGGCGTGGGTACTTTACAAATACATTATAGATGGAGCATCTAGGACTTCTATAGCTCTCCAAGGTTTCCAAAGTACTTTACATACATCATCTTCTTTGATCCTCACAGTAGATTGTGTTACTTTTATTATTTTCATTTTATAATTGAGGAAATCAAGACCAAGAAGGCTAAGTGACTTGCACAGTCACAGGTAGGATTTGAACTCAGGTCTTCCTGAAACCAAGTCTCCAACTCTATTCACACCACTGCCTAGAGGCCACATTGGAATGTCACAACAAACCTCTGAAGTTCATACAACTGATATTACTAGCTCCATTTTACAGCTGAGAAAAGTGAGGCTCAGAGCAGTTAAAAGACTCTCCTGGAGGCATGTAACCAGTCATAGCCCAAGCCCCAATTTGAATGAGTCTTCCTGGCTCCAAAGCCAATATTCTCCTGTTGCCTAAGCAGTGAAGGCATTTTGTGTTGGTTTGAGAACTTCTAGTATCTAACAAAGTGCTTGGGGCATCATGGATGCTTAGGAAATTTTTTTATGGATCGATTGATATGTTGCATCCATGTGTGTCCCTGTGTGGGATAGGTATTTTTTAAAAAAGAAGTAATACAGTAAAGACTAAGGTCTGAGAAGTTTTAAAGTTCCTCGGGTCTCAGGAGAGCATTATCCAGTGGGCACCAAGGGCAGAAAGGATGTTGAAGGGGAAAGATGAGGGGAGAGAGACTCCTGGGGCCTTCCTGCAGCCCCAGCCAATGTGCCTGCATATTCAGAGTGAGCTCATCAGAGCAGCCATGGTGCCTGCAAGAGGTAGTCAGTCCCCTACACATGAAGGAGAGCAATCTGTTTTCACTTAGTCGGGCCTTCTGGGCCAGATGATGTAACTGGAGCTCACCCCTGCATTAAGCTGGCAGGCTGCCCCCAGTGACAACTCCAACTGTAAGTTACTGAACTAATGAGAAGGAGGCGGGGGGCAGTGCTGGAGAGAAGCAAAAAAAAAAAAAAAAAAAGCAGAGGGAGACCAACTCCCTTGGCTTCCTTAGCATCCCACAGAGTTGTTTGACTGTTTTAATACCAGAACAGCGGTCTCATCCAAGAAAGCTTGGCTTGTCTTCTTCAGAAAGGGGGGGGAAGCTTCAGCTGGGACCAGAGTGGTAGGGGACCCCCTTTGCCATTCAGCGGTGTTAGAAGGGGAGTTGGAAATGAGAAACCCATGGTAGGAGAAGCTTGCTTGGTCAAAGAGAACAAATCCCATAGTGGCTCATGGAGTTAAAACATTCTATCCTGTTATTTTCTTTCCTTTTTTTTCTTCCTCTGCTGAAAGAATGTCTCATTCCCTAGCTCCACACAGCCCCCGCCCTCCAAATGGACCATGCTACAGTATAGCTAAGTGTTGTGTCAGCAAGCATGTGTTTCTCGTAACACTGGGCCAGCCACAGTCCTGTGTAAGGGAAATTGTTTATCCTTTCTGCCTCTTTGGAAGGATTTTCCCCACCCTTTTCTCTCTCTTCCCTCATAGACCCCTCCCCCAAAGTCTGAGATACCACTTGGCACATGCAATGGAAGCTTTATTTGGTAAACCTCGTCATCGGAGCCATGACCAGTCTAAGCCAAGTACTAATAATCCGTTACATTTATTTAAATGCTGGATTTCTATCTTTTCAAAGTAGTTTCACTTGGATTATTATTTGAATTTTGACAGTCCTGGGAAGGAGGAAGGATCATTCCTGCCCAATCGAAAAGCTCCCGTCTTTGCTTATTATTTCCCCTGATTTATAACTGAAGAAACCAAGGTCCAGAAAAGGGAAATGACTTACCTTGGGTCAAACAGTCAATTATAGAAGATAAAGAATTTGAATTCAGATCTTCTGACCCCTAATTAAGTGCCCTTTCTATTTTTCATCCTGCCTCCCAATACAATTTAAGTGTCTCATTCCTTCAGAGCATAGTAATTTGTAAGAAGTAGGGAAGAAATTTGCTACAATAGATCACTTTTACACAGTATTTCAGGTTTGCAAATCACTTACATATATTCTCTCATTTAGTAGCTATTTGGCTATTATTATCCCCATTTTATAGAAGAGAAAACTGAGGCCCAGAAAAAGGAAGGGATTTGCCCCAGGTCCCACAGTGAGCTCATGGTAGAGCTGGACTCTGTTCTTCTGATTCCTTCCCTCTTTCCCTTTCCTCCCATCCCCTCTCCCCAGTCAAGAGTTCTTTCTAATCTAAGAAATCTATCACATTGTTGCCAATAAAAGTGAAGGCATCTTCTATCCCTTCCTTTAGCACACTGTATTTTCTAAGAAGCATGTAGGAAATTGGGGATAATCTACGATTTTGTGTTAGTGACACCCCTCCAGTATAGCACATTTATAGTCTACCTTAGGCATTCTGGAGACAAAGACATGCAGAAGAAGTAACTCTAATGGTAGGGACTTCGGTTGTACTGATGGAGCCATAGGAAAGAGAACTTTCCATAGGCTGTTACTCTTCTAAATGAGACTGGCTGTTAGGGAAACAAAACCTCTGTTTGGGGTTTTTGACAAAGATACTGGAGTGGTTTGCCATTTTCTTCTCCAGCTCATTTTACAAATGAGGAAACTGAGGCAAACAGTTGGGTGACTTTCCCAGGGTCATAAAGCTAGTAAGTGTCTGAGTCCAGATTTAAACTCAGGAAGAGAAGTCTTTCTGACTCCAGGCCCAACACTCTATCTTATTGTGCCTCCTAGTTGTCCCCAGTAAGTAAATAGTTTGCCTTGAGCCTATCTATATACTACCTACTATTTTAATAATTTTTCAAAGTTTATGAAAACCTTTATAAGCAACTCATTTAATAATGTAGTTGACAGTGTGCAATGCCTATGTCAAGCCATTATGGGTGGCATATATGTGTGAGCTCTTATCTCTCTAGTTAGAAAATGGTCCTTCTGAATCTTTCTTTGGAACTACTTGATATACAACCTGCTTATTGGTGGAAATCTCCCCGGGCTGGGGCAGGCAGGTTTTGTGCTAATCACTTGGTATACAAAGAAAGACAATTATAGGTCCTGCCCTCAAGGAAATTATATTCAAATGAAGGAGACAACATGTAGATAATTAGGTACATACATATATACATACATACAGACAGACATAGAATAGACAGGAGAAAGGAACAAGCATTTATTAAGTGCCTACTATGTGCCAGGCACTGTATGGAGTACTTTTCAAATATGAACTCATTTGATGTTCACAATGACCATGTGAGGTAGGTGCTATTACTGTCCCCATTTTACAGTTGATAAAACTAAGGCACAGAAAAATTAAATGACCTGCCCAGGGTCATATAGCTAGTAAGTGGTCCAATTATATATATAATATATAGCTAGTACAAGGTCCAATTAGAGCTCAGGTTTTTTAGATTCCAAGCTCTGTACTCTATCAACAATGCCATCTATCTTGAAAATGAAAAGTGATCCTGAAGAAGGAGATGGGAAAATCCCAGTGAGACTTCTTGCAGAAGGTGGTATTTAAGTTTAGTCTTGAAAGAATCCGGGGATGCTAAGAGGCAGAGGTGATGGACCAGAACAGTCTTAGCACAAAAGTCCGACAGCACAATAGCGTAGAGATAGATGTTTGTCCTTCGTTCTCTTGAAGAGGCCCAAAGACATCCTGGGGGTGATGTCTTAACTTGAGCATGAATTGGACATGAGGGGCAGAGCTGCACAAAGTCATCAATCTCACTTTCTCTTCCAGAGTCACGGAAATTTGTTGGCAAGATAAAGGTTGGCAAGAACCCACGATGCAGTGGGTGACCTTGACCTCTCTAAATGAAAGTCTTTCCCATTCAATGACTAATGACTGGGTAAGAGTTGAGACAAAAGATGATCAATTTGCCTTTAGAAAGTCTTCTATCTAAGAAGGGAAGGCCCTCTGAATTTCTGGCTAGAACAGAAAACAATTGCTATTTACGCTCATTCCAAGCCATCAAAAACTAAATGATGAACCATCCAGACTTGGGATAGTGCTGTCATTGGCCAATTGAAAGCCAGAGTGATTTGGGTTTTAAGATGGAATCAAGTAGCTCCATTTAAAAGACAATGAATTTTGAAAAGCCTGTCTTTCTAGAGCTATACTTCCAGAAATTAAAAATGAAAACCACTCAGGACAAAAAATAAATTGTCCCAGCTTTTTGGGAAAGAAAAGAAATGAAAATGAATAACTGAATGAATGAAGAAAAGAGGAAGGAAAGAAGGAAGGAAAGAAGAAGAAGAATAGGATGAGGAGGAGGAGAAAGAGGAGGAGGAGGAGGAGGAGGAGGAGGAAACAGCAGCATTCCCCAACTTCTTCTTGAATTGGCAGATTGGGTCCCCAAAGGATAATGACTACTGTTCCCGGATAACATGGTAAAGACAGTTAATACAAAACATTCTCCTAAAAACCTAGTTTACTCATTCCCATAAATACAGCCTGCATAGGGATAGGAAATGTTTTGTGATTTCCAAAGACTAGCCAGTAGGCTATTATGGCTGGATGGTAGAGTGCATGAATATAAGGAAACTATAAGAAGATAAGAAAAGTAGGAATATTCATTGTTCTTCTTGGGACCAAAAGATCAGTTAGCAAAGGGATTTGATCAAGAGCATGCCTGCTATAGAATCTCTTTTTGCATGAGCCCTCTTCAAGGTGGGAGCTAAGATCAAAGTGAGGCCATGCAGAAATTCTGAGTTCTGCAGGCCAGAGGAATGCGAGTAGGCTCAGTTATACCTGGCTAATGTTACAGGTATGTCCTGTATTAGTGTCTAGATCCTGCCATCTTTTAAGACTCAGCCCAATCTGTCTCTTCTCCAAGAAGGCCTTCTTGACTCCCCTAACTCACTTTGATCTCTCTCTTCTCTGAACTCCTAAGGTCCATATCATCTGACAGAAACCACTGTCTGGTCACATACAGTCTTTCAGTGTGTGTTGTTTCAGTGACACTATGAGCTCTACCATGACTATTGTACCACTTCTTTCTCCAGCACTGGGCTGAGCATAGAAGATCATAGATTTACACCTAGGAGGGACTTTAGAGATCATCTTACACATGAGAAACTGGAGGTCCATAAAGGTAAATGATTTGCCTAAGGTCATACAGGTACTAAGTAACAGAGCCAAGTTTTAAACCCCAGTTATTTGAGGTTAAATCCAACGAAGTGAACTGGAGCTCAAGTCTTAATATGATCTACAGAAATTGTCTCTAGGAGGCCATTTATGTCATAGATCATCCTTTGGGGATCTGGTTTTGAATTTTTAAAAAAAATATTCTTTCTGACTCTGTTTACTCTAACTTGAGTCTTTGGATTCTTCACCTACTCCCAGATCCCTCCTCCCTGCCCTCACCCCACATGACAAGAGAAAATTATCCTAGGACTTTGCCTTTCAAGGGAAGATGGGAGTAAAAAACAAAAAGAGGGAAGGGAGAGGGAATGAGCTAAAGAAGGTCTTTTCTGTTTTAAGAAAATGCCCTGAAAAGAGGTGCTTTATGAGGAATAGAGAAGTAGGGAGACATTGAACATTGTATCAGAATGGGAAAGCCTAGACAGCATAAGTCTCAAGCCAACAAATATTAAGTGTGCACAGCGCTGTGCAAGGTACAGGGGAAGGGGGCTGTTTAAGTAAGTTTAAGTAAGATCCACAGTCCCCATACTGATAGAATTTAGTGTGTTAAAGGGAATAAAAGATGCACACAGATAACTATGACAGAAAATAGTCCATGATAAGTGCATTAGAAGAATACAAAACTTGGGAGGGAATGGGAAGGTGAGGGGAGGAGGGGCTCTTCCAGTGGTATATATGTAAAAGTCCTATTGCAAATATAATCCTGAGGGCAGCTAGATGACAAAGTGGATAGAGCACGAGGCCTGGAGTCAGGAGACCTGAATTCATAATCCAGCTTTAGACAAGATCCTGGACAGGTCATTTTTTGCCACAGTTTCCTCACCTCACCTCCACCTATGAGCTGGAGAGGGAAATGGCAAACTACTCCAGCATCTTTCCCTAGAAAACTCCAAATGGGGTCACAGAGAGTCATACACAACTGAACTGACTAAATAACAATAAATATAGTTCAGTCTTTTAGTAATGGAGATGTAACCCCAAGGAAGCATATTTTTTTTCCAGGGTTTTATTTGTCTATCCACCTAGGTATTTGTTGGGGTGTAAGCTCAGTTCTCATGTGAATGGTCTCAGGCAGGTAAAGGTGAGGGCTTCTTGATTGAGAGCTCTCATGAGGCCCCCCAGGGAACAGCTGGGAATTGAGGAGTGCGATGCGAGCTTTCTTGTTTTTCCACCTCTTCTCAGTGGAAACTTGCTGGGGAGAGCATCCCACCCTTGAGATTGGTCCGTGGTCTGAGCACACCTTTTTGTTAATTAGCTAGGGGCTGAGAGTATGCACGGTATCCACGAGCGAACTATGCAGCTGGGAGAGCTTAAATGGGGACAGGAAAGCCTGAGGGTTCCTTTCTCCTTGGGAAGAACTTGCCCTGCATGCTGATGTGTAACTAAGATCCAGAATAAAGCCTACAACTTCTGTTTGACTCTGGAAGTCTCTTCTCTTGATACGTTTATCTGGCTGGCCACCAAAGACCTGGAGATAGGTAAGATGACCTGGGTAGCCCACAGCAGTTAGGCCAGGACAGGCATTTAAGCCCAATGTATCCACTTCATCTGCAGAATGCAAATGCTATAAACACATTTTAAAGGGAAGAAAAAGTGTGAGATAGTAAAACAAAGGAGAGAATATTAGAACTAGAAGGAACCTTAGAGGTCTAAGGATCTGAAGCCCAGGAGAAAATGACTTGTAAGAACTTGGTTGTAGAATTAGGACTTAATCTTGGAGATGTCTCTTGTCCTCTCTCAGGCCTGGGCTCTCTCCATCCCACTGTGCTATGGCAGCTTCTGGCAGCCCAAGTCAGGCCTAAATGTTCTGAACTACTTAAACCAGCTGTTCTGCATCTGGGCTAGGTCTGCTGTCACCTTCTAGCGACAGAGTTGGTGTTTATGGCTCCACTGGTCTCACTATGGCAATGCCCTCCAAGGTCAGAATCATGGGGGTGGCACTATGTGGTTTCCCAGGCTGGTACTGTAGAAAATGAAGCAAGAACCTTGCCTGATGTTGAACAGTGTCCAAGAAGATCACTCCTAGATGGAATCATGGTTTGGAGAGTAGGGGGCTAGACAATAGTTAGATTTTAGTCATAGAAATGGAAGGCTTTTAAAGCCATCCCAAGTTTGTAAAAGACAGAACTTCATTGGCAAAGACTGAGGTTTCTTTATGAGCTTTCAAGTCTTCTGAGGCTGAACATATTACTGCAAAATGGCCCAACGGAATCGCTCAGGAATGAACATTCTCTCCACCCCCTCACTTTGCAGGGCTGTGCACATTACTACTCTGTAACACAGAGATAGGAATGTAGTGCATGAAAGAGATTTTCCAGTTGTCTCTCTTTAAAAGGAGACTCCCATTAAAAAAAAAGGAAATAAAATTAACCACTATATTTTATTTGATCTCATGGAAACATACAAGAGACTTCCAGGGGATATACAAATGAAAAACCACTTTTTAAGTGCTTATGCGAAATGCTGGGGATATGAATAGAAAATTGAGCTATTTCCTGCTCTTGAGGAACTCACACTCTAACTGGAGGGGACCATATATTGGAGTGGTATGACTGAAAGGCCATGGTGATATGGCCATAAGGTCATATCCCAGGGGATTTCAGGTTGCTCTGTTGGGAAAGGAATATCTTCTTGGTGTCTGGAGGCAAAGGATTGTGAGTTTGGCCTTAGTAGGAAGGAACCCTGTGGTGGTTCCTGTGCTGGGGGCCTGTGATGGTTTGTATGGGTGGGTCTCTGACTGGGATGGTTTGTGGGGAGGTTTTTGTAGGGAAAACATGATCTAGTAAGGCAGATATGGCTTCCACTGTCCTCAGCCTAGTCAGTAATGATTTTTTTTCCCCTCTAGTGGACTTCACAAACGTATATAATGGCTTGAATCATAAGTGTTTTATTATTATACCAGATTGTAAGTTCCATGAAAGCAAAGGCCCTGTTTTATCTAAATGTTGTGTCTTCCATCAGCACTGAGGGCAGTGCTTGGTGCAAGTGAAAATTAAATAAATGTCTGTAAAATAGAAGACATGTATATAAATACATATATGAAATGTCCCAAATAAAGCTTTAAACTTGCACTGAAACTTTAGGGAGTCCCAAAAGTCTTAGTTAAGCTTTAATAAGTTTAAACTTGTACTGAGACTTTTAGGACACTGTATAAATTCATATACATGAATATATATGTATATGTATTTATGTGGAATGTCCCAAAAATCTCAGTGCAAGTTTGTGTATAATATATTCTCATATATACATACACACACAGAAATATATATGTTTTGAGAGAGAAAAACATAGAGACAGAGACAGAGAGACACAGAGAGACAGAGAAAGACAGAGACACAGAGACAGAGAGAGAGAAACAGAGAGAGACAAACAGAGAGGTGTATACTCAGGACAGATAGAAACAAATGACTCTAGAGACTTCGAAGAAGAAATTGCTTGCAGCTAGAGGAGATCGGGGAAGTCTTATAAGAGACAACTTTTGATCTAGCCTTGAAAGGTGGTTAAGATATCAACGGGTAGAAAAGGTTAAAAAGATGGGCCTTTTAAGCTGAAAAAAGTTATGAACAAAGGCACAGAGTTGGGGAGGTGGAGGGATTAGCTGGAGAAGGAAAAATAGGAGTGATAGACAGAAAGGTGGCTTGAAGTTTGGATTAGATTCCTTGAGCAACATGGAGCCTTCCAGAAATTGTGAATGTGCATGCAGTTGGTTTTAGGTGAGAAACCTGAAACTGACCCTAAAAATGAGCCTCCAATTTTTGCTGCTTGTCGCTTCAGGGGAGCAGACAGGCGCAAAAATAACAAACAAGGGCGAAGTTCTAGTTTCAGAACATCCCACAATAAAAGTTTTCCCTAGTGGTTCTGGAAATGTCAGTGGAGCTCAGGCTGAATTTTATTAGCTTCCTTGTTTCTACAATAACCTCATCTTCTGACTCAAGGGAATGGCCCCAGTGCTCTCTGCAGCTCCTTGACTCAACAGGCTTTTTCTCTGGTCCTCCCTCCATTTGTGAACTCTCTTATGTTTCCCCATAATGTCCTCTTTGGTTCTTAACCCAGTAGCAGAATACGTGATGCCTAGTGACAGGGTCAATGGTATTTTTGTGGTCACATATGACCAAAGTGAGAGCATGTTATGTATCATGGGAATGCCAGAATCATTTGCTTTCTTGTTGTCTCTCCCATTATACTGTAAGCTCCTTGAGGGCAGAGACTGCCTTTGGATTCTTTTGTGTCCCCAGTTTTCATGCATTGCCTAGCACATAGTAGGTAGTTAATACATATTTATTGACAGACTCCCTCTTTCTCAAGAGTCTTCATTCTTTCACGTAGGAAAGACCTCCTAAAGATTTCTTCAGCCAGAAGGCACGGTGTTTTTAAGTACTGGGGCTGTTCATTAGGGCAGAAGGGCCCAGACTAGAAATTAGGTGACATTTGTGGCTAGTACACCTTCCCTTTCTTGTTTTGGTGTATTCCATCACCTTTTGCCCAATGCCACATGCTGTCCCTTTTCCTGACACCAGTGCAACTCAGAGGTGATAACCATTTTTTTCTTTCTACCTTCCACTACTAAAATGAAATTCTAGAATTCCATAGCAGTACAAAACCTTGGGAAACATGGGAACAGATACTTAAAACTGGAAGGATTCTTTGTTCCCGTCTGCTGCATGTGCGGGGATTCTGTGATGCTACCTTTCTTGGGCTTCCAATGAGAGAAGAAGGAGGTTGTTTACCCCAATAGTTATGGTGGCTGCTCATGTGGGACAGTAGACACATGTGTTGCCTGTATGTGAGTCTGAACGTAGACTTGGAGTCCCCAGCTTCTGTTTTGTATCTCTCTCCCTGAGCATAGGAGTCTAAACAGTGATTCTGAGATGTATGTTTCAGGACTTTGAGGCAACTTCATGAGGTAAAGAGATTGAGACCTTCTGGGTAGTTTTCTTCAACTCTAACCTTCTTGGAAAGGATGACTATCAGCTCCAGATTGCCAGAAAGTACACAACTTAAGGGAGTTATTCTAACAGGGCAGAGCCAAGGTGAAAGCGACATGGGAAGTTAGCAGTCCTAAATGTCTCATGTTTTAATATTCATAGATCAAATTTAATAACATATGTTAAGTGTTTTGCAAATCATAAAATGTTATGTATTTCTTAGCTATTATTAATATCATTATGAATAAAATTTTAAGCATCAGCATCTGAGGAGAGTTATTATTTCATGTTTTAAGCTTTTGTCAGTGTGTGTCTATGGGTCTTTTGAGCTGTATACATTTTGTGTGTGTGTGTGTGTATGTGTGTATGTGTGTGTGTGTGTGTGCAATATATAGCTGTCATAAACACAAAAAAAATTCCTAGAAGAGATCTCTGATATCATCTAATCTGATCACTTCATTTTACAGATATGAAAAGTGAAATTATAGGGCTTAAATGGCTGACTTCCTTAAGATCTCAGTTTAGCCAAAACAGGTTGATCCCAGGTCCTTTGGAAGACTTCCACTGATGGAGAATATACTTCCTTCTAAATCAATTCATTCTATTTATGAACAATTATTATTGTTAGGAAATTCTTTCATACAACCAACTTGAAACTATGTACCTTCTTCCATCCAGTGCTCATAATTCTATTTTCTGGTTCTAAGCAAAACCCTCCCAGAGGAGACTCTAATAAGAGGGAACTCTTGAAATCTCCTTAAATACATGAAATCTCCTTAAATATTTGAAGAAAGCTTTCACATCTCTTGCTCCCTCTGTACCCTCCAAATAGTCTCTTCTCTAGGCTAGGTGGCATAGAGGATAATCAGGACAAGTCACTTCACATCCCTTAGACTCAGTTTCTTCATCTGTAACATGGAGATAATAATAGCACCTAGCTCACATAGTTGTTAAGAAGATCAAATGAGATAACATATTTACGAAAAGTGTTTTGTAAACCTTAAAGCATTATGTCAGTGCTAGTTATTGCTATTATCTATCTTTTAATGATTAAATTAATTAATGGAATGGTTTCTAGCCCTTTCACTCGGCTTTTCACCATTTAGAATCACTGCAGTTTAGAATTTCAACAATCTTGCCTTACCTTTTAGGCTCCTGGTGTTTTCTGGGAGTAAGTAAGCTAGCAGACAAATTAATGTGTCCTCAGCCTCCTCCTCCCTTTGTTGGCTTCTGTCAGCATATCATATTCTGTCTGCCTGGAACTGAGAGACAGACTAGGAAAGAGTTTTAATGTAATCCTTAACCTCATCGTTAGGGGGTGGGGAGGTGTCTCTGGGAATTTGCGCCCCCCCCTTGGAATTCCTGTACTTTGTACCTCTCATTCATTCATTCATTTATTTTTCTTTCTTTTTTCTTTGTAATTCTCTTAAGGTAGTCTAGGAGCAGCTAGGTGGTATAGTGGATAGAGTGCTGGCCCTGGAGTCAGGAGGATGTGAATTCAAATTCATCCTCAGACACTTACTAGCTGTGTGACCCTGGTCAAGTCACTTAACCCTGCTTGCCTCAGTTCCTCATCTGTAAAATGAACTAGAGAAGAAAATGGCAAACCATTCCAGTATCTTTGGCAAAAGGAAAACTCAAAATGGGGTCCCAGAGTCAGGCATGACTGAAATGACTCAACAACAGTAAGGTAGTCTATGTAAAGGAGAATAGGACATATCCTATGTCCTCTACTAACCTGAGACCTCCTTCAGGTCTGGGGGCATATGTATGTATCATCAGATTTTCTTAGTGTCTAGATTTCTTCTTTGCTGCAGAGGAAATTCCTAGTGAGGTTGGACTAGCTGACCCCTGAGGTCCCTACCACCTCTGAGATTCAATTCAATTCAATAAACATGAATCATTTTCCCTTGATTTATTTTTATCTGTATGAGTGTTCCATTCCCCTAGTATACTTTAATTCAGGAACTATTATTTTTCATCATTGTATCTCCAAAATCAAACACAAAACCCTGCACATAGTATGTGCTTAATAAATGTTTGAATTAAATCAGGTGTCTACCCAGTACCTAGTAATGGTTTTGCATGGAGCAATGCTCAATGCATTTTGAATGAATGAGCTACTTCATAATTATTCATACTCTTCTCAGGAATAGACTTTCCACACTGGAGGAACATATATATGGGGACCTGGTGGTGAATGTGTTCTTTCTGCCCTTTCACTTTCAAAGGAAATGGAGACTGGAGCCCTAAGTACCATCTGTTGGCCTAGAAACCTTGCCTTCTTGGGGTGTGACCACCTTGTTTGGAAATCACCATTAACCTTATCTCAACTTCAATTTGTGCCGTGTAGACCAGTCCTCTCTGACTTGAAAAATTAAAACCATGAGGCTTCCTTAACTGAATGGCACTTCTATTCCTCATAGGTGGAAAATATAGAGCAGGAATACAGGCTCAGAAAGTAGACAGTAACATAAGTAGATACCAACAACTTATGGTGCAAACACTTCCAGGCTAGTAGGGGATCAAACTTATTTGGGATTTCAGTTGTCCAGATGTGGCTCATGTTTGCCAAATTGCCATCAGCCCTCTGCTCTGTGCTAGGAAGATCTGGACTCAGAAAGCCTATACTCTGGCTTTACTTTTTGCCCAAAGATATCAGAAAGACAGGGATTCTTGGTGTCCTAGTAGAAGCCTGATGGGAATGGAAGCTGGGCAAACAAATATTTCCAATATTGCAGTTGCTTTCTTCTGCCTTAATGAAGAACGACCCCTCAGGTAATGATAATGTTTGAATGGGGTATCTGATTTTAATTAACAAGCCACTATTGCATTCAAGAGTTTGAATAAGATGGTCCAGGCATTCTCTTCAGCTTCAGAGGCCACTCAAGTCCCCTTCTTCTCCTGTGAAAATCTGAGTCATCTTCAGCTTAAATGTGCTGCAGAAATACGTAAGGATGGAACAGTTGTATGTGGTGGAACAGTACAGGGAACTAGTGTGACATACAGAGCAGATGGTAATTCTGGGCTACAGATGAAAACCAAATTACTGTGTTCGAATCTCAACTTTGATACCTTTCCAGGGTTTATCAGATGTTTCCACTTAGTATTTGGCAAAGATACTACCCCTCAAAAAACAAACAAACTAACGAGAGAGAGAGAGAGAGAGAGAGAGAGAGAGAGAGAGAGAGAGAGAGAGAGAGAGAGAGAGAGACAGAAGAGACCAGGAAAACAGTTGCTTAGAAACACATCAAGAAAAGGAAAAGCAAAAGAATTTCTGGGCTCTTTCATCAGCTCCTGCTTCTTCGGCATCTTCGTCCCTTCTCTTCTTGGAATCACAGCAGAGGAGGAAAGAGAGTTGAAGCTCTGATTTCTCTTTGATTATGATTCAGAAGTATGGCACTTCCAGAATGTCCAGTTCTGGTGTCTTCTCTAGCCTCCCACTGACTTCAATTACACAAAAACTCATCTTCAAAGCTGAATGAACAGAACATTTCAGTGAAACCCAGGGACATGTAGGGTCAGCCACTGAGAAAGTCTGGGAATAGCCAGGATAGAGGAGTATTTTGAATATTCCTTAAAGTGAGTGACAGCCTTCAGTGAAGGTGTGTACTAGCAAGAGGAACTATTGTGTATGTTGAATAAGGGAAGAGGATAAAAGTAAAGTCATTAACTGAAGATAATCATTTCTTAAAGTTGTGCTGAGGTAAAGCAGACGACACAACGTGGAGGACAGAACCTGCTACAATCAGTAAACATTTAATTTCCTTGCCACACAGAGATATAGCAGCCAGACTGGTACAGAGTACAAGCTCATTTGTAAAACATTAAGGAAAACCAGTGTAGGGAAAATAAAAGCAATGTAATAAGATAAACAATAAAAAGTAGCAGGGGGGAAATTATCCTTCAAAGCTTAGCATGACACTCCTGATCCCAAGAGAATATTGAAATGGGGAGGAAGTCAGCAAATAGACATGAAATGAAACAGATCTGCTAGCATTTTTTAAAAAACAATCTATTCTCATAATTTGTGATAGTATATGGACTACATTTGGATCTCACAAACTCCCAATGTGCTATATAAGGAAATGGAAATGACAAGTAAAATGATGTGGAAGAAATGTGTGTCGAAGGATGGTATACAGTTTAAAGCAGTCAATGATTGATCAAATCTCAAGATAAAAGAACACATTATGGATAGTGCTATAACAAAAAAAGGTGAATAAAAACAAGTCCTCAGTGATTGATTTACTTTTCCTACTTTCCCTACATAAAGTCATTATGAAGATGCTCCAAGCATATGGAGCAGAGATTACAAATCTCTCTCCTCCTGGAAAGTGAAGCAAGGCTATTTCTATCTTCCTCTTTTTTTTAAATGGTTTGGGAAGCAAATCTACATAGTTGGAATAGACCAGGCCCATTGTCCCAAGGGATGGAAAGGACTAAGAAATAATAGGAGAGAGAATAGGATGTATTTCTGAGCATGGAGACCCAGCATAATGTGCTAATGTGAACAGTAGACATATTTCTCTGGCTCTGAAAGAGAAAGGATACAACTGGCACTTTGTACTCAAACAGAATTTGGTCAGAGATACCTATTTATGATGTGTGTATGGGGAGGGGAATGGGAGAGATTTTCATTATCCCAAGGAAGATTTTGTGTATGAGGCCTACAGTTTTGGGCAACAGTGTTAAAAAAAGGTTCAAAAATCTCATACTCAAAAACAATGAACTCTTATTGTTGAGTTGTACACCAATCTGGAGTGATGTCCCCCCAATTCCCATAGGTCATTTGCTTGAGAGCTGGTCCCGTGGAAAAAGGGATGTGTCATCCTCATTATAATAATGGTAGTATTTATATGGTGCCTTGGATTTACAAAGTGCATCATAAATATCATCTCGTTTGATCCTCACAATATTTCTGGGAGTTGGGTACTATTATTGTTTTTTCAGAGGGCGGAGGTGAGGCAATTGGGGTTAAATGACTTGCCCAAGGCCACACAGCTAGTAAGTGTCAAGTGTCTCAGGCCACATTTGAACTCAGGTCCTCCTGACTCCAGGGCCTGTACTCTATTCACTGAACCACTTAGCTGTTCCAGTTGGGTGCTATTATTGTCCACATTTTGTTGTGTTGGTTTGTCCTTCATTCTTGAAGAGGATCAATGACATCAGGAGGGTGATGCCTTGACTGGCAAGTGATCAGGAGTTAAGTGAGGCAGGACTGTGCAAAGTCATCAGCTGCACTATCTCCTCCAGAATTCAGTGGCAAGACATAGGTCAAGATGACTGGCATGGCCTTAGATACAGTGGCAGACTGTGGCCTTTTCAAGCTAAGGTCTTTCCCAGGTCTCAGTTTGTCTGAGGCAACGCCCATTCAATAATTAAATAATTAAAGGCTAGGTAAGAATTGAGGCAAAAAAAGTTTGCCTTCACAAAAGAATCAATCTGGGAGGAAAAGACCCTCAATGTTTCTGGCCAGCACAGAAAGAGTTGCTATTTACACTCCCCCTGAGCCATCAAACCCAAATAATGAGCAACTTAGCTACATGGAGTAAAGCTGGGCAGGATGATAACAGGAAGTAAGCAGGTTACCTTTGAGATCATATTAAGGACCCAAATCAGGAAAGCATTATCTCTCTGCTCTGCTCCCAGTTACTTAAATGGGTAACTGCTTGGTTTCTATCAGAAGACTGGAATTCTCATGTTTCTCCAAAGGTAATCTTCAGAACTTTTAGGATGATGGTCTTCGTGGAAGAAGGAACTGATGTATGGTCAATGTTCAAGGGAATGGAATGCTTACAGAATGGGAGAATCTGACTAATTACATTTAGTGATTTGTGGGTTAGTCATTCTTCAGCCATCTCCCACTCTCCATGACTCCATTTGGGTTTTTCTTAAAGAAGATAATGGAGTGGTATTTTCAGGGAACAGGCAACAATCCTCTCCTTACAACAATCTCCAGATGGTGTCAGAGAGTTTTGGCCAAAGTGACCTTTCTTGACTTTCTGTTTCTGGTTCTCCTCAATCACATATCCATGAGTTAGATCATTCACTGGGTTAATAGTAGTTCTATGGTTCTTTTCAAAATTATGAGGTCACTGAATTCCTAAAAAAGTCCTTAAGACTATGTGGTTCTTTGGAAAGAGGTCATTTATGAGCACTTCTGTCCTCTCTGGGTCCAGTGCTCATTCCTTGCAAGTGATCCTCCACCAGCCACATATTTTGCAGATTCTTTGCAGACCTGGTGCTCGTGAATTGGCAACTTCAGCCAACTTTCTCCAGCCAATCCAACCCTTTCAGTGGTCTTTCCTCAAGTTCTTCCAGTTTTCCCCCCCAAAGGCAGCAAGATATGCCAGTGCTTCTAGGTTGATGGTGTCTCCAAGTACCTTATAGGAACCACTGGTCTTGTTCTACTCTCTGCCTACTCCAGGTTCAGCACTCTTTCAACTTCGTCATCAAATGTCTGGAGGCTGAGCAGATATAATAGAATTGCTTTAGGGATAGGAGTGGGAAGATAAGAAGCCCTGGCCTAGGAGAGATGGAGAGGAAAAGATTCTCATCTCTCTTGGTAGCAATATGCCTGATGAACCATGCAATCCTTAATTTAAGGGAAGGGATTATTGAGATGTAGGTTCAGGTCAGTAGTTTGGAGGAAGGAATGAAATTCTCTTACAAGGAAGATAGAGTTTACTTGGGTAGGAGTTTAGAGTTTGTGGTCGGAAAGTTTAAGACTTGAACCAAATAATGAAAAACAAAAGAGCAAAACCAGGAGAACATGGTATACAGTAACAGCAATATTGTTTTAAGAATGACTTTGAGGGACTAAATTATTTTGTCTGTTATAAATGCCCAAATTAAAAATAAAGGGCATATGAAGAAACACATGATCTGCATATCCAGAGAAAGAACTGATAAATAGAGGTATGTACGGAATAATTTTTACATATGTATGCATATATATGTATATATGTGTATCTATACATGTATACATACATATATAGACACCTATTTGTGTCTAATGGTAGCCATCTCTAGGGCAGGGTGGGGGGAAGAAAAAATTTATAAGAATTTTGTTATGTATTTGAAAGAAATAGCAAGTTGTGCATAGTAGATTTTCGGTTTCATGTTCAATCATCTTTTTAAAAAAATTGTACTATGCTATAGAAATGATTGTTTTATTCCATAAATTAAAAAAAGACAATTTAGGTAGAGTCAACAGATGCTTATGGAAAATGACTTTGGGGAATGATGGGAAGGATACGTGAAAAAAAAATCTCTTCTCCACCTGCTAATCTAATATTTCTCTGTTAGAGTTTTGTTTCTTTGACCTGGTAAAATACAGAGCTTCTGGGATAAAATATTACTTTGGAGTTACTCTGCCCCATAGAAGAGGCAGCTAAGTGACCCAGTGTATAGAGAGTGCTGGGCCTGGAGTCAGAAGACCTGAGTTCAAATCTAGCCTCAGACATTTACTAGCTGTGTGACCCCTTGAGTCTTTTATCCTTGTTTGCCTAAGTTTCCTTATCTGTAAAGTGAGCTGGAGGAGGAAATGACAAACCACTCTAGTATCTTTGCCAAGAAAACCCCAAATGGGGTCACCAAGAGTTAAACATGACTGAAAAGCAATTCAACAAGCCTCCTGGAAGTGGCTCTCCATCTGAGCACGTTTTACAATATCTCATATACCTCTTTTCTGGAAGTAGGTCCTCCACTGCAGGGTGATGCTGTTACTTTTTTCTATTTCTTTCATCTTTGGCTAGATTGTATGTTTAGGGCAAGAATCTTGTGCAAGAAGGATCAAAATCATTTGGCCTATCCTGGAAGTACAGAAATAGAAAAAATGGACAGAATGGAAAATGCCCCGGATTTGGAAGCTGGAGCAGTGGGCCCAAAGCAAGGAGACCTGGGGTCAAATCTCAGTTCCAATACTTTTTCCTTGTAAGCCCTGGACAAGTGGTTTCAGCTCTGGGAACCGTATTCTCTACTTTGTAGAAATGGGGATACTAAACAGTGACTTGTTCACTTCACAGAGCTGTTGTGATAACAGAGTTTTGCTTAGTCAGTCAGTCAGTAAACATTTATTAAGCTCCTGCTGTGTGCCAGGCACTGTGCTAGACACTGGGGATACAGAGAAAGGTCAAAGACAGTTGCTGCTTTCATTAGAGTCTAATGAAGGAAACAGCATATAGACAACTATGAACAAATAGGTTGCGTACAGGACAAAGCGGAAATCATTAGTAGGAGGCAGGGACTAGAATTAGGAAGGATTGGGAAAGGCTTCCTATTGAAAGTAGGATTTTAGTTGGGAGTTAAAGGAAGCCAGGGAAGGCAGAGCTGAGGTGGGGAGAGGCTTCCATGTACGGGGACAGGCAGAGAAAATACCTAGTTAGGAGAGAGAATATTTTTTTCAAGGAACAACAAAGGAGGCCAGATTGCAGAATGTGTGTGCGTGTTTCTGTGGGGTGTGTGTGTGCATGTGCATGTGGTGTGTGTTTGTGTGTGTGCATGTGTATGGTATGTGTGATGTGTGTGTTGTGTAAGATATAAGAAGACTGGAAAGGCAGGGGGCATGTCATGAGGGGCTTAGAGGGGCCAAACTGGTGATTCTATATTTGATCTTGGTGGTGACAGGGAGCCACAGGAGTTTACTGAGTAGAGGAGTGATGTAGTTTGATCTGCTTTTCAGGAAGATCACTTGGATAGCTGAGCAGAGGATGAACTACAGTAGGGAGAGCCTTGTGGCCAGGAGACCAACCAGCAAATTTATTTATGTAGCTTATTATTATTGTTTGATGAATGGATTTATTTTTGGATGAGAACTGTGATTTCATAGTAGGGAACTGCTGATATGGAAACTTTATCAAAGCAAACTAATGTCTTAAAAAAGCTATGCAAAAGAGTAATGGCATGCTTCTTAGGTCTGCCTCAAATGAGATACTATTTGTAAAGGGCTTCACACAATGCCTGGTACACAGTAGGTGCTATATAAATGCCTATTCCCCCTTCCCTCTCTTGAGGAAATGAGTTTTCTTCTTACCATCATGGGAGGTCTTTAAGTAGTCAAGGAATGTCCACTTGTAGGGGATGTTGGAGAGATTCCTGCTCAGGTACAGGCTGATGACCTCTCAGGTCCCATCTAACTCTGAGATTCAGTTTCATTCAATTCAAATGTGTTGCGTTCAGGAAACATTGATTAATTGCCTACTATGCACAAGACAATGAGTAATTCTGAATCTGAAAGTCTAAAACTTACTTTTTTTTTGGTCTTTGTCTTTCACAGCTTCTTGTCACTCTTCCCTGAACTAGTAGAGACATTGTACGTGTTGACTGGGTGAGGAAAGGAGGGAGAGGGAAGTGTCCACTCAAATCCCCTTCCCCCACTCACTTTCAACTAGAAATATGTACAGAGAGACGTGTGGAGTGAGTTGAGCAATCTCCTTTGTGCTTTGTGCTCAATGCTGGGCCTCTTGGTCTGGGATCCCACCCAGATCACACACAATGGGGTCAGGGATGGGGACGTGGATGAACATTGTCCTGGGAATGGGCTAGTACATGCATTTCTGCAAGCTCCCCACTTCCTTGGACCACGAGCCTCAACTGGAGTCCAAAATAGGGGAACTCAGCCCAGTCAGTCACTCAACCTCTGTTTAAAGGATTGCAGATGTTTTCATATTTCTGATCTTTGTCCAGGAGAGACTAGAAGGGAGAAAGGAAAAGATAGGAGCTTCAGAGAATATATAGTGTTTTTTTTTTCTTTCTTTCAATAGTTTCCACATGCTTTCTCTTCCTTGAATATAAAACTGTTATTCTGGTGAGAGGTATGAGGGCCCACTTTCTTGTCTGTTAGAGGAATGTGACCGGACCAGAGTCCTGGGTCAAGGCATTTTAGATCTTTCCCTAATTATCTAGATGACTATGAAGAAGTCACCTAGCCTCTCTAGTGCTTCATTTCCTTATCTATAAAATAAAGATCCCAATCCTTGCCCTGTTTATTTCAAAAGGTTCTTGTGAGGCTCAAATGAGACCATCTATGTAAAAGTGTTTTGTAAACTGTTATGAGTTACATAAAGTTTTCTTTCATACTCATTCATATTAGGGTGAACATGACGGATAAGGCTCAGTTTGTCACCTCTACCTGAAGTTTTTGTATGCTACCAGGGAACAATGTCCTCAACCAAAGTAGTTAAAGCATAACGGCAAAGATCTAGGTGTCAGTCTTTCTCGAGAGAAATGCTCTCTTTCATTGTAGCTTCTGAGATCTCTTTGGCTGCTCCATAAATCCATGAACCAAAATGTATTTATTAAATACCTACTCTGGGTAAGATACTATGCTAAAAATTGGAAATATTAAAAAAATAGAAGCAAAACCAGTTCTCAAGAAACTCAGCGGGGGAGACATCATATATATAAGCATAAGTAGGTTTGGGGAAGACGTCTACGGAGCTGGGAGGATGGGGAAGGACCATCTGAAGAAGGCAGCATCTGAGTAATTTTGAAGGCAGCTAGTGATTCTGAAAGGCCGCGGTACAGAAGGAGAGACTTTAAGACATAAAAGATGGCAAATACAGAGGTTCTGCAAATGAGCATCATGGGTAGAAAACAGCAAAGAAGCCACTACGGCTGAACCAGAAGAGTGGGTGGAAAGGAAGGATGAGTAAGAAGGCTTTACTCCTTTCAGCCAGTTCTACATACCTGCTCTTCATATGGCTTATTCAATTTAAAATTCTTTCTTGGAATCCCGCTATACACTCAGCTGTGTATTCTATTCCATAGGACACTTTCTGTTTTCATTTTCCAGCATGTTGCAGTTGGCCAGTAGTGAGGGGATAAGGGCCTGGCCCAAGGGGCCAGCAGTGAAAATGCAGGTGAGATATAAGCCCATAACACTTGCACAACTTACCTACTGACTATATAACCTTGAGCAACATATTTCTCTGCTCTTTGCTTCAGTTTCCCCATTGGCAAAATGAAAAGACTGTATGATATATTCTCTGATGTCCCTTGTGTCTGTGAAATTCTGTGGTCTAAGGTTCTTTCTGCCTCTGATAATCTATCTTCTGTGGCTGGGAGATGGGGCAAGGAATGGTAGAAGAAAGGGTTGAACTCAAGACCAGTCTTAAGGGACTGAGAGAAGAATGGTGCAGATGTTAGAGTCACAGGAGTTGGAAGGAGAGGTCACTATTAAGAAGAAAAGGGAATTTGGTTTGGGACTCATTGAGTTAGATGTCATAGAAGTTAGAGACAGATGGCTGGATTTGGGGCAAAAAGTCGGAGCTGAAAACTAAGGTTCAGGAGGGAGAATGATGCAGTGGAAAGTGACTTGGATTTGAAGTTTGAAAGCTTAAGGTCTGGCTCTTACTGTGTGACCTTGAGAAAGTCATTTTGCTTTAGATTCCTCTGTAACGTGATTGGTTTTCTAGAACATTCCTTAGATTCCGTCAAGCGGTACTATTTTGTGGTTGGGGCAACTAGGTGGTGCAGTGGATGGAGCACCAATCAGGAGTCCCTGAGTTCAAATCTCACCTCAGACACTTGACACTCACTAGCTGTGTGACCTTGGGCAAGTCACCTAACCCCAACTGCCTCATCCTGGGTCATCTCCAGTAATCCTGATGAATATCTGGTCACTGGATTCAGATGGCTCTGGAGGAGAAGTGAGGCTGGTGACCTGGACAGCCCTCCCTTACTCAAAACAAAGTCAAGTGCAGGTCATGTCATCATTTCTCTGATGGCATGGTCTTCTTCAGCAATGGACGAACACACACCATTTTGTAGTGAGCTGAGTCAAACAAGACCCCTAGGATTCTTTAAATTTCTAAAATGTGTGCTCTTCCTTTGTGCATCACCTCATGGACATGTCATCAACTAGTGAGACAACCATGTTTCACCGGTGGCTGCTTATATGTATTATATGTATGTGGAAGTAGAAAATCATCAGAGTTTTAATCTCTATCTTCACCAAGGTTTTAAATTTATTCACATGAGTGGCTTAACACACATTCTCCTGGTGATGCTTTTGAGTGTAAGTCCACAGAATTCTAGAACCTCAGAAGACAACAAATGATAGATAATTTAACTGAAATGGAGAGTTATAAGGTTAATGAGCTGCAGCCTGCTACCCACAGTTACTTGCCCCTAAGAAGGGAGATGTCATCATGAATATATATATATACATATATACGTATATACGTATATATGTATATATATGTGTGTGTGTAAGAATTCATAAAGAAATGTGTGAGAGTGAGCAATAACAGATAGACAAATTAATGGCCACGATATAAAAAGACCCTTAGAAGGACCTCTACCCTACTGGGTGGATACTTTATGGAAGATTTTCAGAAAGATATGCTCATAAATTGAACAGGATGAGAAAGCTTCAGGAGTTGAAATCTTCCATCAGTGGAGGGAAGAGCCACATAGAGAAGATCACTCACTGGTTCTACTAAGGACAGAGGGCATGTCCAGTAGGAGCCTGGCATGGCTCTTCTGAATTCCCCTTTGTGTGTTTTTATCAAGGAATTAATTCCTTGAAAACCTTAGCTCTTTGATAAAGTAGGAACTTACTTGGCTCTGGATACTTCCCTTGTCATTTCAACATTGGATGGTTGGTTGATTTGTGACTAGTCCATACAGGTGTAGACTGGCCTGTACCCTTGGGAGTAACCTTTGAAAAGGCAATAAACTAAGATGGAGCAAAGTAGAGCAAAGATACAGGAAGGGAAGGGTTCTACACAGTTTCTGGTTGCCTATAGAGAAGCTTCTGTGTTTGTGAGGCCCTTCCAAGGAAAAATGTGCCCAGAGATGCCAGTGGACAGAGGCAGATAATGACATGACAAAGAATTTCTGAGTTGTAGAAATGTAAACTGGCAGCAGTGAAGAGGCAATAATAAGTGTCGTGATGGAGGAATTCCTGGGATTAGCCCCTCTGACCTACCAGAAGTCTTACATCATCATAAAGTCCTAGAGTAAGCAGAAGCATTCCTGGACCAAGTCTCCTGGGCCTAATACAGGATTCCCAGATGGAGATGGAAGTGTAATGAAGGAGCACCAAGAGAGACTCAGACTGGTGGAGCAAACCTGAATTTTCCCCTTTACTAACACTTTGTGTAAAGGAGATTGTAAAGATTAGGGAAAGGGGCTGATTCCCTAGCAATGCTGAGTGTTGGGAAGAGGGGGACAAACCCAGAGTACTATTAGGGGGAAATTCACACCAATATTAACATGAATTTTTTGTGTTTTACATGGTGTGATAAACTGTGGGGATTATTTTTTTAAAAAGGTCAATGTGTATTCTATAGTAATAAAGGTATAAAGTAGCTTTCCTAAGGAGACAGTTTGGGCAGAGCAGGCAGTTGACACCAGGGCCAGGGATTGGTGTTTCATGAAAACAAGAAGAGAGGAATTGAGGGACAAGGTAGAAAATGCAGAGGGAGGGAGGAAGATGGTGATTCTAGAAGGGAAAACTGAATAACTCAGAGCTGAGGGACATTAATAGCTTGGTTCCTGTCAGAGGACAAAAAAAAGCACTGTTGTACAAGAGAGCAATATCTGGCAAGAAAATGAGGAAAGAAAAAAATAAGTAAAAAAAAGAAGAGAGGGAAGGATGGAAGGTAAGAACTAAGGAAGGATGGAGGGAAGAAAAAAGAAGGGAAGGAAGGGAAAGAGGAGGAAGAGAAGGAAGGAAGAATTTAGAGAAGGAAGGAGCAAATGAAGGAAAGAAGGAAAGAAGAAAGGAAAGGAGAGGAGGAAAGAAAGGAAGTAAAGGACAGAAGGAAAGAATGAAGGAGGGAGGAAGAAAGAAAGAAGGGAAGGAATCAAGGAGGTAAGAAAGGGAAGGAAGAAATAAAAGGACAGGAAAAGAGGGAAAGAAGGAGGGAAGGAAGTGAAGGAAAAAAAGAAGGGAGTAAAGGAGAAAGGGAATGAAGGAAGGAAAGGATGAAAGAAGAGAGGAGGCAAGGAAGGAAACAAATATTTATTTAATGCTTACTATATGCCAGGCACTGTGATAAGCAGTTTTGGGGACTTCTGTAGCTGAAGTTATTATAAGTTGTGCTAAATGACTACCGAGGTCCTTCCAGCTCTTAGATTCCATAGTTCTATGATTCAGTGACTTTTAGGTTTGGGGAGAGATAGGGCTCACCCAAGGAATACTTTTGGTATTCTCCAAAAGTGCCTATTGCTTTCCTCTAGGTTTCAACCTCAGGGAGCACCAAAGAGTTAGAAAATCTTAGAGACCTTTGACAGGAGAGAGTGAATTGTTTTGTCTATTTATGGGTTTGATTACAAGTCATTTGTGTTTTCTGTTGGAGAAAAACAAAACCTGTCCTATTTTAGATGCAGTGTGAACCTGAAAATTTGTAAGGGAATTGATAACCTTGTGGTATTTGTTGTAGAAACCTAAACTTGAGCTAGATTCTGATGTTCTAGGGCAAGCTGAAAGGGGGACATAAATAAAAAATGAGAGTGAAATCTCTAAGATCAAACCAGGTCTGTGTAAATCCTGTTTTTCCATCTGGGGTTGCCAGTTATAGAATTTTCAGAGTAACAGTCTGTGAAAATTAATATGTAAAGCCTGGTGTGGTGATGCATGCCTATAATTCCTGCAGCTGGGGAGACTGAGGCAAATGGACTTATTTGCCTCCTAAGTTCTGAGATGCACTGGGCTAAGGTGATTGGTTGTCTACACTAAGTTTGGTACCAAAATGATGAGTGCTAGAGAGCAGGGATGAGGATAACAGGCTATTTAAGGAGGGACCAACCAGCTCAGGTCAGAAAAAGAGTGAGTCAAATCTCCCATGGTAATCAGCAGGGGAATTCATCTTGATGAGCGCTGGGGGCACAGCCAGCATGGATGAAATAGGGAGATTCAGTCTTTAAAAAAATTAATGAGCTAGAAACATAATAATTTATTTTACAGAGCTTCTAGAAGCTGAAGAAAAACTAAAAATGCAGTTTATTTGTGCTGTTAAATAGTATATTTATCAATTAGGTAATAACATGTCAGGCATTGTTTAGCATTTGGAATTGATTCCTGGTAACACAGATGCCAAATTGCACTATGGCTCATCCTTTTTAACACATGCCGTATATTCTCACCATGTTTCCATTTACGTTGTTCCTTACATCTGGGACAACCTACTTCAGACTTCCAACCCATATTTTTCTGGCTTCAACAGACCGATCATGCATTATTCCCCATTATTAATTCTGTTCCAACCAAACTGGCCAACTTTTTGTTTCCTATACATAAATGTTTCCATTTCCCCCCTCTCTGTCTTTGGATAGGCTGGGCTTCTCTCCTGCCTCAACCCTAGAATGCTCTTCACCACCTTTAATTTCAGAATTGTTAATTTCCTGCAAGTCACAGCTTAGGGGGTACTTCCTGCAGGAGGCCTTTCCTGAGTACCTTGCTTATTAGTGCTCCCCCAACTCCATGAAAATTTCTGTTTTTACTTTCTGTGTATTTTATATCTACTTATATACATGAGCATGTTATTTACCTCCTGAAGGGCAGGGACTGTTTTGATTTTTTCTTTCTATCTCAATACCCAGCACTGGACCTGGCACATAGTAAGTATTAATCATTTTTCAAGTTCCAGTGGAAATGCTGCTTCCTCCAGGAAGCCTTCCTTAGTCCTTTAGTCAAAAACTATCTTTATCCCCTTGGAATTTTCAGAGAAGCATGCTCATTCTTACTCCCTCCGTTGTGTCCTTATCAGATCCCATTTTATTTCGCCAGAATTGGTCAGTTCTCTCCAGCTTTCCCTTTTCTTCTTGGGGACAGTAACTGCTTCTTGTTCACCTTTATCTTTCTTACAAAGACCAGCTTCATTCTCTCTATAGTAGTAGGCATTGTTGAACTAAATTAAAATGACTCCATATTTTCTCCTATAGAGTCAAGGGACCTTCTAGATAGAATTTAGGGCTAGAAGGGAACTCAGAAACCACTTTGTCTAATCCTCTCATTTCACAGATAAGAAAGATGAAGCCTTGAGATGGGTAGTGATTTCAACAAGGCTACACAAACTAATAAGTGGCAGATTAGATAGATAGATCTGTCTATCTGACCAGCCTACTTTCTTTTCCAATCTTACATTTCTTCAGTGGAAATTGCTCTACTTCTTTCCCTTTTCTTTTCCCTTTTCCTTCTCCTATTCCTTCTTTTTTCTTTTTCTTTCCCTTCATTCTTTCTTTCCTTCCCTCCTTCTCTCCCTTCTTCTTTCCTCCTTCTCATTGTCACTGTCATTCTCCTCCTCCTCCTCACCTGTGATTTCATTGGTAAACAGGATTTTAAGACAAGAAACTCCTTCTATCGATGCAAATTGTCAACTCTTAGTTGCCCAAATTTCCTGAGAGGTTAAGTGATTTGCCCAGGTTCAGTCTGTATGTTTGAGACAAGACTTGGTCTTGGCCAGGTCTTCCTTACTCTTGGGATAGCCCTCCTCCACTGCCTTTCTGATGATACCTTTTCTGCCATTTCTTGTACACTGGGAGTCAATGGCAATATATAACGCACCCCCTGCCCTTTGGATCATCTACAATCTTGATTCTTCTGAGATTATGGAGTTGCCTATGTAACAGGAATATTAGATCTGGGGATGAGCTCAGTCCACTTCCAGTGACACATGCATTAACCCACTCCTAAAGAGCACATGCAGCCAGAGATTTCTAGTTGGTCCCTTGGTCCTTGCGATGGGTTAGGGGAGGATTAGGATAAAGAAGATGGCTCCTAAACAAGGGATAATTCTCCCTCACTGGACTAAAAAGGAGAGGCCAAATTGTTAGTCCTCCCTCTCCCTTTCTCTTTCTCCCCTCTTTTCTAGCATGTCAGGATTCATTCAGATTTCTTATGGGAATGGGGATGGGCTGGAGAGCTCTCTTTCTTCCTCTTTCCTAGCGGCGGCTAGGACAACTAGAACATGTATTTGTTTGTCTCAGTGAGACTGAGACTGGATCTCAAAAGCCTACCTATCTCCTTTGCTTTGTGTTTCCTTTAGAAAAGATGACTTCATGATGAGCCAAGGTGGTTTTTCCTACCCTTTGTCGGTCCTAAATTATTCAGTCAATAAGCATTTATTAAGTACTTTAGGTGTTAGTAAGTACTATCTAATTACTGGGGATACAAAGAAAGGCAAAAACATTGCCTCCTCCCTCAAGGAGCTCATGGACTAAACAGCTATGTATGTACAAGATATATGCAGAGAGGGAATCTCAAAGGGAAGACACTTGGGCGGGGAGGAGGAGAATTGGGAGGAAAGAAGGAAGGAAGGAAACAACATTTATCAAGTACCTACTATGTGCCAACTACTGTGATAAGTACTTTACAAATATTAACTAAGTTGATCCTCACAACAACTCTGGGAGGTAGGTGCCATTTTACAGTTGAGATAACTGAGCTGCACAGAGGCTATGTGACTAGGAGAGGCTTCTTGCAGAAGATGGGATTTGCCCTACGTGTTGAAGGAAGTTAAGGAAGCCAAAAGGCAGAGGTGAGCAGGGAAAGCATTCCAGGCCCAGGGGACAGTCAGAGAAAAGGCACTGTGTTGGGAGATGGACTGTCATGTATGATTGAGAGGTCTTAGAGGTCTTAGTGTTGTTAGCTCAGCAGGAAGTGCTTCGTGCAGCTGTGTTCTTCTTGGAGATGACCAAGGCCAGAAGGAGGAACCATGCATGCTTGGCCGGCTATAATATATGGCCTTTGCATGAGTCGTTGCTCCCACACTACAGACTGAGGTGAAAGGGAAATCTGTTTTAGTTCCACAATTCTCTCAAGAGTTTCCCCCACTTTTTAAGGGCATATAATGGGGCTGATGAATTACTGTTTTATGCTTTAAGCATTTTTTATTGTGTATTAATGAGTCTTTGCATTTCAGGCATTTATTTTTGTGAAGGAAGAAATGAAAAAGCTGTATGATATCTGATACCTACAACTTTGTACATTGGGTAACTTTTCCATAAGACACATCTGTTAATCCTTTTTGGAGAGATTTTAGAGGTAGGACATAAGATATTTTCCATGGAGTTCTACTTCGGGGTGGGGCAGTAAGTAAAAATGAGACAAGAACCTAACCCCTTTGCTTAGGGGGGCGATTCTCTCAAGATTGAATTCAGTCAGTGTGAGCTGAGAGAAGGTGTCCCTTGTGGGACAGGGAGGATCCCAGGTCATAGATTTTATGCTCGACTAGGTTACTTGTGGTCCTCCCAACTGCTAGTCTCTCCCCACTTCAAGGGAAATTGCTTTGTGTTTTCCTGAAATGTATTTTGTATGTATGCATTTACATACACACATTCTTTCCTCTGATTGATTGTAAGCTCATTGAGGGCAAGGACTTCATTTTGGTCTTTGTATTCCCAGCCTAACTGGTATCTGACACATTAGTAGGTGCTTAATAGGTACTGATTGATTGATTCTAAACCTGATGCTTCTTTCACTATACCCTGCTTTCTTCTCACTTGATGTGGGTAGTAGAGGGTTGATCTATCAACAGACCAGTCAACCAGTCAAAATGGCAGCCATGCAGTTTGTGAGGTTCTGTTCAGTTCCATACTCTCATCTTGATGCATGACTTAACTTATAATTTGGGGCCCCTCTTTATGCTTGTAATTGTAGCAATGAAGGGGGAAAATACTTCACTTTATTCTCACATCCCAGCTACCCATTTAATATGAGCCTTGACACATGAAAAAAATTAATAAGTGCAACTCTTAAAGAATCTGACACTTAGATTTTATATCCAGACCACAAAATAGAAAGTTAAATGTTTTTATTTCCTTCACAATGAAAGCCACAGTCAGGTTGTGTGGTGGTTCTTCAGTTGTTCATTTGTGTCTGACTCCTCAGGACCCCAGAAACCTTAGCAATCCAGAACCTTCCAACTTGAGCAGCCCATCTTCCCACATCATGTCTTTTGTTACGCCTGCTAATCCTTGCTGTGAGAGAGGATCACCTTAGCTCTGGAGTCCTGAGCTTCAGTGAACTAAGCTGATGGTGTGTCTGCAATGAGTTCAGCATTAATATGGCGAAACCATGGGAGGGAAGGGCACCACATTGTCTAAGTAGAGGCAAACCTGCCCAGATAGGGGGAAAGAGTAGAGAGTACATATTAACATAGTGCCTACTACATACCACACACTGTACTAAGTGCTTTACAAATATTTTCTCATCTGATCCTCGCGACAGCCTTGTGAAGTAGACACTGTTATCTTTATTTTACAGTTGAGAAAACTGAGGGAAACACAGGTTAAGTGACTTGCCCAAGATCACACAGCTTGGAAGTGTCTGAGGCTGGATTTGAACTTAGGTTTTCCTGACTCCAAGTCCATTGCTGTATCCACTGTACAACCTAGCTAGAAATCAAGCTAGCCAAATTTTCTATGCTGATGAGAGTAGAGCCTGGCCTGTGAATACTTCCTGCATTTCCAGCCTGGGTAAGATAAGGAGACCCAGGTTCAATTAAAAAATGAAAAAGGTCATTCCATATTTATGCCCTATGCTTAGAATGCTCTTTACCTAGGCTTCTTGGCACCCCCAGTTATCTTCAAAGCTTAGCTCAGATACCACTCCTTATGATCCCACCAGTGTGAATGCTCTCATGCCCCCACCTCCAGAAATGACTTTGTATTTAACTTGCATATATTTTGCACTTATGTATTTGTATATACAGTATATATCCCCAGGAAATGTTAGATCTTTATTATTATTTTTTTTTTGGTAGACCCTATATCTAGCAGAGCACCTCACACATGTTAAGTGATTAACAAATGCTGGTAGAGTTGAATTGCATTTTATCTTCCCAACTTCTCATGGACTTATGATTATTCCAAATTGTTTAAAAAATGAGCCAGAGTCATTAGATAAAATTATTTTTTCATCTAAAGGGAACTTTCTCATAAGGCCTTGTGGGATTTTTTTGAGAGGGGGGGCAGGGAGTTGAATAGGTAACAAGGGAAGGAACATTCAACATGGTGAGATATTGTGAGTTTAATTCTCACCAAAGATATAGTATTGAGGATGTTTTAGTAACCTTCTTCCCTTCCTTCCTGCTGCCAGCTTTTACATCTGGGGATTGTTAAATAAATAACCAAAGAGTAAATAAAAACAAAACAAACTATGGATGCCAGGTCCCTTGAACAAGACCAGCTCTCTGCACTTAGTTCCTGGGTTTCCATGTCTCACAAGGCAGCTCACATAGAAGTGAAAATTCCATTTTCCAGGAAATTCATGAAAACATCATTTATGAGGCAGCTGTTCCCGGGCGTGAACTTTCTCAAGAGGCAAACTAGCCCAGGATATCTGAACCTGATCTTTGCACATCTGACACTCACTTTCCCTGTTTGACCTTAAGTTGATTGTTTGAATTCTCACTGCCTTGATGTCCCTTTCTGTTAAATGAGACTGTAGCTCTGTCCCATACCTGTGTAAATAGATTTATGGTTCTATTCTGTCTAGTGTTTTAGAATGTACTTAGTGATACCATTGTTTTGTGCATAATTAGGTTATTTGGACTTCACTTTGGACACATTATTTTTTAAAATTCAATTTTATTATATTTTCAGATCTGAATTTTCCCTCTCTCACCTCCCCTTCTTTCACTCTCATTGAGAAAGCAAGAAAAATAAAAACTGTTATAACATATATAATGTCAAGCAAAATTTTTTTTGGTCATTGGTCTTTGGCCATGTTAAATAATACACACATGCACATGTGTGAGTGCACGTATACATGTATACACATACATACATACTATCTACACTCAGAGTTGAGCAGATTTCATTGTGATGCCTCTGGAATTGTGGTTGGTCATTGTGCCAATCAGAGTTCTTAAGTTTTTCAAAGTTGTCTTTATAATATTCTTACAGCATAAATCATTCTCCTGGTCCTGCTCACTTCACTTTATGCTAGTTCATAAAAGTCTTCCCAGGTTTTTCGGAAACTATCACCTTCATCATTTCTTATAGCACCATAGATTCCATCACATTCTTTATACCAGAACTTGTTCATTCATTTCCCAACTTATGGGCATCCATCCCCTCAATGTATATATTTACACACACACACACACACACACACACACACACACACACACACACACATTCTTTCCTCTAATTGGCTGTAAGCTCATTGAGGGCAAGACTTTTCATTTTGGTCTGTGTATTCCTAGACTAACAGGTATCTGACACATTAGTAGGTACTTAATATATGCTGATTGCTTGATTCTAAATATGGTGCTTCTTCCACTATACACTGCTTTCTTCTCACTCAATGTGGGTGGTAGAAAGACTGATCTAGGGGACAGATCATTCCATAAGTAAGTTCATTCCATACTTATGCCCTGTGCCTAGAATGCTCTCCCTCATTTTATGCATGAAGAAACTGAGACCCAAAGAGTAAGATCAGTAATAAGTAGGATGTGTGATTCAAGACCAGGTCTGCTGACTCCAAATCTAACATCCTTTTCTCTGCACCTTAATCATATGCATAGTGAACAAAGACACTGTAGTGTAATGCATGAGTACTAAAGAGGGAGTCAGGAGTCCTGGGTTATAGTCCTGGCTCTGATAACTTGCTAAGTTATAGAAAGTAAATCATTTAACTGATGGCCTCAGTATCTTTCTTTCAAATGGGAGTGAGGTGGGGTAGTCTAGAAGATTTATCAGGTTTATTCCAGTTCAAATGTTCTATAATCCTATGAGCTATGAATGAAGTGGATTTGAATACCACATGGTCAATCTCCATTTTGACAACGAGTCAATCAGACTGTTGTTTCGAGGCTCTTGTCATTTGCATATAGCAACATTTGTTATGCCTAGATCATGTTGCATGAGGAGTTCTAACAAAGGAAAGTGTAAGATATCTGAAAGATAACTATTTAAATGTCATTTTAAATAACTTAATTATATTTCATGACAAGTGAATTATATAGATCCCTGCCTTAGTAAATAGAGTATATTGAATTCTTCATTGCTTTCTCGGTGTTATTAGTGGAATAGGCCACTTAATGAGTAATGCATTCTCTATCAGGGGATGGCCACTAGATAGAGATGTTGGAGAGGGAGTTCTTGGTCAGATGTGGTTTGGCTTGATGGCCTCTGAGGTTCCTTATACCTCTGAGATCCTGTTAATCTGTAAATGATTGTACTTGGTTATAAATATGGTGGAGTTACTTGCTGATGACTTGTGTTCATGTCCCCTACTCCCTAAGTCTACTGGGCAATTTTAGCTGTTAATTCTTGGGCCTTTCTCTTCATGGCTGTCCCTTCCATATGGTTATAAATTTATTATTTAGAAAGATTCCTGGCTTCTTGTCTCTCTCATTGACAATTTTATTCTCTATCGTTTCTCCTGACATTCCTACTTTCTTCCAGCTTCTCTCCTTTTTGAGTTTCTAGAGAGTCACAATAACTTCTCCCCACAACAGTGTAATGAAAAGAACACTAATCTTCTAGTCAAAATAACTTGATTTGTGTTGTCACTATAATATTTACTAGATGTATGACTGTGGGCAAGTCACTTAAATTTTCTGGACCTGAAATTCTTTATATGTAAAAAAGGAGCAGCAATACTTTTATCGATTACCATCACTTCTTCACTTTCTCTAGGGTTCTTATGAGGGAAGTACTTTTAAACTTTAAAATGTGTAATTATTTTTGTTTAGTATTTCTCGCCTTCCTTTTTCTTGCAATTCTTGACTTTAGGGCCCATAAAACTTAGTTGTTTTTTTTTTTGGTTAAATCACTGTTGGCCAATCATAGTTTTCCTTTCTTCTGGTCAAGAATAACATCTTCCCTTCCTCCTCTCTCCTCCCTCCAAACCCAACAATCATTCAAAATGTTTTTTTTGCGGGGGGAGAGGCAGTCTTACCTTTTTGGTCTTCTCAATGAAGATTACTCTCATTATTCTGTACCCTGAAACTTTAGGGGATGGAATTTGTAGATTTGTGACTGTACCAGATGGTTAGAACTTCTAGGTTTGTGGTTGTGCCAGATGGTTGAGGGTACTAGATGTCTGAGCCTCTGGATAAATGAGGCTGTTACCGCAGTTTTAATGTTCAAACTTGAAGTCCACTTTTTTGATCCCGCACATTAAGACTATATTTATCAATAATAGATTTGACCCTATGTCAGAATTTTTTTTTAACCTGACTCTAATTCAGTATCTTAATTTTGCCTTTTAGGTCATACATAATAGGCTAATCCCTTCTTCCATATGACAGCCCTACAGAAAGTTGAAGATGATACAGCCACTCTCCCACTCAAGTCTTCTCTTTTCCAGGTTAAACAATCCCACTTCCTTCAAATGATCTTCATTTCACAAGGCTACTAGTCACTCAAACCAATGTGGTTAACCTCTTGTGGTCACAATCCAATTTGTCAATGACCCCTTTCAGGCTACATTCAAGGCACTGAACTTAACATCTGTTTATTAGCAAACAGATGAAAAGAATGGCTTTAACATAACTTTGTTCCAAACTTTTTCTCACTATGACCCTTGTTCTTTTGTTTGACTACCTACAATGTCCAACCACAGTGATTGTGTCCATGAAAGGGTAACTAGGAATGGACTTAAATGTGATCCTTCCCATCTCCCTTCCTCAAAAATTTACATTGGACTTAGGAATTATATCATATGTATATGTGTATATATATATATGTATATATACACATATACATATATATGTTTGTTCATGTGTATATATACATATATGTGAATATTTATAGTTGATCAACTGATTTATTTTAAAAGAGATCTTCTACTTAGTAGAATAAACGCAAATATGATTATAGTTTGTAAATGCCTTGAGTAAGCAGGTGCTTGACAGTGTGTTTTGAATGTTGTACTCTAATAATGTCAATCAATTAGCCAGAAATTCACTAGTTATTATGCTGTCTTCTGTTATAAAAATGAATAAGACATAGTATCTGCCCTCAGGGAGCTTATATTCTAATTGGGGAAAGGAAAAAAAAAAACTTAGGTGTATAGAAATCACCAAACATTTGAATAAACATTTTTTAGGGGCCTACTGTCCAAGAAGTATTCTAGGTTCTGGAAGCTGAGCAGGGATACCAGGTGAACAATATAAATTAGAAAGGTTATTAGAGTTCAGGGGATAATAGAAAAATCATCAGAATTAGAGTTAGAGGATCTGGCTTTGAATCTTGACTTACTACTTATATTATCTTGAAAAGTCACTTAACCTTTCTGGGCTTTAGTTTCCCTCATCTACAAAATTAGGGGGTTGGACCAAATGATCTCTAAGGAATGTTTTATGTTTAAGCCTTATGCTCCTTAAGATAGAACACCTCAAGTGTTTATGGTCAGGGAAGAAAGAGGGGATTTGATTTGTGTCTTAAGGAAAGGGTAGAAACTAGGTAAGTTATCAAGGAGAGGGCAAAGGAGCAGAGATGGCAATATCTAAGACGTGTGTAGGTGAGATAACCTGGCTCAAGATGAGGGTCTATATAGGACAGAAGAAAGATAGGAGTCTTGAAAGGTTGGGTGGCATTAGATTGTGCTGCATTTTGAATGCTACACTAAGGAATTAGAGAATCCTTTTGTAAGCAAGGAGAATTTAGTGAAGATTTTTGAAGTGGGATTGACATGGTCACTCCTGTTTTGAGATGAGGCAAGAAAGATAGTAGATAAAAGGGAACATAATTGAATATTTTTCTACTATATTGACTGTAGTTTCTCGTTCTTGTGTGGTGCCAGGGTTGGACAATGGGAAGAGAGGAAGGAAAAAGAAGTAAATTCCTCAGAGAGGAGTTATGAAAATGTACCTCTCTCCCTTTGTTTCAAGGTTATGGGACTATGGGCACAGAATGTTGTATGCATCACATACACTGTCAAACAAAAATAGATAATGTGTTGGTTGACTTTCCTTAACTGCTTTATTTTTCCTTTTCTCTTTTGATTATTATTTTTAAAAAAATAAGGTATGGGTTGATGGATAGGGAAGGAATGAAAGAGCTATGTGGAAATATGAATAAATATGATGTAGATAATGTAAATGCTGTAGGTGATGTAAATGAAGGTAAAAATAAGATATCAATAAGAACATAAAACCCAAACTAGTAAATATAGGATGATAATTATAAGACAAGGACATGCAGAGAAGTGTAGTTTTTTTTAAATCAAATTTTAATTTAAGGAATTGGGAATTAAAAACAAAAAAATTAACAATGATCCTACTTTTGCTTTCTAGGTCATACATTAACAAGTATGTCTCCTCTACCATGAAACATGTGTGGTATAGGGAGGCAGCACAGTATAGTGGGAAAATAACTGGATTTGGAGTCAGAAGATCTGGGTTTGAATTCTGTACCTCTTTGGCTGTGATATTCAAATCATCAATAAGATCTTCAGGGGTTTCAGTTTCCTTATATGTAAAATGAGGAGGTTGGATTAGATGATCTCTACATTCCCTTCTAGCTCAAAATCCAATGTCTGAGTGGGAAGATTGGTTATAGAAAGAAGGGAGAAGGGAACACGCATTTATATAGCATCTACTATGTGCTAGGCACTGTGCTGAATGCTTCACAAACAGCTCTAATCCTCACAACAGCTCTGGGAGATGGGTGCTACTGTTATCTCCATTTTGCAGTTGAAAAAACTGAGGCAAACAGAAGTTAAATGACTTACCCAAGGTCACACAGCTAGTAAGTGTCTGAGGTCACATTTGAACTCAGGTCTTCCTGATTCCAGGCCCATCAGATGCCTCTAGATCTGGCTTCTTGTCCTCATTCTGCTACTAACTCACTGTGAGACCTTGTACAAATCACATCACCTTGCATCTTTAAAGTAAAGGGATTAGATTAGATCAGGCATGCTTTACCTTTTCTGTATACCATGTACCCCTTGGCCAGTCTGGTTAAGCCTATGATCCCCCTTTCAGAAAAATGTTTTTAAATACATAACAGATACAACATTATAAAAGAAACCAATTATATTATGAATAGTCATCAAAATATTAAAATTTATGTTTGCACCCCACCTTTCCAGTCTAAGTTCATAGATCTCAGGGTAGGAAACCCAGATTTGATGATTTTTATGGTTCCTTTTACCTCTTAAATTTCTGGTCTTATGAAGAAAATGACATTCTATGTTGTAGAATTAAGTAGAAGGTAGAATTTGAGTTGAGTCTTAAAGGATGGAGAGAAAGGATCAAGAGAAGGTAAGGCATTCTAGGCAAAGGATGAGTCAAAGAAAAGCAAGAATCCCACAGAGGTGTAAGGAAGACCATAGCCAGGTATGAGGGTTTATGGAGAAATAGAAAAAAACTGTGAGACTGGAAAATTGGATGGGGGCTAGAGAGTGGGGGACTTGAATGCCAGACTGAGGAAATAGATGTCATCTTGTAGGAAGTAAGTAGTTATCAGCTGTTTTTGAGATGGGGAGTGATGTCATCCCTTCAGCCTTGAGGAGTGGGAGTCATGCTAATAGAAAGAAAGAAAAATGATTGAATAGTTCTCTACAAAGCTAACTGTAACTGCCAGTTTTTGCACAGGAGGAAAATGTATGATAGATAATTCAGTGAAGTTTTGTACCTGTACTGAAGGGGGCAGAATTAGGGCTAAAGATATGGAATACAAAATTAGAGTGAAAATGTGATCTAGTGGGCAAATTACTGAACTGGGAATCAATACACATGACTTTTTCTCCCTGAATCTTCCACTAAAAAATTGTGTGGTCTTGGACAAGTCCTTCCTCTCCTTTGGGTCTCAGTTTCCTTATCTGTAACATAAGGATGCACCCCTTTAATTATGTGATCCTAAGTTACTTCATCTCTGTGGCTTGCTTTTTGGAGAAATAAGGGGATCCTCTCTAAGCCTAACATTCTGTTGGGAGTATTCTGCAAAATGATAATGATAGTGATTGACATTTAAAATTTGATAAGTGTTTTAAATTCATTATCTTATCTGAGCCTTACAACAATGATGGAGGGGGTAGGTGCTTTAGGCATTATTGTCACCATTTTATAGATGAACGAACAGATTCAGGGAAAGTATGTGATTTTCCCAGGATCATGCAGCTAGTAGCATTTAATCTCAAATTTATCTTCCCAGTTCTAAATCCAACACTATTGCTTTCTCTCTCCTTGGCTAGTTAACAAGACTTCCTGGCTCCAACATTTGAACTGAAGAAAGGAAGGTATTTTCCTTGTTATGTTAAAGTCATTGGTTTCATCAGTATGGGAACGGAACAGATGGGAATAAAATATTTACCATTTGGAACAAAATTCCAATTGGACCAAAATTTACTTGAAGTAAAGATGTACGGGGACGGAGAGAGGGAACAGATAAAAACAGCTGTCTCCCAGCTGCTGGCAATGGGAAAGAAAACCTTTGGCCCATCACTAAACTGGCCTTGCTCTTTGGGAAGGAATACAGCTGACAGATTTTGCTGTCTTAGCCTAAGAAGGAATTCTAGACTAACCAGGTCTCTTCTTCCCTCACCCACAGCCAGGGCCGTGGTACTTAAATGAGCACTCCTCTTCTGGACCAGCCTCTTCATTCACTTGTCTTTTTCTGTTCCCTGCCCCTTTGCTTTTCTTACCCCACAACGCAAGCTTTCAGAGGGTATGTTGAACCTTCCTCCATGGATCCTCTCCAAGCCCACTTCACAGGCGTTTTCCTCTCTGTTTCTCCACCCCAACCCATCTGCTAGTCTTTAACCTGCCTCCTCCCTGTCCAGCTCTATAATCTTGCCCTCTTCTCCTACGCTTTCCACTATGAACAGCTGTTCTGTATCCACCATCCACCCAGGCTTCATATACACTTGAACAGAAGGTGCCCAAGGAAGCATCCTGTTATCTTTAGAGTCAGAATCAAAGTATGGAAGAGCTGGAAGGGACCTCCGTTATCATATAACCAACCCCCCCAAATTTTACAGAGGGGGGAAAAAGAAGGGCAAAGATGCAACCAGTTGTTTACAAAGCTACAATTAGAATCTAAATGTCCCAACTCTTAGACAAATGCTTTTCTACCTTTTTCCTCTCTCTGTAGTATAAAGGTCCAAGGCAGGAGTTTAGCTGACAACTTGTATTGAACTTCACATGAAAGACCAAGAAACAGAAGAGACCTTTCCTTTAAGGAGTCTGCAGTGTAATGAGGGAGACAGAGTACACATGCATCCATAGAGAAACTGAAGATGTTCATGGAATTGGAAACAGAAGAGTGAATGCGGAATGAGTTGAGTTGGAGAGGGCTGTCATTAAGGGAAGTCTTATAGATGGTGGTGGCAATACACAAACATCCCTGAAGGTAAGAAGAAAGGAGACTTACTTGGCTGCAATTGAATGGCAGAGTTGGGGAATAATGATAGAAAAGGTGAAGAGGTAAGCGTAGGGAAGTAATTTCAGGAGTCTTTGAATATCTAGCTAAGGATGTGTTCCAGGAGGACTTATAGTGTGAGGGCTTGTCAAGCCCTTTCCAGGGCTGTTCATCCACCTTTGGTCACCCATCTCTCACCTGTGACTCCAAGAAGTTACAGCATGCCCAGAGGCTGGACCTGGTAAAACCATCTCAGTAGATAGGCTAAATCAAGTTGCAGGTAACTGACAGGCTCCAAATCCATTGATGAGTTAGCAGGACATCTACCCCAAGCATGTGAAGACATCCCCCCATGGAATGGCTATGGAGGTGGCTGAAGCAAGCACTGTGGAGCACTTAGAGCTTGGCCAGACATCAAAGGCCTCAAGGTCGTCTACTGCATCTGAGGCCATCACCAGTCATCTTGACTTCTGTCTTGCCACTAGACTTTGATGACTCTGGAAGAGTGAGGCTGATGACTTTGTGCTACTCTACCTTGTTTAAACTCAATTCATGAGCAATTCAAGACATCATCCATGATGTCACTGGTCCTCTTCTAAAATGAAGGACAAATAACAACAACAAGGATTCTAGATGAGATAAAAGACTAAAAGATATAGTTTCAGTATAGATTCTGGTGAGAATGTTTGAGGTGAGACTTTCAGTTGATTTGTAGATCAAGCACTCAAAGAACCTTCAAAGCTGGAAAAGACCTCAGAACACAGAATATCTGAGGTGGAAGGGAACTGAGAACACAGAATATCAGAAGTGGAAGAGGATCCAGAAAACAGAATATCAGAAGTGGAAGAGGATCCAGAAAACAGAATATCAGAAGTGGAAGAGTATCAAAAATAGAATGCTAGAGGTGGAAGAGGATCTAGAACATAGGATTTCAGAGGTACAAGGGATATCAGGACATGAAATGTCGGAGCTGAAAGGGACCTTAGGACATAGATCACAGTTATAAGAGACCTTAGAGCAGAATGCCACAACTAATAGGGAGGTTAGAGATCATCTACCTGAGAGCTGTCAAATATCTGGCTAGTAGGTTCACGTAGCTACAACATTCTCAGTAGGATTAAGATGTAATTGGGAAATATTTAACAAAATAAATAAATATAAATATAAAACACAAGTAATGTTAATTTCTGATTTTCTAAGTCAATACACACCCTCAGTGAAGCTAATGTATGGCTTAGTGGCCCCCTTTTCTCTTTGAGTTTGACATCACTGATGTGGTCCATGCCCCTCATTTTACGTATGGGAGAAACTGAGTCCAAGAGAAGGGCATTGATTGTCTTACTTGCTCAAGGTTACACATGTAAAGCTGAGACTCAGAGCCAGCTGTCATTTTTTCACTAGGAAGCAGACTACAGTGGTAAAGGTATACTTCAGAAAGAAATTCTGCTTGAGTTGAAGTAGAGGGAAGGGTGGCAGGGAATAGGGAACTTTGTGAAGAGTTTAGCCCCTTAAGAAAATCTGGCAGGGTAGAAGATAATTATTTTATCTTAAAGGAAAAAAACCCAGAAGGACTGAAGAAAACCTACTTGAGACTGTAGTCAATAAGCATTGTGGTCTCTCCTTTAGCCAAATGGGATGAGAAGGATTGGTTGGTAATTAGCACTCAACCTCTAATAACTTAGGCTGCTTCCATCAGTTCACTGAGTCAGCCTAAAAATACCACCAGCATGAGTCACCGTCCTGTACCATTCATTACAAAGGAGCTGAAAAAACAAAGTGAAGGCATTGTCACACCCTAAAGAGTGGGCTCCTGGATCCCCTTTGGTCAGCTCCTTACCAATACTATTTCAGGCTTACTTGCCAGCAGGCTTCTAAGTGAGTAGGGAAGACGGGGCTTCTTAGCAACAGCTTCTTTGGAGGGCCACTCCACCCCTCCAGCCTAGGTTTCTTATGATAGGAATTTTCCTGATTGTCATCCTGGTCCTTAGTAACTTTTCTCTGTCTTGTTTTCTCCATCGGATTCTCAGTCCCCAGGCAGACACACTCACCCAGTTGGCTTTCTGTGGTTGTCTACATATTTTAGCCATTTGCTGTTCCTACTCCTTTACAGGGCCCAGATTGCAAAGCACAGAAATCCATCTTCAAACAGAAACTCCCCCCTAAAATTAAAAGAGGGGTTTTTCAGTGAAATTCATTTTTAAGTTGCATATTCTAAACTTGGAAACATCTGGATTTTCAAGCCACAGGAAATTACAAGCCACATTCTGGATATAAAATACATGTTGGTCTATACATCACATGAATTAAAGATAGAAGTCAAATATGAAAACGTTTTCCTGATGGCTGACCTGATGACATGGCCATTTCAGCTTTGGAGTACCTTACATAATTATTTTTAGCATCTGAAGCTCATCTTCCCCTGGCCACTATTTGCAAAAAAGTGTGTGTGTGTGACAGTGTGTGTGTGTGTGTGTGTATTTACACATGCATGTCTGTTTTCTAGCAAAAGAGAACAAGTCATTAAGTGACTAGTGTTGAGAGAAGAGCCTTTTTCTCACTAACTCAGAATGTGCTGAAATTGTTTTCTTTGAAAGTATAGCTGTGTCATTTGAGAAAAAGCAGCCAAGAAAACAGAGAATGTCAATAATCTAGCTCCTTTCTTGAACTACTTTTCAGGCAGGTAAGCATCATGAGCCATAGCATTGGGGCCCTTCCCTTACAAAAGGAGGTTATATATTCATGGGGTGTATTTGTGGAGATCCATCCTAAATGCTCTGAGTCATATGCCTGCTGTCTTCATTTGTAGGGAGAAAGGTAGACCTACCACATGAGACACATTCTCCAGCTCCTGGGAAGGGATTTAGTTTTCTCGGGAAACTGCAGACTTTACTTCTCTGGTGGGTTCTGCATTCTTTCCTAGTGAAGTATAGTGCATGGAAAACTAAAATATACGGTCAGCATTTTTGTACATTGGACAATTGTACATTGTAAAGGAATTACTTAGTTACAGCTGGGGGATGTTGCCTTAGTTACTCTTCATCCAATCCACATAGACCAAGAATAATGGCCTATATATATTATATACAACTGAGTTATTATGGCACTGTGCTGATCAGGATAATTACATGATACCCTGAATTTCATATCTGGTCTTTCCAAATCTGTATATCATCATCTAGTACCAGTGACAGTTAGAATGAGTAATTAATCCATGTGTTTTTAGATGTATTTTTGTTGTTCAGTCTTTTCAGTTGTGTCCAACTCTATCTGAGGTTTTATTGGCAAAGACACTGGAATGTTTTGTCATTTCCTTCTCCAGTGCATTTTACAGATGAGGAAACTAAGGCAAATAGGGTTCAGTGACTTGCCTAGGGTCACACAGATAGTGAATGTCTGAGACCAGATTTGAACTCAAGAATTTGAGTCTTCTTAACTCCAGGCCCAATACTCTATCCACTATGCTACCTAGCTGCCCTTTTATGCATATATATACGTATATGTATTTATGTATATTTGCATATATATGTAAGAATATGTATGTATCCACATCTATCTATATATCTATAGAGTTATAATTATGACTTGGAATCAAGAAGCCTGAGTTGAAATCCTGGCCCAAGCATTTACAACATGTATGACCATGAGCACGTCAGTTAGCATTTTTGAATTTCAGTTTCATTATCTACAAAACCATGATAATGATACTTTCACCACCCCCTAAATAACTCCCACATCAACTCATTGTGAGGAAATTGCTTCTTAAGTTTTGAAGTACTGTCTGAATGTGAGTAACTTCAGTATTTCAATAGCTCCTTGATCTTACTGATGTGGATACTTTCTTTACAAGTCTAGATCACATCCCACCCGTGCTTTCACCTCACCTCACCTTGTCCTTGTTCGTATGGGGTTATTTCCCCTGATATAATGCTAGCCCCTGGGAGGCAGAGACTATTTAATTTTACTCTTTGTATTTTGTGTGCCTAAAACATACAATAACTTAATAAATGATTGTTGCTTGATTGAAATATTCCATAGAATATCTGCCTAATCCACTAGAGTTCTTCCTCTGAATCTTTTAATATTCCATGGATATCAATGTTGCACTTTGACTGTCCATATGTTATGCATCATTTTCTTTCTTCCTTCCTCCCTTTCATCTTTCCTTTTTCCTTCCATCCCTTATACTTTCCCTTCCTCCCACTCTCTCTCCCCTCTCATTTTTCCCTCCCTTCTTTCCTCTCCTTTTCTTTCTGTTTGTCTTTTTTTCTATCTTTCCTTTTATAAGGAAAGGGGAGCTAGGTGGCACAGTGTATACAGCGCTAGACTCGGAATTCAAATATGTCCTTGGACACTTACCAGCTATGTGCCTAGTTTCCTCATCTATAAAATGACCTGGAGAAGGAAATGACAAACTACTCCAGGATCTTTGCCAAGAAAACCCCAAGTGGGGTCACAAAGTATTAGACATGACTGAAATGACTGAGCAGCAACAACCAAATGAGTCTAGCACTATATTAAAAAATTGTCAGAAGTTCAAGGAGACAAATGACAGTCCCTGTAATCAAAGAGTTTATAGTTTGATCTAGATGGGGAAAAATGCATGAAAAGTCTAAAACTTGCAAAGTAAGATGTAAGCAAATAAAACTTCAATATTTTAGTGGGAGCTTCTTCCAATTTAGTCTGAGCATCTGTAAGGAAATCCAACAGCATTAAACCCACACCAGCAAAGGGAGGTCCTTGGGGGCCAGCCTTAATGAATATACATAATCAAGAAAGTATTTTGCCTAGATTCTTTCTTTGCCCAAGTCACAGACTCAGCTGTAGAGTTTGAGATATATTCTTTGCCCCATTCGCACTCTACCTGTCTTTGGAATGTGATGTATTGTACCTTGCGGAATGTATAAACGTACACAGTCATCTGTACACATGTATTCCTTTCAGCAAGACGCAGGTTTTATGAAGGCTTGGCCTATGTCATTTAAATCTTTTCATTCTTAGTGAATGGAATACACTGAGCATATTAGCCTGATGTCTACTAAATGCTGAATTGAACATTTATGCTATTTGTACAGAAAAGTTTTAAAATGTTATGAAAGTAAGTTTAATTCATTTCTTTTCCTCCATACATTCTGGTTTACACTGTTCATTTATTTAATAAATCTTTTTATCATAGAGAAGGAAAAAAGAAAAAATGTGCAATACATAAAAAAAACCTAACAGAAACTGAAGAGGAGAAAAAATAGAAGGATCTTAATCAGCTACTTAACTGACAGAAAGAAAAAGAGGGGAAGAATTAGATAACCACATAAAAGGAAGAATGAAGAAGGAATCAATATGTTATCTAAAATTGGGAAAAGGATGACAAAAGGAAAGGGGAGATTTGATGGGACAGGGGAAGAACCTATAGGAATAGGGTTGCCTTTAGGAAAACTAAGCAAAAATAATTATATGGACAAAATATATTAAAAAGGAATGAAAACTCCTAATTTAGACAAAAATAGAGACACAAATGGAAGAAAACTATTCACTTAACTCATAACTTTAAATGTGAATGGATTAAACCAATAAAATAAAAAAAGTAAGAAAACCAAACTCTACATTCTGTTTCACAACTCAGGATGTCAGAACTTAGAGGAACCTGGGGCATAGAGTTGTTGGAGCTAGAAGAAATTTTAGAACCAAAAATAGCAGAGCTGGAGGAAATATAAAAATAAACAAGTTCAGAAGAGAATCTTAGAATCGACAAAGTTTGAGTAGAAAAGACTCTAGAATGTAGACATGGAATTTCATAACTGGAAGAAAACATTAAACAATGAATTTCATAGTTGAAAAAGACCTTAGAATAAAGAATTTCAGAGATTAGAGAGGTCTTAAAACAGAATGTGAGAGGTAAAAGGGACCTTAGAACATTGGATGTCAGAGCTTAAAAGTACCTTACAGCATAGCATGAGAGAGCTGAGAAAGATCTGTTCTAGAACATAGAATGCCAGAGCTGAAAAGAAGCTTAGAACATAGGTTCTAGAACAAAGGAATAACTTTAGAGACAAACTAATTCAGCTCTTTCATTTTACAGATGGGGAAACAGAGGCACAGAGAGAAAAATGGATTTGCTCTGTCTCACTTCTCTAAGGCAATCTTCCCATCTTCCAGCCCAGCATTCTTTCCTATTATTTCATGCTTTACTCTTCTCACTGGCACAGCCCTGAATCACTTAAGAGAGGAGTAGTTTTACAGGTGTCTACAAGCTGGGAGATTTTTTATTTTCCCACTCATTGAACATCGGATGTTTGCTATGTTCATTTAAACTGGATGAGCCAAGTTTTACTCCTCTCTCTCTGTACCATTGTGAGAGAAAAAAAGAGGAGGAGTGTAAGTACTCTGTCAGACAGTAATTACTTTCACTCTGTTAGGTCTGTGGAAGTCTTTATTCTTCTGGTTTGTTCAGGGTACATTCTAGTGAAGATTTTTCTGTGGGTTAGTTTCTTGAGAAAAAGCTTTAAACTTTCAGTCAGAATCTGCCCATCTCCAATTTCCATTGTTCTCATATACACCCCAATCTCTTTTCTTCTGTCCCCTTTCCTTGGGAAAAGTCTGCTCTTGTTCTTATAGGGGCATCCATCACTAATCAACTCTTCAATACTCAACAAAAATCAGGACTTTAGACTTGGATGGCCTCTAAAATTTCATAGGGCAGCTAGCTGGTGCAGTGAGTAGAGTGCTGGACCTGGAGTCAGGAAGCCTCATCTCCTGAGTTCAATTCCAGCCTCAGACACTTACTAGCTCTGTGACCCTGGGCAAGTCACTTAACCTGTTTGCCTTAGTTCTTCATCTGGAAAATGAGTTGGAGAAGGAAATGACAAACCACTCCAGAATCTTTGCCAAGAATACCCCAAATGGGGTCATGAAGAGTTGGGGCATGACTGAAACAGCTGAACAACAACAATGCCACACAGAGAACTGCCACACTGGGGCTGAACTTGATTTCAAACCCAAGTCTTTGGCTTTTATGTCTTGGGCTCTCCCTCATACTGACTGTAGAACAGGGGTTCCTAAACATCTTTTGATCATGCACCAATAGCAATAACAATTTTTGAAAATGTACCCCTATATATAGATATATACATTTGTATATCTTATTAATGTCTTAATGTAACATATATATTACAGAATGTAAACTGCCTTAGAGGTAACTAGATGGTATGGTGAATAGAGTACTGGGCCTGGAACCAGGAAGAACTGAGTTCAAATTCAGCCTCACACACTTACTAGCTGTGTGACTCTGGGCAAGTCACTTAGCCCATGTCTGTCTCAGTTTCTCTACTGTAAAATAAAGGTAATAGTAATAATACTTCCCAGAGCTGTTGTGAGGATTTAATAATATTTGGAGAGCACTTATAATATTTTCATATAGTAAGAGCTTGCTTCCTTTCTAAACAAAAATAGAAATAAAAAGATGAGATAAAGATAAAATAATTATTTTTAAATGTTTTGCTTTTATTAGTTATGTAAAGTTTTTTTGTTCTCACTGAATAATTATATATATATGTTAGTGAAAGCAGTGTGATTGAGGATGCTTCATTTTTTTTTTTTAATCTTGGTTTAACCTGTTTGAGATTCTCTGATCTGAAAGTTTGCTTTTCAGTTCAACTTATTTGGTAACTTGATTGTGGTAGCTTTCATGGTTGAAAAAGATGCATCACAAAGATACTTAGATCCAAATGAAGGAAGTGTATTATCTTTGAATCTCATTTTTCATTCCCATTTAGAAATTTAATTCCCAGTTAGGTAAAAGTTTTTGTTGAAATTTGGCTAGTGAATTTCTGTCATCCCTGATGTCAAGCAGGTCTTCTTGCATACTAATCAAAAAAGCATTGGGCTTTTTATGCTTTTAACAGATGCATTTGAAAACCACTGAAACTTCATTTGGAAGATTTTCACACAGGTTAGAAAATTCTGTTTACAAGTTTTTAAAATGTTCAAATGTGAGAGTTTTTATAGGTGAATCTTTTTTTTTTTTTTTTTTACAAAAGCTAAGTTTTAGATATCTTGCTTATTTTGATGCCCGAATACTATCATTAGTTAGGATCTTAAGGTGTGATATTCTTGTGTACCCTTTGGGTGAGGTTCATAACTAATTAGAGAAGATATAAATCCTTATTTCAAATCATCTCCTTAGTAATTTAAATTTTTTTTGACTTATTGTCAGATCTGATTAGATCATCATTGCTTTTGCTTCACATGGCTGACAAAGAGTTCATTCTAAGAGCAGGAAAAATATCATCTCTGCTACATCTTGTCATTGGTTTACTTTCACATTCTTAGTATTGACCTCAAATGAGAGTTTCTTGGCAAGAATCTTTTGAAGTCATTTTTCCATTTTATAGGGTTTGGTTTAGTTAAAACAAGACAACTGAATATGTACTTCCACTGAATTGGGTATATGTATATTGCAATGTAATGTGATATGCTGAAAGTGAATGGATGAGTGAGAGCACATTTGTTAATCCCTCAGAACATTGGAACTCCCCATTCTTCCCTTACAATATCTTGCATACCAACACCCGTTCCTATTAAAAACACTAGAGAGCATAGCAATAAATGGAGCTTTCCTCAAAATGATAAGTAGTATTTATCTGAAACCATCAACAAGGCTCATCTATAATGGGAATAAGCAAGAAGCCTTTCCAAAAAGATCAAGGGTGAAGGAAAGATACCCATTATCACCACCATTATTTAATATTGTACCAAAAAGGTTAGCATTAAGACAATATCTTGAATACCATATATAGCACATGGCCATCTGACATGTGACCAAAGTAAAGATAATAGCCAATCACATATTAAATATTAATGAAGACAATAAATATATTAAATATTAATAAAATTAATTAATGATTACATATTAATAGATAAAATAAATATTAATGAAGATTATTTCTTCTGACACTTAGTACTGGTGTCTGATATGTGTGTGTGCTTGTGTGTGTTTACTGTTCAGTCCATTTTCAGCTATGTTTGTCTCTTTGTGACCCCATTTGGGGTTTTCTTAGCAGAAATACTGGAGTGACTGTTCATTTCCTTCTCCAGCTCATTTTACAGATGAGGAAACTGAGACAAGCAGAGTTAAGTGACTTGCCCACTGTCACACAGATAATATGTATCTGAGACCAGATTTGAACTCACGAAGATGAATCTTCCTGACATCAGATCCAGTACTCTATCCACTGTGCCACCTAACTGCCTGGCAGTTGCTTAATAAATGCTTATTCTTAGACTGCCTTTTTTTTTTAGATTTAAAAATTTATATAGAATTTTAAATATTTTCTTCATACATCTCAGTGGATAATGTTGCACATGTGTATAGGTGCAGATAATCTATTTTGGAAACCATTGTTGTATGGGCTCCTGATGTTCCTGAATTGTCATTTGATCCCTGTATTTATCTCATAAGACACAGTAAAGCACACTACAACAAATATTTATTAACTACCTACTGTGTGCCTGCAGAGCTCTGGACAATTTTTTTGCTTCTTTTGTTACTGAGTTATAATGACCATATTGCACATTATAAACTTGGTATCTGTCCCCTTTCTTGAGTTCAGTTTAACCAAAGATAAAATGCTGCAGTTCAACTTGACATTATCTAAGTATTCTTCAGGCTCTGTCATTCTATCATTCCAGATTATTGTGTCATCTTGGACAAGACCCTTTCCCTTCTACAATCCTGATTTTTCTCCTCTCTAAGTGGAAGGTTAAACTGGATGGATGATCTCTTAGGTCCCTTTTAGAGATACAATTCTTTCTAATTAAAGTTTATTATTGGTGAGCTTTAGCACCTTGTTACACATGACAAAGTCTACTGTTACTTGGCTTTCTTTTAGAAATTCCTTCCATCCAGATAAAGACCATACTCTCTGCTTCAAGATTAGCTAGTATAAGTTTTTCACTTAAAGAATGCATTTTCTTCCTGGCTGCCTTTGGGTTCAAGTTTTAGCTCAATACCTTTCTACCTGATTTGGTAAATTATTGAATTTCTCTGGGCCTTTGAACTTTGCCACCATGACTCAGCTGCCCTCTTAAGCTAGACCTTCTCTCAGTTTCCATGGCCTTCTTAGCCTACAATATCCCTCTGCTCTGCTGTCCCCACCCTTTATTGGAAAGTTACTTTTAATACTTCTCTTATGGAGAAGGACCAAGTTTGGCCAAGCTTCATTTCCCTCCCAGCTGTGTTCCCAGTTCTAAGAAGTTTACCACTATAATCCAGCACCAGGTACTCCTGCTTCCCACCCCATCCTCTCTTGTTCCCTTTTATATGTTTTCTTCCCCTATTAGAATGTAAGCTCCTTGGGTGTCTTTCTTAAGCAAAGGGTGTCCCCCTTAAGCTGGGGTATCCGTTGATGGGCATTTCCCTTCAGGATCCATCTCTCTTAAGCCTCCTCTCCCTTGGGGGGCTGCCATCCCCCATTAAACTGAGGTCCCTCTTAAGGGGCAGAGGAGCCTGTTTGGTGTGTTGTGTTTGGTATGTTGTATTTTCTTCTGTTACCCCAATAAATGCCTATACTTGAAAAAAAAAGAAAATGTAAGTTCCTTGAAGGAAGAGAATGTCTTATATTTTGCTTGAACTTATATCCCTCATGCTTCTAGTCAGCCCTTAATAAATGTGTAATCTACCTATTTACCTGTGCTTTTATGCCCCTCCCTCCTTTTGAAAATAGTAGTTCCACCTCCTTTTGAAATCTTCCCCATCCCTCAAGGCTCAATTCATAACTTCTTTATGAACCCTTCCACGGCTGCTCCAGCTTTCCATCATCTTTCTGTGATCCAAAACCCTCAGTAGCACTCGGGCAGCTGCAAGCTGTATGACGATGGGCATTTTAACCCTTCTGACCTTGACTTCTCTAATGTGTACAGCAGAATTCTAGGATTGCATCCTGAGAGCTGGGAGAAACCCTAGAAGTCATCTAACTGAATCCCAACCCCAAACTCTATAAAAGAAGAAACTAAGTCGCAGAGAGATTAAATGCTACACCTAAATCAGATACAAAGGGGGAAGGTAGAACTTAAGGCCCAAGTCTCTGGACCCTGATCTGATACTTTTCCTATTACTACTTCCCATTTTTATATACTATACTCTCTGCATGACTGAGGTTTTATGAGAAAAATTTATCTTTTTTATCTTATGAAGAGTGCTGGATTTGGAGTTATAGAGCATGGATTAAAATTCCTGCTCTGTTGCATAATAAATATGACTTTAGTCAAATAATTTAACCTCATGGGATCTTTGTCTCCTCATCAGTAAAATGAGAGGTTTTGTACTAGATGATCTCTGTGGTCTTATCCAGGTTTAAATCTACGATCCTGTAACCCTATAACCTTTAAAAAATTTGTAAAATTTATTTTTCTAAATACATACATTTTAGCATTAATTAAAAAAATGAATTCTAACTTCTCTACCTCCCTCTTGCTTTTCCTCACCCATTGAGAAAGCCAGCAATATGATATTGATTAAACATGTGAGGTCATGTAAAACACATTTCCATATTAGCCATATGGTGAAAGAAACACACATACACATACACAAGAAAACGAAAGAATTTTTTTTTAAAGTATGTTCCAATTTGCACTCAGAGGTCATCAGTTCTCTCTTGAGGCAGATGACATTTTTTCATCATGGGTCCTTTGAAATTGTCTTGGATCATTTTCTTGATCAGAACAGCCAAGTCTTTCACAGTTGATAATCCTTACTATATTGTTGTTAGTTAGTGCAATGTTCATCTGTTTCATCTCTCTTCACTTTGTATTAATTAATATAAGGCTTTCTAGTTTTTTTTCTGAAAACATCCTGCTTGTCATTTTTTTTTATATTTTTAAAATTTTATTTATTTATTTTTAGTTTTCAATATTCATTTCCACAAGATTTTGAGTTCCAAATTTTCTCCCCATTTCTCTCCTTCCCCACCCTCAAGACACCATGCATTCTGATTACCTCTTTTCCCACTCTGCCCTTCCTTCTATCACACCCCTCCCATCCCTCATCCCTATCTCCTCTATTTTCCTGTAGGGTAAAATAGATTTCTATATTCCATTGCCTGTACACCTTATTTCCCAGTTGAATGTAAAAACAATTTTTAACATTCATTTTTAAAACTTTGAGTTCCAAATTCTCTCCCTTCCTCCTTCCCCATTGAACCCCAATGAGAAGGTAAGCAATTCAATATAGGTTATACATGTGTAGTTATGCAAAAGACTTCCATAAAAGTCATGTTGTGAAAGACTAACTATAATTCCCTCCAACTTATCTTGCTTCCATTTATTGACCTTGTTCCTCCCCAAAAGTGTTTACTTCTAATTACCCCCCTCCCATTTGCCCTCCCTTCTATCATTCCCCCACACCCCACTTATTCCTTTCTCCCCTACTTTTCTGTAGTGTAAGATAGATTTTCATACCAAATTGAGTGTGTATGTTATTCCCTACTTACTGCTTATCATTTCTTATAGCACAATAGCATTCCATCACAATCATTTACCACAATTTGTTCAATCATTTCCCAATTAATGAGCAACTCCTTAATTTTTAATTCTTTGTCACCATAAAAAAGAGCTGCTGCAAATATTTTTGTCCAGAGGGCGAAGCCAAGATGGCAGAGTAGACAGACACACATACGCTAGCTCTGAACCCACAGCCCATAAAATATCTGTAAAAAAGAACCCCCGGTGAATTCTGGAGCAGCAGAAGCCACAGAACAAAGGAGCAGACGAGATTTCTGTTCCAGAAAGCCTGAAATACTCTCGCAAAAGGTCTTCGCGCCACGGACCCGGGAGGTGAGCCCAGCCCTGCCGTGGCCGCACGGCAGAGGAGCGGATCCGAGCAGGCTTCAGGGACAGAATCTCCAGTGGCCGCGAGGGTCCCTCCACCCACAGGTGACAAGGGTTGGTGAGAGGCTTTCTTCAGTGGGTCGAGAGGGGAGTGGGGTGCCCCCATAACTCAGGCCCCCTCGGGAGGCAGCAGTGGAGGTGGCAGCAGACAAGGGCTCCTCAAGCAGACAGGAGCCAGGATCCATTGTTGAAGGTCTCTGCATAAACCCCCTGAGGGAACTGAGCTCCTTGTGGTGGCCCTGCCCCCACCTGAGCACCTGAACTTGATCTCACACTGTATAGCAGCCCTGCCCCCGCCCAAAGCCCTGAGGCTGGGAAGCAGCATTTGAATCTCAGACCCCAAGCACTGGCTGGGCAGATCTGCAGGCGAAGTGGGTGTGAAGAGAATATTCAGAAGTCAAGTCACTGGCTGGGAAAATGCCCAGAAAAGGGAAAAAAAAAATAAGACTATAGAAGGTTATTTTCTTGGTGAACAGGTATTTCCTCCCTTCCTTTCTGATGAAGAAGAACAATGCTTCCCATCAGGGAAAGACACAGAAGCCAAGGCTTCTGTATCCCAGCCCACCCAATGGGCTCAGGCCATGGAAGAGCTCAAAAAGGATTTTGAAAATCAAGTTAGAGAGGTGGAGGAAGAACTGGGAAAAGTAATGAGAGAGATGCAAGAAGAGCATGAAAAACAGGTAAACACCCTGCTAAAGGAGACCCAAAAAAATGCTGAAGAAAATAACACCTTGAAAAATAGGCTAACTCAATTGGCAAAAGAGGTTCAAAAAGCCAATGAGGAGAAGAATGCTTTTAAAAGCAGAATTAGCCAAATGGAAAAGGAGATTCAAAAGCTCACTGAAGAAAATAGTTCTTTCAAAATTAGAATGGAACAGATAGAGGCTAATGACTTTATGAGAAACCAAGATATCACAAAACAAAACCAAAAGAATGAAAAAATGGAAGATCATTGGAAAAACAAGTGACCTGGAAAATAGATCCAGGAGAGACAATTTAAAAATTATGGGCCTACCTGAAAGCCATGATCAAAAAAAGAGCCTAGACATCATCTTTCTTGAAATTATCAAGGAAAACTGCCCTGAGAGTCTAGAACCAGAGGGCAAAATAAGTATTCAAGGAATCCACAGATCACCGCCTGAAAGAGATCCAAAAAGAGAAACTCCTAGGAACATTGTGGCCAAATTCCAGAGTTCCCAGGTCAAGGAGAAAATATTGCAAGCAGCTAGAAAGAAACAATTCAAGTATTGTGGAAATACAATCAGGATAACACAAGATCTAGCAGCTTCTACATTAAGGGATTGAAGGGCATGGAATAGGATATTCCAGAAGTCAAAGGAACCAGGACTAAAACCAAGAATCACCTACCCAGCAAAACTGAATATAATACTTCAGGGGAAAAATTGGTCTTTCAATGAAATAGAGGACTTTCAAGCATTCTTGATGAAAAGACCAGAGCTGAAAAGAAAATTTGACTTTCAAAGACAAGAATGAAGAGAAGCATGGAAAGGTGAACAGCAAAGAGAAGTCATAGGGGACTTACAAAAGATGAACTGTTTATATTCCTACATGGAAAGACAATATTTGTAACTCTTGAAACTATTCAGTATCTGGGTCCTGGGTGGGATTACACACACACACAGCACACGCACACACACACACGCACACATACAGACAGAATGCACAGAGTGAATTGAAGAGGATGGGATCATATCTTAAAAAAATGAAATCAAGCAGTGAGAGAGAAATGTATTGGGAGGAGAAAGGGAGAAATGGAATGGGGCCAATTATCTCTCATAAAAGAGGCAAGCAAAAGACTTATTAGTGGAGGGATAAAGAGGGGAGGTGAGGGAAAAACATGAAGTTTACTCTCATCACATTCCACTAAAGGAAGGAATAAAATGCACACTCATTTTGGTATGAAAACCTATCTTACAATACAGGAAAGTGGAGGATAAGGGGATAAGCAGGGTGGGGGGGATGATGGAAGGGAGGGCATGGGGAGGAGGGAGCAATTTGAGGTCAGCACTCATGGGGAGGGACAGGATCAAAAGAGAGAATAGAAATAATGGGGGACAGGATAGGATGGAAGGAAATATAGTTAGTCTTATACAACACGTCTATTATGGAAGTCATTTGCAAAACTACACAGATTTGGCCTATATTGAATTGCTTGCCTTCCAAAGGGAAGGGGTGGGGAGGGAGGGAGGAAGAGAAGTTGGAACTCAAAGTTTTAGGAACAACTGTCGAGTACTGTTCTTGCCACTAGGAAATAAGAAATACAGGTAAAGGGGTATAGAAAGTTACCTGGCCCTACAGGACAAAAGAGAAGATGGAGACAAGGGCAGAGAGGGATGATAGAAGAGAGAGCAGATTGGTGATAAGGGCAATTAGAATGCTCGGTGTTTTGGGGTGGGGGGAGGGGACAAAAGGGGAGAAAATTTGGAAGCCAAAATTTTGTGAAAATGAATGTTAAAAGTTAAATAAATTAAAAAAATATTTTTGTCCAAATAGGTCTTTTTCTTTTTTCTTTTATTTCTTTGTGATACAAACCTAGTAGTGGTATTGTTGGGTCAAATGGTATGCACTGTTTTATAGCCCTTTGGGTATAGTTGCAAATTATTCTCCAGCATGGTTGGACCAGTTCAAAACTCCAACAGTGCATTAGTGTTCTGATTTTTCCATGTTCCCTCCATATCCTCTTTTCCACATTTCCTTTTCTGTCATCTTAACCAGTCTGATAGGTGTGAGATAGTACCTCAGAGTTGTCTTAATTTAAATTTCTCTAATCAATAGCTTCAACTTCTTTTTCTGAAAACTGCCTCTTCATATCCTTTTAACCATCTATTAATTGGACAATGGTTCCTATTTTTAAAAATAAATTCTGTTCAATTCCCCATAGATTTGAGAAATGAGGCTTTTCTCAGAGAATTTTGCTGTAAAATATTTTCCCCAGCTTCCTCCTTTCCTTTGAATTTTGGCTGCATTAGTTTTGTTTGTGCAAAACCTCTTTAATTGCATGTAATCAAAATTATACACTCTATTTCCCATTATCCTCTCTGTCTCTGATTTGGCATGATCCTACAACCTTTAATGAGTTTTAAATAAGTTAACTTTAAAATAAAAACCAAATAATAGAGCTTGCCTTTGAAGAAAACACTTTGCAGGATCTATGCTGTAGTCTCTGAATTTTAGTTCCAGTGTAGACATTGGCATTCGTGGGCAGGCTCTATGCTTAAAGGCTTTCTCCTATCCCAGCAAAGGGGCTGCTGGATTTGTTCTTCCACTTGACCATATGTGTCTCCTGCTGCTTTGATTCCCCTGATTCTTTTTAGGTTGAGCCAACACCAATGGTTGGCTGATCTCTTATGGCAGTCAAACTGAAAACAGAGGCAATGAGAGCAAGGTGAGAGAAAAGATAATAAAGTAATAGAATCATATTTCAGGGTCTTCAGACCACCAAGGAGGAATGAAATCAATCACCAAGTGCTGGATCACTTGAGGTGAATGTTGCAGTGGATTTGGTCCTTCTCTGACCTAATACATATGTAGTACTTCTAGCTTAGCACCTTTTGAATCTCAGGACTTCTTCTTCCCTAAGAATTCACATCTCTATAGCTCTATAGTTTTAAAAAGAGTTTCTTCACAAAAAGTGAGTAGTATTCTTATCCCTATTTTACAGCTGAGGAAACTGAAGCTCTGAGGGCTTAAATGGCTTGCTCATGGCAATACAGCTAGTAAGGGAAGAATCAGAATTCAAACTCTAATCTTTTGACTAAGTTTAGTGCTTGGTTTTCTTCTATTCTTCCTTCCTTTCTTCTTCCTTTCTTCCTTTCTTCTTTCTTCCCTCTTTATGTTACATTGTATTCCTTCATTGAAATGAAGGATAGATAAAGGGCTGGATTTCAGAGTCAATAAGACTTGGATTCAAATCTTGCCTAAGATCCACTAGCTGTATAATGTTAAGATATTAAGGTCTAAGGACCTCAATTTCCTTATCTATAAAATGGACTAGATGAGAAGGGAAAAGGAAGGGAAGGGAATAACTAATTATATAGTACCTAGTATATGCCAGGCACTGTGCTAAGAACTTTTACAAATATTATCTTGTTTGATCCTCACAATAACCCTGAGAGAGAGATGTGTTATTATTATACCCAATTTATATATGGGAGAACTGAGACAAAAAGAGGTTAAGTGACTTGCCCAGGGTCATACAACTAGTATCTGAAGCTGGATTTGAACTTAGTTCTTCCTGACTCCAGATTCAGTGCTCTATCCATTGCACTACCACCTGCTTTTAAGATGACCTCTAATGTCCCTGCCAGCTCTAAACCTATGATTCTATGACATGATCCTAGGAACCTTTCTCCAGGTCTAATTTGGAAGTTTGCCAAAACTAAAATAAATACAAGTCTCAATTGTCCATGTTAGTGGAAGGTAAGTGCAAGATTCTTTAGTTTAATTATAGAAGACAAGCTATGATTTGAGGGAGAGGCTGATGCTGGGTTTATGTCATCATTTAGATCTCTCTCCTTAGATGGATAAACAAATATTAAGCAATTACTTGGCAACTAGGTGGTGCAATAGATAAAGTACTAGCTATAGAACCAGAACTGTCTGAGTTCAAATCCAGCCTCAGATACTTAGTAGCTGTGTGACCTTAGACAAGTCACCTAGCCCTGTTTGCTTCAGTTTCTTCATCTGTAAATGAACTGGAGAAGGAAATGGCAAACCACTCCAGTATCTTTGCCAAGAAAACCCCAGATGGGGTCACAGAGACTCAAAAACGACTAAAACCACTCAATAACAACAACAAAAAGAAATTACTATGTGCCAGGCACTACATTAAGTGCTGATATAAAATATAAGCAAGTAATATAACATGTTCAAATGGGGGAAGATGATGCATTGAATATTAAAAGGTGAGTTCTATCTAAAGTCTATTTGAGTGACATGAGGTAAATCTCATCCTCTATCTCAATTCACTTTCATCATCTGTACAATGAGGCAGTTGGGCTAGTTGATCATTACTTTAGCTCTATTAAATATCAGTGCCATTAAATACCTAATGTAGCAGGGCAAATGCACCCTGGACAAGAAGAGAAGTTCCATTTCCAATTGATCTGGGGCTATAGGGTGAGTCCTGAATCTTAGATATGATAGTTGATGGCTATTGTGGTATTTGTCACCTTTCTATCCTGGTACTTGTTGGACTTAACTAAGAAATAGCCAAGTTTGGATAAAATATATGTATGTGTTCAAGAGAGCAGGGATGCTGTAAGCAGATCTATGAATCTATAGGTCCACTTAGATGTGTGAATAAATTCTTCCAGTACCATCCCAGATTGAGGCAAAATTTTTTTCCTCTTATCTCCTATGGTATTTCTTAACAACCACTTTTTGGGCAATTGATGTCTTATGCTGTCCTTTGTGACAATGCCATGTAGAAGAGCGCTGGACTTGGAATCAGGAGACATCAGGATCTTTAAGAATATTTTAGAACTTTTAAGAATGTTTTAAGAATGATTGAGACCTTTAAGAATATTATTAGGCAGAGCCAAGATGGCAGAGCAAAAGCAGGGATGTGCTCTAGCTCTCCCCCAAAAGCCCTTAAATACTTGTTAAAAAATGACTCTAAACAAATTCTAGAGCAGTAAAATTCACAAAATGGCAGTAAAACAGATTCCCAGCCCAAGAAAGCCTGGAAGGCTGACAGGAAAGGACTATCGCACCAGGCTCTGAGTAGAGCTCAGCCTATCATGGGCCACACCAGTACAAATGGGAGACAAGCAAGTCCCAGGACTCTGAATCTTGGGCAGTTGCTGTGGTTTCCAGATTTCTTAACCCACAAACACCAAAGATAGCTACAAAGGTCAGTGAGAAAGTTCTTTCACCTGGGTGAGAAAGGAGCTTGGTTGGGCCCCAGACCTAGCCTCAGAGTGGTGGCAGCCACTGTGGCAGCAGCATTCACTTCTGGAGGTCTCCACCTACACACTCTGGGGGAACTGAGTGGCTGATCTGGGTCTAAGTGAGCAGAGCTGGTGACAGCTGTGGAGAGGGAATGCTACTTGCAGTTCCAGGGCAGAAAAGAGTGCTTTTGGTTGCTCACAGACCAGAGTGCAGGCCAGGAGAAGAGTAAACACTTCTCCTTTGACTATGCCACTTTGCAAAACCTGAAAACTTACAAGCCCCTAGAGAAAGCTCACAGAATAGTTGCACAAAACCTCTGTAGCCTACGGTAGTATACCTTCCACTTGACAAAGGACTTAGAAGTCAAGTAATTGCCTGGGAAAATGTCCAAAAAGGGGAAAAAATAAGACTATAGAAGGTTACTTTCTTGGTGAAAAGGTATTTTCTTGCATCCTTTTCAATGAGGAAGAACAAAGCATACAATCAAAGGAAGACAGCAAGGTCAAGGCTCCTACATCCAAAACCTCCAAAAAAATGCAATGATCTCAGACCATGGAAGAGCTCAAAAGGGATTCTGAAAATCAAATAAGAGAGGTGGAGGAAAAATTGAGAGGAGAAATGAGATGGATGCAAGAAAATCATGGAAAATGAGTCAACAAAGGAGACCCAAAAAATGTTGAAGAAAATAACATCTTTAAAAATAGACCAACCCAAATTGCAAAAGAGGTCCAAAGAGTCAATGAGGAGAAGAATGCTTTAAAAAGGAGAATTGGCCAACTGGAAAAGGAGTTCCAAAAGCTCTTTGAAGAAAATAGTTCTTTAAAAATTAGAATAGAGCAGATAGAAGCTAATGACTTTATGAGAAATCAAGAAATTGTCAAGCAAAACCAAAAGAATGAAAAAGTAGAAGATGGTGTGAAATATGTCACTGGAAAAACAAATGACCAGGAAAATAGATCCAGGAGAGATGATTTAAAAAATTATTGGTCTACCTGAAAACCATGATAAAAAAATGAGCCTAGACATCTTCTTTAAGAAATTATCAAGGAAAACTGCCCTGACATTCTTGAACTAGAGAGTAAAATAGAAAAGGAAAGAATTCACCAATCATCACCTGAAAGATACCTCAAAAGGAAAACTCCTAGGAATATTGTAGTCAAATTCCAGAGTTTCCAGGTCAAGGAGAAAATATTTCAAGCAGCCAGAAAGAAACAATTCAAGTACTGTGGAAATACAAACAGGATAACACAGGATTCAGCAGCTTCTGTACTAAGGAATTGAAGGCTTGGAATAAGATATTTCTGAAGTCAAAGGAGACAGGATTGAAACCAAGAATCACCTACCCAGCAAAACTGAGTATAATACCTTAGAGGAAAAAAATGAAATTTCAATGAAATAGAGGACTTCCAAGAATTTTGTTGAAAAGTCCAGAATAGAAAATAAAGAATCAAGAGACATATGAAAGGCAAACAGGAAAGAGAAACCTTAAGGAATTCATTAAAGTTAAACTGTTTACATTCCTACATGGAAAGATGTTATTTGTAACTCATGAGATGATTTTCAGTATTAGGGTGTGTGTGTGTGTGTGTGTGTGTGTGTGTGTGTGTGTGTGTGTGTGTGTGTGTGTGTGTGTATACACATATACATAGACATATATATACATGCATACATATATGTGTGTATATATTTATATACATACATAGAGGGCACAGGGTGAGCTAAATATGAAGGGAGAATACCTAAAAAATAAAATTTACTGTTGAGTGGAATGTACTAGGAGTAAGACAAAGGGAGAGGTAGAATGTAGCAAATCATCTCACATAAAGGAGGCAAGAAAGAGCTTTTACAATGGAGGAGAAGAGGGGGGAGATAAAAAGAAATAAATGAGCCTTACTCTCACAAAATTTGGCTTAAGGAGGGAATAGCACACACTCAATTGGATATGGAAATCAATTTTACCCTGCAGGAAGGCATTGGAGAAGGGGATATGAGAGGGAATATAATAGAAGGGATAGAAAATTGGGAAAGGGATAATCTGAAGCAAACAGTACTGTGAGAAGACAGGTCAAGGGACAGAATGGAATAAATGGAGGACAGGATAGGACAGAGGGAAATATGGTCAGTCTTTCACAACATAACTATTATGGAAGTGTTTTTCATGGCTATACATGTATGACCTATATTGAATTGCTTGCTTTCTCAATGAGGGTGGGTGGGGAAGGAGGAAGGGAGAGAATATGGAACTCAAAGCTTTAATAATGAATGTCAAAAACTGTTTTAGCATGCAACTGGGAAATAAGATGTACAGGCAATGGAATACAGAAATCTATTTTGCCCTACAGGAAAATAGAGGAGAGGGAGATGGAAGAAAGGGGGTGGTAACAGAAGGAAGTACAGAATGGAGGAAGGGGTGGATGGAGTGCATGCTGTCCTGGGGTGAGGTGGGGAGAGATGAGGAGAAAATTTTGAATTCAAATTCTTGTGGAAGTGAATGTTGAGAATTGAAAAATAAATTATTAAAATATTTTTATGATTATATTTTAATAGAATACATTTCTCTTGTAATCCTATGTATTTTTAAAAAAGTTTAAAATCATCATTCTAAGAAGGAGTCATCAGGTTTCACCAGAATGCTAAAGGGGCCTATGACACAAGAAAAGGTGAAGAACTCAGCTTTAAGAGTTCTAAGTTGCAGAAGATACTGTTCTACGTTGGTAGCGGTGATTTCCCCAACCAGGAGTTTCTTGGACAAAGTCCTTATCCAATTTAAATCCTATATTCTTATTTAAATGTTCACCTTTTTTTTTTTTTTATCTAAACCAAAACTATAATATGATCTCCCTGAAGGTAAAGTATTACACTTATTTCCCCCACACAGAACCTGAATCTGGCCTGGGATCATAATCAAAACTCAGTGTATATTAGACTTATTTTCTCCCTAAATGACTGTTGGGATTATGCAATGACTTGAGATAAAGAATTTTGAAAGATCCAACTTTCCCCATCCATTCTAATTCATAGAACAACAGGTTCAGTATCACTCACTTTCTGTAAACCTCAGCGTCATTGGGGAAGTGGACCAAGTTCATCAATACTGATTCCTTTTCACTATCTAATAATAAGGTCATCCCTAGTCCTTCCTCATTCCTCAGGCTCAATCTTATTTGAAACCAACCCATCCTTTCTGTGTCATAGGGGTACTATAAATTAAGTATGTTTCTAGGATTTAAAAAAAAAAGAATTCCTCTATTAAAATTTGACTCATAGTCTAAAAATGAACTCATTGAATAGTTTTGTCTGCTTCACATAGGTATCATGAGGGCATACCCAGCTTTGCAGCTCTAGTTTTTCAACAAAATCTCTTCCCATTTAAAACGTGTTCCCTTCCCTCCTTTCTGTCCACCAAGAGGGCTGATATTGCCTTTGGGTGATGGAAGCATTGTCTCTGACAGACTTTGACTTTTAATAAATCTAAAGTCTGAGGAACAAGAGTTCTGTAGCCTGATGGAGAAAATTAGGGAGGGGGGAACATCTGGAGTGTGGTCTGTAGAAGTTTGGCTCTTGTGCACCGGTGAGAAAGGAAATTACCCTGAGATTCTTAATATGGGGAAAGAGGAGGGGAAAGCCCTAATGCCAAGCCAAACAGAACAAATATGGGCTCTGGGAGGGAAATGCACGTATGGAAGAGAATTGCTTAGCCAGGCATCGCAGATGGGGAAATGCTGACATTGGGAAGCTGATCCAAGTTGGAATGGTTTCCAAAGAGAATGCCATTCCTTCTCTGAATTTGTATGCTTCCAAATGTCAGTTCACAGGCTAGAGTGGGCAGAGTGTCCCAAGGAAAGGACAAATGGAGGACTTATATTCACATCTACTGATGTTGTACTATGAATCCAGTTGATGAGAGGTATTGAAAGGATACTCCCTAGCAATGCTTAAACTGTGGACTCATGCCTCTAATGTTCTTGACTTAAAGCTTCTTATGGCAGAGAACAGATCTAGTTCAAGTACTGTTTTTCTTTTGAATAAGTGGCCGTGACATTGCCCACATTTGGGGAAAGTAGAATAAAATGATAGTGTATGAGTGATTCCATAATATTACAAATATTCAAAATTTTAGCTTCAGCCTTCACTAGATCTACTAACCACTATATTTTTGACCCCACTATAATGGCCTAACCAACTTGGGGAGTATTATTTATTTTCAAAGGACAGCATGGTGTGAGAGACTGAGTGCTAGATTTGGAGTAATGAGGATCTCTCTTTGGACTCTGACTAACCATTACTAACCTTGCTCCAGTTACTTTACCTACTTTACCACTTGCACACAAATAAAATGAGAATAATGATCCCTGTGAGACTCGAATGAAATGATTCAACAAGAATTTATTAAATATTTACTATGTGCCAGGCATTGAAGTAGAAATCATGAGGAAACACATTGTGAGGAGAAACATTAAAAAAAAAGGAGGGATGGTTCCTGACCTCATGTAGCTTATATTCTACCGGAGGTAGTATATGTAAAACACTTTGCAAATGTGAAATGGCTACACATTTCAACTATTATTATTATTTCCCCCATTTTAAGCTTGGATCATAAGCTTGCTATATGTTTAGCTTTTGCCCAGAAGTGATTGACTGATATAATCCATTCCCTTGGACTGATGGTAAAAAGAATTGACAAGTATAAAATTATATGAACTGCTTTGCACACTACATGATTAACCTCAAGCACCTTTAGTAGCACTCTTGAGTTTTGCAACTTCATTTGATTTCAGTGAGTTAGCACCTCTGAGAGTCATATTTTTAGTATAGAAGAGACACTCCTTGAAATGTTTCCGTTTCCCTAATTTTATTTCGGCTTTGAATTATAGTTGTCAATCAAAAGTTAAACATCTGATTTCTTCCTTTCAAATCCACAATACATTTTGGATGACATATTGACTCTTTGCTTTGCAATGCAGGGATATCCTTGATCTGACATCAGGAATACTCTTTATCCATAATTTATAATACTCCACCCTTTTTATTTTTTAAAAATTTTATTAATTTATTTTTTGAAGGAGGAAAAGCAAGATGATTGGGGTTAAGTGACTTGCCGAAGGTCACATAGCTAGTAAACTAGTATCAAGTGCCTGAGTCTGGATTTGAACTCAGGTCCTCTTGACTCCAGGACCAGTGCTCTATTCATTGCACCACCTAGCTGCTCTAGCTGCTCTCTTCCTTTTTTATTTTTTGGGTAGGTATTGGCTCAATCATCATTTCCTACATTTGTCCTTTCTTTCTCTGCCTCTAACTCTTTGTTCACACCATTTCTTAGAACTGAACTTCTCTACTTCCACAATTTTGCCAGTTGAAATCCTACTCATTCTTCCAAATGAAGCTTAATTGGACCTTTGATTGTAAACTCCTTGAGAGCAGGATGTCATATCTATTTAGATATTCCCTGTGCTTTACAGAAGCCTTGTACAAATAAAAAAAATGCTTAATAAATATTTACCTAAAACAATTCTTTGAATTCTACACAGTATGAGAATGAATAAGAGATCTACAAAGTACTATGAGTTCAAAAGTAGATGTGTCCCAATTGATAAATGCTCAAAGTAAATAAACAGGCATTTTCAGATGCAAAAATTAAGGCTATCTACAGTCATATGAAAAAAATGCTCTAAATCACTATTAGAGAAATACAAATTAAAACAACTCTGAGATACCATCTCACACCTATCAGATTGACTAATATGACGGAAAAGGAAAATGATAAATGTTAGAGAGGATGGGGAAAACTGGGACATTAATGCATTGTTGGTGGAGTTGTGAAGTGATCCAACTATTCTGAAGAAGAATTTAGAACTATGCCCAAAGGGCAATCAAACTGTTCATACCTTTCAATGCTGTAATACCACTACTAAGTCTATATTCCAAAGAGATTATTAAAAAGGAAAAAGGAGCTACATATACAAAAATCTATATAAAAGCTCTTTTTGTGTTGGCAAAGAATTGGAAATTGAAGGAATGCCCGTGAATAGGGGAATGGCTAAACAAGTTGTGGTATATGAATGTGGAATACTATTGTGCTATAAGAAATGATGAGCAGGTGGATTTCAGAAAAATCTGGAAAGGGTTACATGAACTGATGCAAAGTGAAGTAAGCAGAACCAGGAAAACATAGTAACACAAGCAACTGCAACTTTGTTCAATGATCAGCTATGAGGGACTTTAGCTCTTCTTAGCAATACAATTATCCAAGACAATTACAAAAGACTCTTGATATAAAATGCTATCCAAATCCAGAAAAAGAACTATGCAGTCTGAATGCAGATTGAAATATACTATTTTCATTTTTTTTAAGGTTTTTCTTTCTCATGGTTTTCCATTTTTATTTTGATTCCTCATTCACAATGTGATTAATATAGAAATATGTTTATTATGATTGTACACGTATAATCTATATCAAACTGCTTGCTGACTTGGGGAGGGGAGGAAGAGAGAGAGGGAGAAAAATTTGGAACTCAAAATCTTATAAAAATGAATATTGAAAACTCTCTTTGCATGTAATTGGAAAAAATAAAATATTATTTAAAAGAGTGGATGTGATTACTTCTCATGGGGAAGGAGGAGTGGTCAGAGAGGACTTCATGAAGGAAGTGGCATCTGAGCTGCTATTTAATATATGGGGAGACATTTTTCAGATGGTGGAGATGAGGAAGAAGAAGAATTTGATTAAAGCAAAATCAGTCACAGAATGTTGTCTGTACCATGCCAGCCATCACCTAGCATCTGTTGATCTGTGGGGTGAACTTAGTTGGGAGACTGATAAAGTTGATTCATTAGGTTTTATTCAAAACTTCACATTTGGTGCAACTAATACAGAAGCGGAGGGCAAGCCTAGGAGGGGACAGTTGCTTCAGAGATTTTAAATAGTCTCATAGGGCAGGCATTCCTCCTCAGGCCATCACATGCTCCATTAAGACAAATGGTTGACCAGGAAAAAGGTTGCCATGATAAGGGAAAAGCTGTGGTATTTGCTTTCAGGCAAAGATCAAAAGATTGCCTGAGAAGGGCTCAGCAGTCCTGCTTTGTGCATCTGGAGTCCAGACAAAGAAGAGTTCATTTATTTAAATGCCACACCAGCAGTTTTCCATGAAGCTTCAGAGAATCAAATGGTGATATATTCAGTAGGAAACCAGTCTAAGGCAAGGGTGACTCTTCATTGCTGACCAGCTGCAAATGTTATCAATGTAATGTTTTGGGATTACAGTAAAAAAGGAAAAGATCTCTGAATGCTAGAGAACATATGAGACATGGCTGAACCAGATTGCGAAAAGCTAATAAACCTTTTGTGAAATTACTACCGGGAAATAACTAGTACTTTCCTCACAATTTGGTAAGGTAGTGCATGTATCATCATCATCATCATTATCATCATCCTTATCCTCATCATCCTCATCTACATTTTACAGATCAGCCAATCAACTGACAGCTATTAAGTACCAACTATGTGTCATATAATCTGTAAGATGCTGAAGATGCAGTTATCAAAGTAGGAATGTCCCTGGCCTCTAGGAGCTCACTTTTCAATTGGGTAATACAGTATAGATAGGAGAGTAATGGGGCAGCTGGTGATACAATGGATAGAACCCTGGACCTGGAGTCGGGAAGATCTCAGTTCAACTTGAACCTCATATACGTACTAAGTGTGTGATTCTAGGCAAGTCACTTAACCTCTGTTTGCCTCAATTTTCTCATTTAATAAATGGGGGTAATAATAACATCTATTTCCCAGGCTGTTGTGAGGCTCAAGTAAGATAACATTTGTAAAATGTGTCTGGTAGATATCAAGTGTTACCTACTAGAGAAAGGACCATAGATTTAAAGCTGGAAGGGACCTTAGAGATTATCCAGTCTAGTCTCCTCATTTTTACAACTTAGTGCCAGAAAGGTTGAGTCAATTGGCTAATGTCACAGAGGTGGAGAATGGTGGAAACAGGATTCGAATTAAGTTCCTTTTAACTCCCAAACCACAGCATGATGCTACCTTGCATGTTTTGGTTTAATGGTCACAGGGATTTTGAATGGAAGAATGGATAGTAGATCGTAGGGTCCTTCTCAGTAGCAATAGGAGCATTGCTTTGGCTTTTTCTCCTAAAGTAAGAGCAAGGGGTTGGGAGAGGAGTATGTATACATAAGCTATAGCAGGCTTGATTCAGCAAGGTGACATGCTCAGGATAACACAGGAACGAAAGGTCAGAGCCTTGATTTGAACTCACCTCTTCTGCCCAACCCATGGTCTTCCTCTGTGATCTGTTACTTGTCAGAAGAAGGTGGGGATGGGGGGACTAGAGGAACATAAGCATGTTTTGAATTTAGCTCGAGTGGAAGAATTTTAAAATTTTGTTTAATGTTCATTTAAAAAATTTTTGAATTCCCAAGTCCCTCCTCCCTTGAGCCCCTCCCCCATCTACTGAGAAAGCAAACAATATGATATTAATTATACATATGAAGTCATGCAAAACATATTTCCCTATTAGGCATGTTGCAAAAAAAAAAAGGCAAGAAAAATAAAGTGGAAAAAAATGTTTCAATTTGCACTCTGCGTCCATCAATTAATTCTTCCTCTGGAGGTGCATAGCATTTTCCTCACAAGTTCTTTGGAATTGTCTGTTGTGGATCATTGCATTGATTAGAGTAGCTAAATCTTTCACAGTTCATCAGGGTTACAATATTACCACAACTTGCTCAGCCATGACAAAAGGAGCTGCTGTAAATAGTTTTGTACATATTTGTCCCTTTCCTTTTTCTTTTATCTCTTTGGGATGTAGACCAAGTAGTGGTAATGCTGGGCCAGAGTAGGCAGCTTTATGGTCCTTTGGGCACAGTTCTAAGCTGTTCTCTAGAAAGGTTAGACCCAGTAGGGATGCGTAATGGGGGATTTCTGTGCAGGTAGAGGCTGAAGCACATGGCCTTCAATCCTGAGGTGCTGATTTTGAATCTGAGCTTTGCTGACATTCCAAATGTATTTGAACAGAGAGAGGAGAGGGGAGCAAGGAGAGAGACAGAGACAGAGAAGAAGAAGGGAGGGAGGGGGAGAGAAAGAGAGAGAGAGAGGAGAGAGTCCAATGTTCATTTCATTATAGCACACTGGGGATCTTCAGGGGTGGGGCAACCTGTAGCCTTGAGGCCACATGTGGCTATCTAGGTCCTTGGATGTGGCCTTTTGACTGAGTTCAAATTTTACCGAACACATCCTTTTATTAAGGGGATTTATTCTGTGAAGTTTGGATTCAATCAAAGGGCTACACTTGAGATCCTAGAGAGTCCCATGTGACCTTGAGGCCATAGGTTCCTCACTCTATAGGCTTTCCCAAAAAGAGGTGGAGAAGAGGGACTTTATAAAATATGGTAAAGATTTGATTTAGCATTAAGGAGAAGGCCAGGAAGCTGTACTAGGGATTTAGCATGAGTGAAGATTCAGAGACAGGCAGCGTCTAGCACCCACGGGAGAATCATTTTCACTGCTAATGCTTGGAATGTGAGCTGAATGTGAAGATGTATTAACAACACAATACCTAGCAAATGGGGGCTGTTCTAACTACAACGTCAGCACTCTGCTTGGATCAACACTTGAATACCCAGGGACTCCAGTACATATGGTATAACTGCTTGAATATATTACGCGCCTGCTGGAGAATCCAGCCTGCAAGGGAGCAGGTTATGGTAGAATGGTGGGGGCTCTTGGAAGGGTCCGGGGACAGATGTTCTTCTAAAGGAACAAAACCCACTCTGGATTTGGTCAACACTTCTCACATGACATGATTAAAGAGTCCCAGTGGCTGAGCCAATCAAGCTTTTGGAATGGCGACTTGGCTCACTAACATTTGCATAAAAGGGAAGGGTCTCTTGTTAGGGGAATGACATGTCAGGGAGATGAATTTGTCTTTCCTTTGGAGTCTCAAAAGCAGATCTGTTTATGAGATGTCACGTCAGGGTCCCAGAGGAGCCATAAGGCTTCCATATGCAATTGTGTCATTCAGAGTACTTAGATGGGGCCTCTCTCCCCACCTTTAACCCCTATTTTTCCTGGGTTTTATATTATTCCCATGACCTAGTTTGCAGGATGATGGTGAGAGTGGAGAATATGAAGAACTATTTTTAAAATACAAGGAATTTTTTAAATCTATGAGGATTAAATTGATGACTTCCTCCTAATTTCCAACTTGGATCCTTTGCTCCTTCTGTCTTGTTTCTTTCCAACTCTACATAGGATTGGGCATCCAGAAAATTCTGCCTTATCTCTGATATCTTGTACCCCCTTTTTTAGTCACCTTTGTCCCTTCTTCCCTCTTCTCATGACCAGATTCAGATTCCGTGTCTTGATCCTTACCAGGCCTTACTCTCTGTGAAGCATTAACATCCATTCACCTCCAAAAAAAAGAAAGGGGGTATTCCTCAAGGCGCTTCTAGATATCACATAAATCTACAAATCTCATGACATCCTAAATAGAACTAATTTCATTTCCCCAAAGTCCATCCCTCTTCCAAATTTCCCTATTTCTTTTCACAGCAGCATTATATGTTTTAAGTCACTCAGGTTCAGATCCTCAGAATCACTCTGGGCCGAAAGCTAGAGACATTGTCTCTCTCTTTGAGCTTGGCCACAACAAAGATCATGGCCACAGATAAGTGGCCTTCAGGAGAGGAACCTCTAATCACTTTTTGTGCTGCATGGATTGAGACCCATAGAGCTTTGGTCCAGAAAGGCTAGCTACTCCTCCTCCCCAATATGATATCCCCTGACTACTCACCTAAAGGCTATCCCCTTTGCCTGGAATCCTCTCCTTCCTTACTCCTGAGATGCTTACCTCCATTATAAGTTCAAAAGTCATATCCCCCATGGGGCCTTTTACGACGCCATAGATGTTTTTGTTCTCTCTCACCCCAAATTCCTTTGTATTTTGTATTTATTTTATCTTTGTACGTGCTATGTTTTCTCGATAAAATGTAAGTTCCTTGAGGACAGGGACAATTCGTATTTTTGTTTTTGCATCTCCAGTGCCTACACAAGGAAGGGGCTTAATAAATACTTACTGAATTGAACTGAGTTTTCCTTCTCCCTCAAACCCCACATCTAATTAGTTGTCAAGTTTTGTCTATTCTGCTTTCACATTTCTCACCGTTGCACTTTTGTCTCTACTTAAACAGCCTCTATCCTAGTTTATGCCTTCATCACTTCTATCTTAGATTATTGCAATATACACACACTCCCCCCCCTGCCGCCAGAAGCACACAGAGTTCTACTTGCCTAAGCCAATAATCATTCCACACTCATTGTAAACACACCCATGGACTGTATCTTGTACTACCACATTCACTGTGGACATTGAGCTCTTCCCATACAGAAGCCTACAGGAATTTCCTGGAGACTCTCAACTTTACCAGACAGATGATCTTGATTTTCCAAAAAATATTGGAAGTGAAAGTCCTTGACAACATGAAGAGGATTGGGGGTATGGGGTGGGAAGGGAAAAATTGCAGACTTGAGGAAACAGGAAGTTTAGAACAGAACCTTTAGGATTTATGATAGTCAATCAAAGATTAGTAAAAGAATTTCAATGCAGCAAGGAGCACTTGGTTGAGATAAGATAACATGAACTTGTATAGGCCTCAGCTCCATAGTTTTTTATCTTCCTCCATCAATTTTCAGTGGATCAGAAGCCATAGAGAAAATAAATGGGTGGTGGTGGTGGTGAGTAACCCAGAGAAGAGAATAGAAGGATCAACGAATCTGAATTCTTTAAGTACAAAATGACTAACCAAGAAATATACACCTAATAGTGACATTTTAAGTGCTATGTAGGGAGAAGCATAATGGGAGAGAGGCAGAGATGATCTGAGGAGGGGACCTACTTGTGCTGCTCATTACACACTACACAGGAAATCTCTTCTTGACAAAACCGGCCTTTAATCTATGTCAAGTTTTGGTTTACACATAGCGATCTCTTCCCTCTCAACTCTCTCTCTCTCTCTCTCTCTCTCTCTCTCTCTCTCTCTCTCTCTCTTTCTCTCTCTCAGACTCAATATCCCTATCTCACTCAGACTGGAAGTACAGAAGGCTCTCATAAGCCCACTCCCATTACTAATCAACATAAGAGCTTTGACTTTCTCCTTTTCTGATCTGGGCCAGCTGGTCCTTCTTTAGGCAGCCTGGTTTCCTCTCTATCATCAACTCCTAGGAATTCATCGTGTTCATGTCAGATTCAGTGTGGATCTCAGATCAGCTTAACTCACTTCATCTAAGAATTCCTGAGCTCCAACAATCTCTAGCTTTAGCTTCCCCAGTGGAAAGGGAGTTTCCTGTCAACTATTAGCAGCACTTACACTGAATTCCATACAACTGAGTCTTTGACTTGGTATCATATATTACTGTCCAAATATTTTATGCACATTATATACCATAATGTAGGAAGAATGTAGTAGAGACACTCAGAAATTCACAGAAGACAAAATCCAAGAGAAATTAGCAATAAAGCCTGCAATCTCAGATGTCTATACACAAATGCACAAATCAAAAAGGTAAATTTGAGATTACAATTCAAGGAAGCAAATTTGACCTTATAAGTATCACCAAGACTTAATAGGAAGTAAAATATGAAAGGGATATGACTCCAGAAAAGCATATCTCAGTCAAAAAGAATAGGCTAAATAAAAGGGGGAAAGGACACAATAATTTTATATGTTAAAAAGACACATTTATGTGAGGAAATCAGGAAGAATGGGGATTGATAGCATTTGAGTAAAAATCAGCAGAAGGAGAAACAGTCCTAATGTTTGTTCTTCATTCTCAGAGGACCATGACATTAAGATAGTACACTGTAGATCACCTGAACATTAGTAGATGAAGCATTCATGAAACAGATCACTAGTTTTGAATGAAAACTTACCATAGCAGTCTTGATGGAGTATATTCTCTGATAATAGCAGAGCAGCTAATAAAATCTTAGCTTGCCTTAATGACAATTTTTATCTTTCAAAAGGTGAATGAATACTAATTTTTAAAAAAGAAACTACTATTCCGTACCTGATTTTCAAAACAATCATTAGTGTGATCCTGAGAATTTGGGGGTAGAGATGAGGTTCTTAATCATTTTTGTGTAAATCCCCTTTGGCAGTCTGGTGAAAGTCTCTTTTCAAAATATTTGTTGCCTACACTCATAATTGAAGGGACTGCTAAATTTCAGTTAGAAGTTAGTGAAAGGGTCTGTAAACTCCAGCTTATGGATCCCTGGGCCAGAGAGGGCAAAATATATTTTGGTAGAAGCACATTCTATTTCCCTGCTTTCTGCTGTGGGCATTTCAGAGCTATGTTTACAGACAATAAATCCTAGGGAGGAGGAAACAATGCTTTTGCTAAATGTGAGGGATGACAGTAGGTTGAGTGGGGAGGAGGCATTTACAGCTGACTGGGAAAAACTCCACCCCATCAGTTCATCTTATTGGAGATGTCAGTCAGTCAACAACTATCCACATCACCACCCACTTTCTGGACATCCTTCTGTCCCCCTCCCCCCACCTTACAGGGCCCAACTACATGAATGTGCACACTTTCCAAAATGGCAAAAATTTCTCACAGTAACAGTTCCAAGAAACTGTCATAACTCTAAGTAAGGTCTCTTATCTTAAAGAACGGCAGTATGGTAGAAGGGCAAGAATACCCATTGCTTTAGAGCTCTGAATTTAAATCCTGTTTCTTATTTACTACCTGTAACTTTGGCAAGTTGCTTCCAGAACCTCAGTTTCCTCACTTGTAAAACAAGGAGGCCTTTGAGGTCCCTTCCAGCTCTAAGTCTATGAATCTAATGTTTCTATTATTTTCATTCATAACACTTTTCTCAGATGGCACCACTTTTAGGGGAACCCTAAAGTGAAGGAGGGGGCTAGTGGAGAGAAGGTTAAATGGAGAGTCAAGTCATTTCTCCCAGCTTAATTTATCTGTTGTTTTAGTGAAAAACAACTTGATATTGCTTGAGGCTTAGACATTCAAGATGGAAGAGGGGGAGGGGGAGGCCTGGATATTGGAAATTTTCAAAGGTGAAAATTTAAGGGGAGGAGATGTATGTGGGAAATAAGAAATAGAGGGTCTATGAGGTAGGAGTGGTTACATCACTTGGAGCAGGCACTTCACTTCTCGTTAAAAGTTGTTTGCCTTGATAGGAAGTGGAATCTCCTCTCTTATACTTTCATTGGCTGAAGTATGGGCAGTTCACTTCAGGTTCTTTCCCACTGTGAGCATCTTTTAGCTCCAAGACTTCATTCAGCTCCTGCAGCAGCTCATTGAGGTGGTAACCTACGATCTGGAAGGTGAATATTTTCCATCCATTAGTTTCTTCTAGGTCTTGGGGATATTCCCAGGGTTGTAGGCACTGTATACATAGTTCTCAGAGGATGGTATGGGTTGGGATCTCTCATCTGGTGCAAATTTTCCTCCTCCGTCCACAGATCTCTTCTAGGGCAAGCATACATTCATACCTTAAAGCTTCCACATCCAAAGAACTGACCACTTGTGCCTTCCAGGGTGATGATGATTAGGATTGGATGCCAGTTTATGCCCTCTATGCAGCATTTCAGTCTGTTCTTTTAGCTTTCTACTGTGTATCAGCAAAAGCCTTCCTCTGAGATGTTTTTAAATTTTTTGAATTTTAGACAAATACTAAAACTTAAATACATAATAGGAAAAGAAGAAATATTATAAACTTAAATGTTGAGCTTAAATATAAAATTAGAAAAGAAAAAAATGTGTCATATGCACAGCAAAACATAGGGGAGGATTCAGAAGATATAGAAATGATATCATTTCAAGAAAGCTTGTATATTAAATATTGTGTGTTATGTTGAAAGCTATCCATCTTTGCTTCCTTGTAGGTTTTCACTTGTTCTCTGATGTACGCTTTTTACTTTGTTTTTCCCCCGTCCTTCCCCCTACCCACCACCCCAAGGCTACGATTGAGCATGGATATGTTTATATATAGGTATTGATATATACATACATACATACACATATACATACATACATAGATATATAAACACATACTTTCCCTAAGAGATTCTATTCCTAATTTTGTTTTTTGTTTGTGCATATCTCTTTTTCCCATCTCTCAACTTCTCTACTTTACTTCTACTTACCTGGCCCTCCTACCCCCTCTCTAGCAATTGCTCCCTTATCCTCCCATTCCTCTAAATCTAAACAACTTTCAACTTATTCCTTCACCCACCCCTCTGAAGATCCCTCCTTTATCCTCTCTCCCCTCCCTATCCCTTTGGAGTTTCATTTCTTTTTAAATTTAGAAGACATATACTCTTTTAGATGTATATGTATTTCTCCCACTTAAACCCATTCCTGATGAAAGTAGGTATCCAGAACTAACAGCTTTCCTCCCCATCTAATTCTTTTGTATTAGTTCTTCCTCTTGAACCTCATTTGTATAAGATAATTACTCTTTCAGCTATTTTTGAACGGTTTTAGTTTTAAAAATCATATCATATTTAGGTCTATCTCAATCTGTCTCATAGGCTACCTAATTACTAATAACAATCTTAGACATAGGTTTTACATTTTCCATACATAAAAGGTAAACATTCTATCCTTATTTGGTCCCTTGCAATTGGTCATTGGTATGTACTTTATATTTCTCTTGGCTCTTGTATGTTAAATCTTCTATTGAGTTCAGGTTTATTTTTTTTTTTTTTAAAGCATGTCATGTGCACAGCAGAACCTAAGAGAAGATTCAACATATGTAACAATACATTTTCATTTCAAGGAAGCCTGTATGATTGATACCACACATTGTGTTGAGAACTGTCCATCTTTTCCTTGCTTTGTTGTAAGCTTTCTTTTGTTCTCTGCTGTGCACTTTTTTACTATGTTCTTTTTTCCCCCTTATCTGAGATACTTTCTTCAGAGCTGCTTACTACTCTATCTGTTATCTACTGGAGATGCTATGATTAGTAAGCCTCTCTCCTATATGAAAGGGCTATAGCTCTTCTTAGTCAATAGCTAAGAAGCTTTCTATATCTATTTTCAGTTTGTCTTCTCATCCAGTGCCTATGGAGCTGGCATGTGGTCTCTTTAGTCAACTTTCTCAGTCAATGATTAGGAGGTTCTCTTTCTCTCAGATTGGCTGCATCAGCAGGTAAAAGAGGCCAAGCTAAAGGCCTATTTGCTGTTGCAATCTTTTATTTCCACGACTCTATTTAACTGCCTTCTGTATTGTCTCTTTTAATTATCTGTCATCCAATAACTTGTAATTATCTGTCATCTAATAACTTATGTCATCCAACTTATAGAGATAAATTCACTTTAGTTCTTAGGTTTCGTAATAGCACTTTGCTCAGATACATATCCATATCACTCTGCTCACTCAAATGGGGAAAGGGATGAAAGATACCATGGCCGGAAGTAGTTATGCTCTCCTCTCACCACATTTCTTCATTATATTCAAATATCAATGGTTTTGTTGACTAAAGAAGGCTGAAGGCCAGTTTGTTTTTGATTCCATTTTCTCTTAGAAACATAGCACAGCTTGCCCTTTCTCAGGTCTCCCTACACCTGGGCAAAGTATTTGAGGAAAAAGAAATTAAACCTCTCAAATTTTCCCTGTGGATAAAATGGAGAGATACAGGCTAGATAATAATGCAGTTAGTGGATATAAATGACCAGACACATATATAATCAGTTAAAGCTCAATGCCAACTGAACTTGGAGAAAGATAACAAATGGACTAGCACAGAAATCTCTGGAGCTTCATCTCTTTTATTTAGTATTTTTATAAGGACTTGGATTAAGGCATGGCTTGCATGTTGATACCAACTTTTAAAATGACACAATGTTAGGAGAGATAGTAAACACAATGGAGGTCATAACCTGAATCCAGAAAGTCCTCAGTAGGCTAGAACATTGAGCGAAATTTAGTGAGATGAAATTTTATAAGGATAAATGTGAAGGTTTATGATGAGGTGCAAACAATCAACCTCACAAGTAAAACATGGGGAAGACATGACTAGTTGCAATTCTGAAAAAGATCATGGGGATTTAAGTGGACTGCCTATCACCCTATGATTCAACAACATGATACATTTCAATACTTTAATAAATCAATTAGTTATAGTCATCTCACTGAAGTGGATGCTTCTTTCAGTGGTGCTGGTCTTTACTCAGTCCAAATCTTCCTACTTTATGGAACTCTTTTCCACATTTTAGTACACATCCTCTAAAGAAGATTCAAACATTGTGTTGGGAGCATTCCTCTAAGTCTTTTAATATTCATTTGGTAGCAGTAAAATATTTGGATTGATCATTTGATATCATTTACTTTTGTTAATTGATTGGTCCATCATATTTTAGAAATTCATTTCTTGGAGTGTGTAACAACTTACCTGCTGAATCAACTAACCCTGAAAACGGATGGCCCTGGAGCGTCGAGTCCATATCTGGTCATTGAGGGTAATGGGTAAAAGAGGAACAGATATGTGTTGTTGCCTGAAAATGGAATCCATCCGTGAGGGAGGAACACTGTGCTCCTTGGGTGTTAGGCTGTGAGGAGTAAGAGGGCCACCCTGGTGGGTCTGGAAGCCTAGGGTGGGGGCTCTGGTGGAGCTGCGACAGTGTAGACCTTGATGGCAGTAGCAAATATTCAAACAAGAACTTTGCAGGCTGAAGTGGAGAAGGGTTCCATGTGAACAGCAGTTGAACATGGGTCAGTCAGTCTTGAGGGATAGGCAAGCTCCATTAGAAACTCCTCTGTTGCCCTCTGGCCATCGAGAGGGAGTCGGTGTTCAGATATCCGAATCTATAGAGTGGTGGAGACTGGGCTGGGAGGGTTCCAGTGAGGTAACGCCGCCAATTGTGGAGAAGCCAGCTGGAGCCCATGGGGAGAGTTCTCTTTTCTTTGTGAAGGGCATAGTCGCCCTGGAATTGGTTTGCCCCAAGAGAGGGTCCCATGCCTTGGAAAGAGTAGTGGTTCCAGTGGTGTCCAATGAGCTCTCATTGGCCCTTGAAAATCTGGGGGAGAAGGAGTAAATCTCATGCCAGGTAGTACCCATAAATGGCAGCAGGTCTCCAAGGTGAACAGCCTCTGGCATATTGGAACAATGTAGGTAAAGGAAGTTGGCAAGCCGGGTCCGTAATATGAGGATAAGGATTGGCTGTAAGGGCTGATAATATTTAATATAAATTTTGGACTTTAATAATGGCCAAAACTTGAATTAAGAAAAGTCTGGATCTAATAGTCTCCCTTGTTATCTTCAGTAAATGCCTTTTTGGTGTGTCAGCAAACAAAAGGGACTTCCTTACCAGACCCTTCCCCTGGTGTCTTAGTGATAAGGAAAAACACAAATGTCTTGGGTTGAAATTTCAATTGAGACTTTGTTAAAGGTACCCTTTCAGCAGGATCCCTGTCATCAGAGTGGTGGGATTTTCTCCTTATCTTATGTCACAGAGACATATGCTACAGAAAGCAGATTCACACAGCTTGGGATCATAAATTGACATTGCTTTGTGAATTGTCTTGTCTTACTAAATTTATGATTTGTTCAACTAAGAGAGATCCTTTCTCAAAATGTATAAAAACCAGAAGATTTCTATAACAGACAGCTAGATTTGATCCTGGCTCCATAGCGCTATGTAACTATTATCTTTATGGGGATTTGTTTAATTTAATCATAAAATGTATGCATTTAGCGTGTTGCCTTTTCTTTAACCAAGTTTTCAGGTCAATAGGGCTGAGGTGCAAAGTGGGGCTGGAAGAGGCGCCGCTGCTCCCACTCTCAGCATTTACCTCCCAATGGACCCCAGTTCTTATTCTCAAGTCATTATTGGTAATATACTGCAGTCTACCAACTCCACTACTGTCTAAGCCAGAATAGTCAAGTATATGGCCTGTGGGCTGTATGTGGCCTACAACACTCAAGTACTGCCAATAAAATGAAAATGTAATTTTCATTTAAAATTTAAAAAATCAATAAAAATAAAATTTAAAAAATCAATAAAAATAAAATTTAAAAGCAACAACATCACATTTTAAAACTAATTCAATATGTAATTTGCAGAGATTTTAATGTATGGATTAATGCCACCTATTTCTATTTGAGTTTCACCCCACTGATCTAAGCCTTACCCTTCTTCCTCCTGGATCATTCAAAATGAGAATTTCTCAAAGATTGTGGTATGTAAGTGGTTTCCAGTGTTTTTTTTGTTCCACCATTCTCTTTCAAAAAAACCCAACAAAATATACTGTGAAGCCCCAGAGTAATCTAATACACTTTTCATAATATTCTATATTTATTTACTGCAAGGTATCATCAGAGAATTTTAGTGTGAGTCATTGTAGTACAGCATGATTCTCAGACATATAGCATAACTAGAAAAACACCCATGTTAATAAGACATTTTCCTGTTTTAGGGAGCAGATTATAATTGTTGAAGGTACAGCATAATTTTCCAAATATAGTCCACTTCATGTATTTCCTTCTATTTAACTCTGGATTCTGTTCAATGTCCATTTGCATAGCCTTTCCAAAGTATATGAAATATATTAACTCAATGGATTGTAAATCCTGTTGCCTGTCATGGTCTAGAAAGTGGGCACTTCACCTGATTTCTCCCATGTGGACTCCTAATCTGATTTTTTTGAGTGGTTGTGATTCTTATTAAGGAGACTGGAATATTCCAGGGATTGATTCCATAGGATCACAAATGGGCATCTGAAAAACTTACCATCTATAGGGATTCCCTTGTCTTTTTGAACTCTACTCCAGAATTCTTTGATGGTAAGGAACAACTTGGGGATCATGTTTGCATTTTGTGCTAACTTCATATTGATATTCAAAGAATTATTTTACAAAGTGATGTCTATGAAAGAATCTTGTATGATTTTTAACAAATTTGATTTAAAAAGAAGGATTTATATACTTTGGTGAAGGAAAAACTGAAGACCTCATTTTGCTCTCCTTAGGTGAATTCTTTTTTTTGGCAATCAATAAGCAAAAAGCCCAATAGGATCTTGAATTCTCTTTACCATTATGTACAGAGAATGCAATACATTGTGTGACTGTGAAACTATTACCTACTGTAAAAACAATGTGCAAAGGTATATTGCTCCCATCATATTTTTATCAAGGATACTCTCAGTACATGTGTAGACAATTCCAATAAATCCTTTTATATATGAAATGCTAAGCATATTTAGGTTTTGTCAGTAGTTTATTGACATTCTCTCAACTACCATTTTGGATGAGAATGCCTTCTGTGATTTTTTAAAAAATCTGTGATTTTTGGTCTTTTCATCTTTTAAATGTATTTTTATAATTGGTCTCTCAATGTTTTTCAAGTTATTATAATTTGTCTGGTCCAGATATTTTTCCCAGCTTCATCTTCTGTTCCATTTTAACTTCCTCATATAGAACATCAAGCACTTAGTTATTAGAGTCCAGATTGTTTTTTCTGCTCTCATCAGTAACGAAAAGAATAGAAACATTGACAGATGCTTCATTTTAGGGATACTTGTTTGATGCCTTACTTCCATCTTAACCTTTAAATACCTTTGGGATGATTCAACCCAATTAAGTTTCACATCAATTTCTTCAGACTTGCTTTTCCATCTATTGCTTCTCGCCATTTTATGAGACAATACGTCTCCAGAGCATACTCTTCTACTATTCTGCTCTGTACGATTTTGCAAATAACTTTATATCCTAGTCCGGTCTAGATGTGGTGGCTGCTTCAATACTCCTTTGGCTTTCTTGTTGTGGAAATCACTCTATATAGATGAAATTATGGTAGAAAATATTGGCAGTGTTTATATCTTTTACTTTTCCCAGTTCCATTTTTTGGGAGACTGTTCCTAGGTCCTTTTTTATCCTCTCCACTAATTTGGTATTCCTTTTGGCTCTATCCTAAGAAGTTAATGGAGTGACTGCATACAAACAGTTACTTGGAAATCACTTCCAGGTGTATCTAAGTATTTCCTGTCTGTTTTTTGACATAAATAAAAACCATTAATTGTAATTCTCTTTTTACTAATTGTTTTATCTAGTACCTTCCAATTCATGAAAATAGTATTCATATTACATAGTCCTGAAGGCTTCTGAGTCATCCATAAGTATTTTACTTCTTTTCATTTCTTAATCCTGAACCATATTTTCCAGAATATTCTTTGCCATCTTCCCAATGTGATATGGAAACCAAAAAAAAAAAGTTAGCTTGATTATAGTTTACCTGGAAATGTCCATAGCACCTTTAACTAAGGAAGTAATAATCCTTCTGAATTCCTGTGGGGTCAGGCTGTATCTGTTGGGTTCCTTTCTGGACACCAGATTTTAAGAAAACATTGACAATTGTACCTGGATCATGAGAGAACTAGGGGTCTTGCCTTAGAAAGATTTATAGGGAAGAGATATCTATCTTGGAGTACTCAAAGATCTCTCACATGGAAGAAAAATAAGACTTATTTTATTTGGCCCCAGAGGGTAGAACTAGCAATAATGGATAGAAGTAGCAAAGAAGGAGTTTAAACTTGATATAGGGAAACTCTAACAGTTAGAGGAGAAATAAAGGATAGTTTGGAGTGAAGCGAGTAGAAGAGGAGAACATTGTACACAGTAACAGCAACATTGTATGATCACCAACTATGAATGACTTAGCTCTTCTCAGCAATACAATGATCCAAGACAATTCCAAAAGATGCATGACTGAAAATTCTGTCCACATCCTGAGAAAGAACTATGGAATCTGAATGCAGATCAAAGCATGCTGTTTTCACTTTTTTGTTTTTTCCTTATTGTGGTTTTTCCCTTTTGTTCTCATTCATCTTTTACACCACGAGTAATATAGAAATGTGCTTATCATGTATAGCTTATAACAGATTGTTTGTTGTCTTGAGGAGGAGAAAGGGAGAAAAATATGGAAATCAAAATCTTATAAAAATGAATGTTGGAAACTATATTAAAAAGTATGTAAAAAATGAGGAATGATTAAAAAAAGAATAGCTTGGACTGTCTGTGGAGGTATTGGCTTTTTCTCAATAGAGAACTTCAAATGAAGACTGAATGATAACTTACTTGTTGGGAATGTTGTTTAGGGAGGGAATTTTTACTGAAGTATGGATCAGACTAGATGACTTCTGTAGCCCTCTGAGAGGTTTCCAACTGAGATTCCATGACTGCCTGCTTCCCATTATAAATTATATTGTACTTTAAACTCCTAATGGGCAGGGACTATTGGTTCTCTTTCTTTATTATCCCTTTGTCTTCTTCCCAGGGTGCTTAGAACAAGGCTAGAGGCACAGTAGGCACTCAATAAATGCTTGCTGATTTGAAAAACAAGTTCATAGTCATTGGGTAAAGAACTTCTGCTTTTCCAGGGAATAGGAGTAGTTGTAATGATGAAATAGATGGTGAAATCCAGTTCCACAGAAAAGCTAGAGTTACAGTCATCACCCGTGATATAACCCTTCTTTCATTCATTATATTGGTGGTGTGTAAGCTTTCTGTTTTGTATTTGCTTCAATTTGTTTTTTCACTGTCAGACTTTTTTTTTGTGTGACCATGTAAATGACCAGATATGTTTTACAATCTCATTCTTTATTGATTCTTACTCTTCTCTGGTTTCTTTGCTTCTCAGTCCTCTGTGGTCAAGTTTTTGGTTGATGTCAAACTATTTTATTCTTTATACTGCTTTGATTCTTTATATCCCCTTAACCTTTTGATTTTTTTGCTTTCAATCCCTAATTAAAAGAATCTATAGTTTCCAATACACTGCAACATTCTGGTTTCTATACATCATATTTCTTTTTTGTTAACATTAATTGGGTGATATGGTATTCAAGTTTTTAACTGTGGCCACTACTGATGTAATCTTTTGATATCTTTCCATAGAGCTTCCATAACATTCTCAAGTCACTTCTGCCATGGTCATATTTGATATCTAGGTTTGGGAAAATTCCCTGATACCTTCACCTGTCCTTCTATAACAGCACCAACATGTACAATTTTGCGTAGATTCTAAAGTGTTTTATACTTTTGACAAATATTGTGGGAGAATGTGTGCATTCATGATAATTACTGTTTTCCCCAATAACTCAATTTTGTTTTATTTTCAATTCTAAATTCTCTTTCTTCTCTTCCTCCACCTAATGAGAAGACAAAACCCATTACAAATATGCATAGTCATGTAGAACAAATTGCCTCATTAGTCATGTCCAAAAAATTGAAAGAAAAAAAGAGGAGAAAATATACCTTAATTTGCACTCTGAGTTCATCAGTTCTGTATCTGGAAGTATATAGCTACTATTTTGTGATAACAGATTTAAAAAGGACATTTCAAAATTTCAGTCTATGTGTGCTCATCTCTTCATAATTATTTGGAACACTGGTAATAATTTTGTCATTCACTTTGTTATTAAGTAGAATTTTTGGAGTTTGTGTTAAGTGAAGGTTTCCAATGACCTCAGGCTCGTCACATTTATTCTCTTTAGATTTTGGCAGCTTCTCAATTTTAGCTCCCATTTAATCTGGGCTTGGGGTGAATTTATTTCTTAAGACTGTTCTGTTTTGGTTGGCAATACTTTCTTGTATGCCTTTGAGCTAAGAGTACAGCCCTTGCCTATAACTGGTAAGATCTTCCAATTTGGTTATGACATGATAATGCTAAATTATGAAAGCATTCATATCTTCAGTTTATTCCATGTATACTTTGTGTTTTGCATTCTGTAGAGGCCAATGCCATACATAAGGAAGGAACAGGGAGTGCAAGTGAATAAGCATTTATATAACATCTACTGCATGGCAAGTACTGTGCTAAAGGCTTTGCAAATATCTCATTTTCTCTGAAGCATTTCCAGAAGGTGGGGCATGGAAATTTCTGATTTGTTCAATTGTGACTGACCTTTGTAGAACCTTTTAGTGGTATCAGAAAATGAAGGAGTTTTATTTGCTCTACCATATTTCCATTTTAAGCTGATCAATATGATGGTATCAAGCTGGCCTACTTGATACCTTGTCTGTTTCTTGTCTCTTAGAGGTAGTAGCATCATACTGACTGGAGTGCTAGGCCAATCAGTGATAATTCCAGAGCTTGATTGGCTAGCACTTTATCACAGCATATATGATGGACTAGGTTTTGAGGAAGTTAGTGTCATCACCCCCATCATCACCATCATCATTATCATCATCATCATTTTTAGAGAAATAGCATTCTGTAAAAAATGGCATATTTGGCTTCGAATCAGAAAGATGTTGGTTCAGACACTTAATAGTTGTGTGACAATGAGCAAGTAACGTAATCTTTTCAGTTTTCTCATATGTAAAATGGGGGAAATAGTATATGTAGTGCCTACCCTGTAGGGTTGGGGTCAAGCTCTGATGAGATAATGTATATAAAGTACATTGCAAACTTTAAAACTCAATAAAAATAAAAATATCAGTTATTGTTATTATTACATTGACAAAACTCTTCACGTCCAGGGCTGAACTGATTGATTTGGTATTACTATACAGAAGGAGCTTAAGCCTTGGAGTCATTTAATAGATTTTCATTTGCATTAACATCTGCTATATTCTAATATGCTCATTCTATACATTCCAGAGCCAGTATAAGGTCCAGAATGATTTATGATCCAAAAGAGTAGCACAAGAGATTAGAGACCTCAACATCTGAGGGAAGTTTTGCTGCAGGCACTTATGTAACTTCTAGGAACATTGACAGGAGAGAAATGTCTAGTATTTCAATGAATGGTAAAGTATCTGCCTATAAGGGTGACATGATGGAGGCTGTCATGGCACTGGTTGGAGTCTCAAGTATGTGGAAGTTCTGAGACTGTCAGACTCTGATCTAGAAAATCAGAGAGTAACTCTTCTCAAGGCTTCTTCTCCCAAAAAGAGGACATTTTTCATAGGAGAAAAAAGAGTTAATGGCGGTCAAAAAAGAGATCCTTCTTATCCTCCTTCTCCTGCTTCCCCTCTTCCCTTGGAGTGGGCCATCCTGGTGACTCTTTTGTGAAGTGGTGGTTGAGGAGACCCCTGGACTTTCCATGGCTGATGAAAAGCTGAAGGAAGGAGTTAAAACTTGAAACAATGACCACATTAATTTGAAGGTGGCAGGGCAAGATGATTCAGTGGTGCAGTTTAAGATTAAGAGGGAAACACCACTAAGTACACTAATGAAAGCCTATTGTCTATCGTGAATGATACTGTTTGTCAGTGAAGCAGATCGGATTCTGATTTGATCGGCAACTAATCAATGAAATAAATGCAGCTGCATAATTGGAAATGGAGGATGAAGATACAATTCATGTATTCCAAGAGCAGACAGGAGACATTTACTAAAAAGAGAACCTGTAACTCTACTACAGAACTGTGCTCTCAAGGAAAATAATATATTCACGAGTAGGAAATCAAGATTTGGTTCATCTACATCCTTCTTTGATTCCCTTTCTACATTCATTTATTGTATATAAAGTAACTAGCGTATTGCACAACCATAATATGTATTTTTTTTTAAAATTAAGTGGCCAATGATATGTTTTGATCAACATCAAATAGAGATGAGGAGGGGGAGAAGCAAACTGGTTCTGTGAAAATATGCCTTTTCTGCATTAGTGGCATGCTTGTTCAACTTTTATCTTTCTATTCCAGTAAGTTATTTTGCTCTCACTGCTTAACAACAACAACAAAAACTCACAATAATTTTTTGCATACCTTATGTGATTGGATAATTTCAATGTTTTTCTTTTATCATTGTAAAACCAAGGATGATTTTTATAACTTTTTTGTATATAGCTGTTACATGTAGGGCAATCTATGCCTCTCAGTATGGATAAATTACTATAAAGAAATTGATTGTAGATAGTTTTCCCTTCAAGTCACACATCTTGTTGTTTAAATAAAACTTATTGTTTAAAATTTTTTTAATAAAGAGAAAAACAATTTATTAAGCACTTACCTATGTGCCAGATTTTGCAAAAATAGTTCCTGCACTTGAAAAGTTTACATCCAAATGAGGTATACAAAATTTAAATAAATAGGTGCATACAAAGTATGTCAAGAATATATGGAATTTGACCTTAAAGGGGAAAGGCAAAGGTTCTATCAGGTGAATGAGGTGGGAGAAGACGTAATGTTTCAGCTTAGTCCTGAAGGATGCCAGAGATCCTTTTTATAAAAATTAATTAATTAATTATTGGTTTACAACATTCATTTCCACAAAGTTTTGAGTTCCAAATTTTTTCCCCTCCCTCCCCTCTCCCCCAAGACTACATGCAATCTGGAATAGGCCCTACATATACATTCACATTAAACATATTTTCACATTAGTTATGTTGCAAAGAATAATTATAAACCAATGGAATGAACCAGGAGAAAGAAGAAACAAAAGAAAACAAAGCAAAAAAAGAGAGAGCAAATAGTATGTTTCGATCTGCATTCAGACTCCATAATTCTTTCTCTAGATATTGATAACATTTTCCATCATGACCTTTTGGGAGCTGTCTTAAAACCTTCCATTGCTAAGAAGAACCAAGTATATCAAAGTTAGTCATCACACAATATGACTGTAACTATGTACAATATTTTCCTGCTTCTACTCCCCTCACTCAGCATCAGTTCATATAAATCTTTCCAGGTTTTTCTGAGTCCTCCTACTCATCATTTCTTATAGCACAATAGTATTGAATTACATTCATATACCACAATTTATTCAGCCATTCCCCAATTGGTGGTCATCCCTTCAATTTCCAGTTCTTTGCCACAATAAAAAGAGCTGCTATAAATATTTTTGTACATGTGGGTTTTTTTTCCCATTTGTATGATCTCTTTGGGATACAGCCCTAGAAGTGATGCCAGGAATCCTAAGAAACAGAGATAAGGCAGGAGATAAGGATGAATAGCCAGTGCAATGTCATAAAGATGGGAAATGAAATGTCAGGTCCATGGAGCATCATATAGGACAATATTGCTGAATTACAGTGTGTATGGAAGAGAGTAGAAGAGGAGACAGGAAACATAGGAGGTGGGACAAGGTTATGAAGAACTTTAAATGTCAAGCAAAGAAATTTCTATTTGAGACTGGAGGTAATAGGGAGCCACTGAAGTTTAGTGTGTGTGTGTGTGTGTGTGTGTGTGTGATATTGTCAAAACTATGTTTTAAGAAAAATCATTTTGACAGTTGTGAGGATGACTAAGGGTTGGGAGAAATTTGAGACCAAAATACCAATTAGAAGGTTATTGCAATAGTCTGTGAGAGAGATAATGAGAGCCTGTCCTGTATGAATAGAAAGAAGGCAATATACATATATGTTATGAAGGCAGAAATGGCAAGATTTGACAGTGTATTATGTGCATAGGATGAGTGTGAGGAGATGAGGATGACAATGAATTTGTGAACTTGGGTAGCTGGAAAGAATGTTGAATTTAGAGTAAAGGAGTCACTGCTCCTTTATCTTTTATAATTCTCTCTATTGAGGTGATCCTGGCTCCCTCTACTTACTAGGTAGCTGCCATCACTAGAGTTGAGGGAGAGGTGATGGTGAAAGTGAATGGGAAGGGCCAGAACCAAGATAATAAATTAGTGGCAGCAACCCAGTCAGACTCTCCCAACATCCCCCTCAAAATAACTTTAAAGTAATACCAAATTGAATTTTGGAGAGGTAGAGCCAAAAAATGTCAGGGTGATACTTTTCTCCAATCTAAGACAACTTAGGAGGTCAGCAGGAGAAGTCTGTGAAACTGGGGAAGGAGTCACTCCAGAGTGCAAGTGGCTGCAGCCACAGCTGCATCTGGAGCTCTCAGCTCTGAGATGGTACAAGGATTGGACATATGGTCAGAAAGAGACTTTAGGGGACCCTTTGCTGGCTCTTTGAGCAACTGGCACTGATTCACAACTGTTGCCCATACATAGTTCTTGGTCACAGTTGAGGGCAGAAAGAAGCAGTTGAAGTCATTCACAAAGAAGCAGGGACCCTAAATGCAGCTCCAAGGCAGAGAAGAGCACTAGCACTTGCTGCAGGGGACTGGGTCATTGTTTCAAGAGTAATAGGTACTCCAGTACTTGAAGCTTCAGGGAAGCAGGGGTCCTTTCTGGACAAAGACCAGAGTGCAGTACAAGAAAGCAGTGACTACATCCCTCCCCATATCACCAACTTGGAAGCACTGAAAAGGTGCAGACCCCTGCAAGTAGCTCTGAAAACAGTAGGATAAAATAGTCATTGAAAGAATCTACTGATCACCACCTGAAAGACCAGATCCTAATACAAAAACTCTCACAAATATTATAGCCAAATTCCAGAACTCTGAGATCAAGGAGAAAATATTATGAGCAACCAGAAACAAACAATTCAAACATTAGAATTTGAGGAGATGCCCATAAATTAGGGAATGGTCAAACAAGCTGTGGCATATGGTTGTGATGGTATACTATTGTGCTATAAGAAATGATGAGGAGGATGGCTTTAGGAAAAAAATACATGAGAAGACCTATATGAACTCAGGCAAAGTGAAGGGAGAAGAAATCAGAGATCATTGTACATAGCACAGTAGTATTGTATGACAATCACTTGTGAAAGACGTGGCTAGCCTAATCAATGCAATGATCCAAGAAAATTCTGAAAGACATGATGAAAATTGCTTTTCACCTTCAGAGAAAGAATTGATGAACTCTCAATACAAATTGAAGTATGATTTTCTCACTTTATTTTTCTTGTTTTGGGGGGCATGATATGGCTGATATGAAAATATGTATTGAATGACTTCACATATATATAATTGATATATTGTTTGTCTTCAAGTGGGGGAGGGGTGAGAGGAGGGAGAGAATTTGCAATTCAACTTTTTTTGCAACTCAATTTTTAAAAAAAATGTTGAAAATAAATACTAGTAATTTTTTTCTTCCTTTTTTCTTTTTAAAATTTATTTGATTTTAGTCTTCAATATTCATTTACACAAGATTTTGAGTCCTAAATTTTCTCCCCATATCTCCCCTCCCCCTTGCCCCAAGATGGCATGCATTCTGATTATCCCTTCCCCTAGTCTACCCTCCCTTTTATCATCCCCCCCCCCATTCCCTTCCCCTTTACTTTCTTGAAGGGCAAGATAGATTTCTGTGCTATATTGCCTGTATATCTTATATCCTAGTTGTATGCAAAAACAACTTTTAAACGTTTATTTTTAAAACTTTGAGTTCTAGTTTCTCTCCCTTCTTCCGTCCTCACCCACCCTCATTGAGAAGGCAAGCAATTCAATATAGGTTATACATATATAGTTATACAAAACACTTCCATAATAGTTATGTCGTGAAAGACTAACTATATTTTGTACCATCCTATCCCGCCCCCATTATTCTATTTTCTTTGAGCCTTTCCCTGTTCAAAAGTGTTTACTTCTGACTACCCCCATTCTGTCCTCCCTACTATCATTCTCCCCTTCTTATTCCCTTCCCCAATACTTTCTTGTAGGCTAAGATACCCAAATGAGCTAATGTTATTCCCTCCTTAAGCCGAATCTGATGAGAATAAGGATCACTCATTCCTTCTCACCTTCCCTCTCTTCCCCTCCATTGTGAAAGCTTTTTCTTGCCTCTTTTATGTGAGATAATTTACATGATTCTGTCTTCCTTTATTCTTCTCCCAATATATTCTTTTTTTGTAGATTTTATTTTGTAGATATCCTTTCATATTCAACTCACCCTGTGCCATCTATCTATCTATCTATCTATCTATCTATCTATCTATCTATCTATCTATCTATCTATCTATCATCTATCTATCTATCTATCTATCTATCTATCTATCTATCTATCTCCTCCAACTACTCTAATATTGAAAAATATCTTATGAGTTGCAGATATCATTTTTCCATGTAGGAATGTAAACAGTTCAATTCCAATAAGTCTGTTATGATTTCTCTTTCCTGTTTATCTTTTCACGCTTCTCTTGACTGTTGTATTTGAAAATCAAATTTTCTATTCAACTCTGGTCTTTTCATTAAGAATGCTTGAAAGTTCTCTATTTCAGTGAATATCCATTTTTTCCCCCTGAAGGATTATATTCAGTTTTTTTAGATAGGTGATTCTTGGTCTTAATCTCAGCTCCTCTGACCTCTGGAATATCATATTCCAAGTCCTTTAATCCCTTAATGTAGAAGCTGCTAGATCTTGTGTTGTTTTGATTACATTTCCATAATACTTGAATTGTTTTTTTCTGGTTGCTTGTAATAGTTTATTCTTGACGTGGAATTCTGGAATTTGGCTACAACATTCCTAGGAGTTTTCCCTCTTTCCCTCTTTCCAGAGGCAATCAGTTGATTCTTTAGAAAGTCTTTTATGATTTCTCTTTCCTGTTTACCTTTTCATACTTCTCTTGAGTCTCATGTTTGAAAGTCAAATTTTCTCTTCAGTTCTGCTCTTTTCATCATGAATGCTTGAAAGTACTCAATATCATTAAATGACCATTTATTCCCTTGAAGTATTATACTCAGTTTTGCTGGGTAGGTGATTCTTGGTTTTAGTCCTAGTTCCTTTGACTTCTGAAATATTCTATTCCAAACCCTTGGATCCCTTAATGTTGAAGCTGCCAGATCCTGTATTATCCTGATTGTATTTCCACAATACTAGAATTATTTCTTTTTAGCTGCTTGCAATATTTTCTCCTTGACCTGGGAACTCTGAAATTTGGCCACAATACTCCTAGAAGTTTCTCTCTTTGGGCCTCTTTCAGGAGGTGATCAGTGGATTCTTTCAATATTTATTTTGCCCCCTGGTTCTAGAATATCAGGACAGTTTTCTCTGATAATTTCGTGGAAGATAATGTCTAGGCTCTTTTTTTGATCATGTCTTTCAGATAGTCCCATAATTTTTAAATTGTTTCTCCTGGACCTATTTTCCAGGTCAGTTGTTTTTTCCAATGAGCTGTTTCACATTATCTTCTATTTTTTCAAACTTTTGGTTTTGTTTTTTGACTGCTTGGTTTATGTCATAGTCATCTGCTTCCCTGAACTTAATTCTCTCTTTTAAAGAACTATTTTGTTCAGTGTGCTTTTGAACCTTCTCCTCCATTTGGATAATTCTGTTTTTTAAAGCCTCCTTCTCCTCATTGACTTTTTGGATCTCTTTTTCCAATTGAGTTAGCCTCTTTTTAAAAATGTTATTTTCCTCAGCATTTTTTTGGTTCTCCTTTAGCAAGCTGCTAACTTGCTTTTCAAGCTCTTCTATTGCCTGAACCCATTTTACATTCACTTTGGAGACACTGGAGGCAGGGGCCTTGACTTCCTGTGATAGTGTGCCTTGTTCTTCCTCATCTGAAAGAATGGGAGGAGACACCTCTTCACCAAGAAAGTAACCTTCTATGGTCTTATTTTTTCCCCCTTTTGGGGAATTTTTCCAGCCAGTTACTTGACTTCTGAATCCTTTGACAAGAGGAGGGTCCTATTGTCCCTCCTCTCTCCAGCACTGTGTTCAAGGATCAGATTTGACTCAGCTGCTCAATTCCCTGGGGCTTTGGTTGGGGGCAAGGCTGTCACTGAGGGCTGAGGTTTAGATCAGCTACTCCCTACCACCAGAGGCTTTAAGCTGAGCTGCCTGAACAATGGACCCAGGTTGCTTCCTGACCACCATAGCTGCCTGCAACCTGCTGCTGCTGCTGCTACTGCTGTGCCACCTGGGGCTATTGCTGCAGGAACTCTATTCCCCTCTCTCTTAACTGGGAAAGCCCTTCCACACTGACCTTTGGAGTTTTCTTTGTTGCTTGTGGGTTGAGGGATCTGGGACCCTCCCTGCTGGGAACTCTGCCCCAGAGGTCTGTTCAGGCCTTGTTTCTCCCAGTGCCACGTGGCCAGGGTTTGGGTTCTGCTCTGTTTCCTGTGAGATAAACCTTTCCTGTCAGCCTTCCAGGTTACCTTTGACTGAAAACCTCTTTTACTTTGTTGTTCTGTTGCTTCTGCTGCTCTGGAATTTGTTGAGAGTCATTTTTTTACAGGTATTTTGTGCGCTGCGGGGGACGTGCTAGAGTATATGTGTCTTTCTACTCCACCATCTTGGCTCCGCCTCCCAATTGGCTGATTCTTTCCATTTCTATTTTACCCTCTAGTTCTAGAATATCAGGGTAGTTTTCCGTGATACTTTCTTGAAAGATGATATCTAGGCTCTTCTTTTGATCATGGCTTTCAGGTAATCCAGTAATTTTAAAATTAGCACTCCTGAATCTATTTTCCAGATCAGTGGATTTTCCAATGAGATATTTCACATTGTTTTCCATTTTTTTCATTCTTTTGATTCTGTTTTATAATTTCTTGACTTCTCATTGCCATTAGCTTCCATTTGCTCCATTCTAATTCTGAAGGAATTATTTTCTTCAGTGAGCTTTTGGACCTCTTTTTCCATTTGGCCAACTCTGCTTTTAAAAGCATTCTCCTCATTGGTGTTTTGAACTTGTTTTGCTACTTGGGTTAGTCTATTTTTTAAAGCGTTATTTTCATCAGTATTTTTTGGGTCTCCTTCAGCAAGTTGTTTACTTGACTTTCATTATTTTCTTGCATCAGTCTCATTTCTCTTCCCAATTTTTCCTTTACTTCTCTTATTTGATTTTCAAAATCCATTTTGAGCTCTTCCTTGGCCTGAGATCAGTTCATATTCTTCTTGGAAGCTTTTGATGTAGGATCTTTGACTTTTTTATCTTCTTCTGATTGCATGTTTTGATCTTCTTTGTCACCAAAGTAAGATTCTATAGTCTGAGTTCTTTTACAATGTTTACTCATCTGCCCAACCAAACACTTGACTTTCTAACCCTTTGTCAAGGTAGGACTTTGCTTCCAGTGGGGTTGGGGGTGGGAGTGGGTATACTTTCCCAGGCTTCAGGGATTTTGTTTCATTAGCTTGATCCCCCACAGTCTGTGGGCCCAGAGTTCCAGAAACAGCCTTTCTTGCCTCTGCTGCTGCCACCGCTGCCAGTTGTTGTCATACCCCCACCTGGCTAGGGCCATACCCAGCCAGATCATGCTCCTCTTTCACCCAGGTCCAAAAGAGTTTTCCCACTGACTTTTTTGGCATTTGTGATTTGAGAAGTGTGGAAATTGCCACAGCTGCCAATGAATCAGTCCCCTAAGGCCTGCTCTGATCAGTCTGTACTGGTGTGGCCTAAACCAGACTGCGCTCCACTCCCTGCCTGGTGTGATAGATCCTTCTTGTCCACTTTATAGGTTTTATTAGGCTAGGGATTTGTTTTACTCTGTCATTTTGTGGGTTTCATAGCTCTAGAATTTGTTTAGAGTTATTTTTTATAGGTATTTGGAGGGCTTTGGGGGGCAGCTCAGGTAAGTCCTTGCTTTTACTCTTCCATCTTGGCTCCACCCTGGTAATTTTTTTTTTAAAGAAAGTGAATGGAACTGTTAGACTTCCTTTGCCTTTATATCTGGCAGGGTCCTTGGTCCAGGTTCTGTATCTTACAGTATTAACTTCCTATCCTGCTTCCTCCTTCCTCTTTCGCCACAGCCATCCTTCCTGCTGTATACAACATGTAAAGTGAGATCCCATGAACAATAATTTTAGGTAGATTGTGATGCATCAGTCTACGCAGTTCAGAGCTATTCTATTTTAGAACTATGTGACTTGATTTATGCTACATCCTAGAGCTAGTGACCAGACCTGTGATTTCATTGAGATACAGTCCTTCTACCAATATGATTGCCATATTTTCTGCAATTTGTAGTATTAGAAAGTAACCTAGAGTGCTGAGAAGTTAAATACCTTGCCCAGGATCACACAGCAGGATGTACCAACAGTGGGACTTTTGGCTTAGAGGTCAGTTCTATATACACCTGCCATGGTTACCTCTAGGACATATTATGACCAACTTAAAAGAACCAGATTACAACAGGATGATACCATATACAAGTACACTTCTCTTTGGATGTTAGATATATTCTTGGAAAGCTGAGTAGAAGCAGAATTTTTTTTTTTAAAGTTTCTTTGAAATGTATTAGAAAGAGGTGGGAAGGAAATACCTTTTAAGGTAACTGAAGGAAACACTCCCATCAAATCCATTTCTGTGTAGCCCCTCCTCAAAGACCTTAAAAATATGACAAATGGAGCAAATGGTCAATCTTTGAAAGAGGAGAATGTAAAGAAATTCCCCATCCTGGCCTCCAAAAGTAAATTCCCTTGAAAAAAGAAGAAATATCAAAAGATTACATTATCTACTCTTCCCCTACTGCTCTAAAGGACTTGATCTGAGGTGTGTGGGAGACTTTGGCCTCTCTGTTGAGCACTGAGGACTCTACTTACTTTCTACTGAATCTCTGCTCACCATCTTCATTTGAACTGGACATCCATAGGCATCTCAAACTCAACATGTACAAAACAAAGCTTATTATCTCTCCTCCCCAAATCCTTCCCTCTCCTAAACTTCCCTATTTGTGTCAGAGGTACCACCATCTTTCCAGTCACCTAAGTCACCTTTGTCATCTCCTTCACTGATCCTACATATTTACTCAGTTGTTGGGGATTGTCATTTCTACCTCTTCATTATCACTTACATCACTCCTCTTTTCTCTATTCCCACAGTCACTATTCAGATTCAAGTTTTATTCTCCTATTGCTTGGACTACAGGTATTGCCATAGATTCGTAACTGGTCTCTCAGCTTCAAGTCTCTCCTTATGCCAATACATCCTTCTGCTGCTGAAATCATTTTTCTAAAATTCAAGTCTGACTATATCATCCCTGTACTTGATAAATTACTTCTAGGGTCAATTATAAACTGCTCTGTTTGACATTTAAAGCCTTTCATGACCTAACACCAGTCTACACTTTCAGCACTATTACACATTCTTCTTCTTCACACACACTCTATGTTACAGCCAACCTGGCCTTCTTACTGTTCCTTACATAGGATGTTTCATCTCCTATCTCTGTGACTTTGTACTAGCTGTCCCCTTCCATCCCATTTCCATGCTCACAATGCATTTCTTTTTCACTTTAATCTCTTAGAATTTCTAGATTCCTCCAAGACTCAGATCAAGCATCATCATCTCAATGATGCCTTTTCAGATCACCACATCTGCTAGTTCCACAAAATTACCTTGTATTTATTTTGTATATGTATATGTAGAAGTTGTCTCTCTCACATTCCCAAGACCTATCACAGTGCCTGGAACATGGTAGATGCATAATAAATGTTTGTTGACTGATTAAAACCTTATTTAAAAGAATTAAATAATTCTTTTATTTAAAGGTAAAGGGGAGGGTAGCATCTATTTTATGAAGTTATAGTTACATAAGGAAATCTAGGAGCCAGAGAGGATAGATAACACAGCAGAATGTATTTGGATAAATATCAGTATCTCAGTGTTTGGCACATAGTAAAGACAACAAATTCTTGTTGAATAAATGAATGAATGAATGTAGTCAGGACAAGAAGCAGTTTGGTCATCTAAATATACTATAGATGACCTGGAAAAAAAGAAAAGAGATGAAGAATTTGGAAAAGAGAGCACAAGCTTAACATAATGATGTAGTAGTGATGGGAGACTTCAAGTCTTCAGACATGCACTGAAGCTCTTTTTCTTCCAAAAGCAAAGCAGCTAATCACTTCTTGACTTGCCCTAATGATAATTTCATCCTTCTAAAGTAATCAAAAGGAGGAAATTTTATTCTGGATCCAATTCTTACCAACAGTGAGGAAATGGTGGCTACTGTGACAATAATGGTGATCTTTAGGGGAAATCAGCATTTCCTCTTAGAGTACATCACTAAGGTAAAGAGGAAAATCAAACTTACTTTGTCTGACACACACTGTACTTTTTAGAAGAGCAGACTTCTAAGGGTTCCAAGAAAATATAGTAGAGTCCCATAAACTAGAATTCTACAAAGGAAGCCAGCTTAAAAAGGATAGGCATTTCTGAAGAATAAGGAGGAAAGAAGTCTGAAGAGATGGATTTGATTTTCAAGGAACTTAATAAGTAACTTAGACTATATATGTCAGAAGAACTAAGTTCATAGCCAACCTCTGATAATTACTAACTATTTGAGCTTAAGCAAGTCACTTAATCTCCTTGGGTGATTCTGAATTTCTGCCTGCCATTCTATTAAGTAATCAAATGCCCCAAATTAGTGTAAAATGGAAGATGTGAACTTTCTGTTTCCCCAGTAGGTCTCAGTTCCCATGTATCTCTCACAGTATGGATATCTTGCCTTGCTAATTGTCATTCTAGAAACTCCTCTTTATCATACTCAGATCATCTCTTTATTCTGATTAAGCTAGTAGAATTAATGAAAGGAACAGACTGTATTCATCTTCATAGCATTCCTGGCCAGCTAAAATTTCTCTGCTGTTTTTTTTTCTGATTTGATCCCTATCTCCCCCCCCCCCCCACCCTTTTTAATGGTAAAGGAGGAAGAAGGAACAGTCACGTGGTTGTGTGTTCATCATCTCTTAATATAATCAAAATTACACATGAAACCCTTTTAAGGGGGGGCAGGCAGGGAGGGAAAATTATTTATGCAGTACCTACAATTTACCAGGCATAGTGTTAAGCATTTTACAAATTATCTCTTTTCATCCTTGCAATCAAACTGGAAGAGATGAGGAGAAATAGTTACACTAATGAACTGCTTGAGGAGTAGTGAACTGCTCCAGCCATTCTAGAGAATAACTTGGAACTATGCCAAAGGAGCTATAAAACTGTGAATACTCTGACTCAGAAGCACCAGGTCTGTACCCCAAAGACATCAAAGAAAAAGGAAAAGGACCTATATATATATAAAAATATTTATAGCAGTTCTAGTAGTTCTTTTAAAAAATTTTTTTTTAATTTTTAATGTTCTGCAATCACTATCATATAACTTAGATTTCCCCTCCACCTACCCCCTCACTTCCCTCCCTCCCTAAGACAGCATACAATTCTATATAGGATCTACACATACTTTTCTATTGAATATGTTTTCATTATAGTCATGCTGTGTAGATGAACTAAAATAAATGGAAGAAATCATATAACAAATCAAAACACAATACACACACACAAATGATCTAACAGTTCTTTTTGTAGTGGCTAAGAATTAAAATTTGAGGGTATGTCCATCAATTGAGGAATGGTCAAATAAGCTATGGCATATCGTTGGGATAGAATACTGCTGTGCTATAAGAAATGATGAAGGGGATGGTTTCAGAAAAACCTGGAAACATGTATGTGAACTGATACAAAGTGAAGTGAGGAGAACCAGTAACAGTTGCATTGCACCATGAAGAACTGTGAATGACTTGTTTATTCTTAGCAATACAATGATCCAAGACAATCCCAAAGGATTCATGAGGAAAAATACTATCCACATTTTTTAAAGGAATAAATCAAAGCTGTTTATAGTCATGTGAAATAATTCTCTAAATCACTGTTGATTAGACAGAGACAATTTGGAAGCAACTTTGAAGTACCATTTCACACCTAACAGAAATGACAAGTGCTGGAGAGGATGTGTAATGGGAGTTAAACATCTTCTCTTGCCCATTTATAGGCCTCAAGTGAAGCCCATTAAGGGAAGCTTGATTAGAGGAGGCTTGTTTTGTAGGAAGGTCCACATCCTTTGTTAATTAGTGAGGCACTGGGTCACAGAGGGTCATGATGCCCTGTGTCTCAGAAAAGTGTATATATACTCTGAAATGAGGTTTTGCTTTGGGGGCTTAATATTTGGAAGAAGGTTCTTGTGCCAGATGAGACTCTGGATAACCATTAAGGAGCAGCTGCTCCTTCCAACCCCACTTTGAAAACTCAGATGTTGATGTTTCTCTCTCTAGTAACTATGTAAGTATGTAATGTTCAGACAGTTGGATGTCTTGATGTATGTATTGCTTATGATCAGACAGGTAGAAGCCCTGTCTGTTGGTCTTTATTTCTCTGCTTGTATTTCTTCTGTTGGTATATGTGATTAAAGAAGATTGTTGATCTCTTAAGAGTTGCTTTCCTTTGAGAAAAGATCTAAAAGCTTGTGTTAGAATTCCAACTTGGACATATCAGGGTGCTTGCTGCTAAAGGATGGGGGAAAATAAGTACATTAATGTATTGTTAGTGGAGTGGTGAACTGGTCCAGCAACTCTAGAGAACAATTTGGAACTATGCCCAGGGAACTATATAGTTGTGCCTTCCCTTTAATTCAGTAATACCACTAGTAGGTCTGTACCCCAAGGAGATCAGAGAAGAATCATAGGGATCTATATGTACAAAAGTACTTTTAGCATCTCTTTTTGTGGTGACAGAATTAGAATTTGAGGGGATACTTATTGGTTAGGAAATGGCTTAATAGGTTGTGGCAGATGATTGTGGAGTATTATTGAGGTATAAGAAATGATGGAGGGTTGGTTTCAGAAAAAATGTGAGAAGACCTATATGTACAGATGCAATGTGAAGGAAGAAAACCTGGAAGATTATTGTGTACAGTAAACAGCAATGTTGTAATGTTGATCAACTGTGAAAGTGAAGAACTTGGCTGCTCTGATCAATACATTTCAAGTCAGTTTCCAAAGGACTCATGATTTAAAAATGCTATCTACTTCCAAGAGAAAACTGAATGAAAACTGAAGTATAATTTGCTCTATTTATTTGCTTTATGGTTAATGAGGAAATATGTTTTGAATGATTTCAAATGTATATTTGTTTGCCTCCTCAGTGCATGGGGGAAGTCAGAAGGGAGGGAGAGATTTTGTAACTCAAAATTTAAAAAAGGAAATAATTTTAAAATTTAAAAAAAAGACTGGAAGAACAGTTGAATGACAAAAAGGAAGAATAAAAACCAGTGACTGGACCATGGGCAAGGGAAAGAGGAGGGTGGCAGAATAGCAGAAGCAGACTGTTTCAAGCATAGAACACATGCTGAGCAAACTCCTCCTTACTGATCATCTTCTTATTCCTTGTTAAGAGATGATGGAAGTAAAGAGAAGAAAATATAAGAAAATAGGATAGTGGGAAATATGCAATGAGCAATCACAACTATGAATGGGAATGGAATGAATTTACCCATAAAATGGAAGAAGATAGAAGAATTAGAAAGCAGAATTCAACAATATGTTGCTTAGAAGAAACATACTTGAAACATAAATATTCACATGAAATTAAAGTAATGGTATGGAGCAAAATATTTTATGGTTCAAATGAACTCAAGCAGGAAGGAGCATGATCTCAAATAAGACAATAGCAAACACAGATGATTAAAAGAAATAAACAGAGAGACACTATTCTAAAAGATACCAATGTCAAATGGTATAATATCACTACTTAGCATCTGTGTGCAGAATAGCAGCATCTAAATACTTAAAGAAAACCTAAATCATTTATTGGGAAAGTAGGCAGTAAAACTATTATAGTGGTAGACTTTGATATATCCCTTTCAGACCTAGGCAAAACTAACAAAAAAAGAAAAAGAAAAAAAAGAAACTGAAGGACTTGAATAGAATTTTTAGCAAAGTTAGATTTGTTTGACTTCTAGAGACTACTGAATTGAAAGTCTTCTTATCTGTTCATGGCACTTTTATAAAGATTGACCATGCATCAGGGAATAAAAACCTTACAAACAAAAGTCAAAATATGGAAACATTAAAAGTATTTTTGAAGACTATAATCCAAGAAACTATGTTCATTAAAGGGCCAATTGGAGTCTAAATAGCTTAATCCTAAAAAATCAGTGGATCTACGAACAAATCAAAGAAACAATGGATAACTGCAACATGTAGAAGGTTGGGGTTGCAACCAAAGAAATACTTAGGGGAAAGATTTAATGCTTAAAAACTTTAATCAATAAAAAAGATAAAGAATATATCACTTATTGAGCATGCTGCTAAAAAAATCCCTGGAGAAACAACAAATTTTGAAACCCAATTAACCCGCAAGATTGAAATTTTGAAAATCAAAGGTGAAATGAACAAAATTAAAAGCAAAAGAAAAATTGAATTAGCAAATAAAACTAGGAGCTAGATTTTTCTGGAAGGGGGAAACAACATTAAAATAGATAATTGGATTTAAAAAAGAAATAAGATCAAATGCCTGGTGTCAAAATGAAAATAATTTACAACAATAAATAAATAATTATAAACTATTTATCCAATTACATTCCATAAAACTGAAAAATTAAATAAATGGATAAATATTTACAAAAACATATAAAATACCTAATTTACCAGGATAGCAAATAGAGAATTTAAATACAACAGTCTCAGAGAAAGGAAATTGAACAAACTATAAATGAACTCCCAAAGAAAAACAAATCTCAGGACCAAATAGATTCACAAGCAACTTTTCTCATATTTGAAAAACAATTCCAATATTGCATAAGTTGTTTGGGAAAAATAGGAAAAGAAAGGGAACTACAGATAACACCTTGTTATCTAAATCAGGGACGGTTAAAACAGAGAAATAATATTATAAACCAATATCCCTAATTAACCTCAGTGCAAAAATTTTGAATGAAATATTAGCATGGTAACTAAATGAACACTATTTTTGTTCATTCAGTTATGTCTGACTCATCAAGAGCCAATTTGGGGTTTTCTTGGCAAAGATACTGAAGAGTTACTTCTCCAACTTATTTTACAGATGAGAAAACTGAGACAAATAGGGTTAAGTGACTTGCCCAGGATCACTCAGCTAGTTAAGTGTCTGAGGTCAGATTTAAATTCAGGAAGATAACTCTTCCTGACTCTAGGCCCACTACTTTATCCACTATACCACCTATAGGCCCTCTACACTATTACCATGTTGGACTGATGCCAGGAATGCAGGGCTGGTGCAATATTAAAAAAAATTGCCAGCATAACAAACCATATTAATAACAAGAAAGACAATCATATAATTCAGGAAAAACTTTTGATAATATATAACATTAATTCTCATTAAAACATTAGAAAGCATAGGAATAAATGGATATTTCCTTAAAATGATGCATAGTATGTATTTAAAATCAAGAACTAAGATTAAATATAATGACAATAAACAAGAGGGCTTTCCAATAAGGTCAGGGATAAATAAAAATATACATTAACACCACTACTATTATATATGCTATGATGCAGTAGTTATCAAAACTATATGGTTCTTGTTTAAATAAAAAAAAGGTGGATCACTGGAACAGATTAGCTTCACAAAGCAGAGAAGCAAATCAACATATTATCTTAATGTTTGATAAACCTAAACACCTAAGCTAATGATTTAAGAACATTTTACAAAATTGCTGGGAAACTGGAAAGCAGCCTAAAATAAACTAGGTACAGATCAGTGTCTCACACCTTATATCAACATAAGCTACAATGATAAAGTTAGGGAGGTAGGTCAGAAAATGAATTTTGTTGACTAAAAAAGATCAAATGAAATTAAAACCACTGGTATTGGTTTCCAGTCTTTCCACATTCATGATTTAGAAATCTTTTGTTCTGACTAACATGGAAATATGTTTTACATGATTGTGCATGTATAACCTAAATCACATTGTTTACTGTTTTAGAAAGGGAGGGAGGGAGAAAATTTGGAACATGAACTTTTTGAAAAATGAATGTTAAAAATTGTCTTTATGTGTAATTGGGGAAAAAATACTGTTTAAAGAAAAAGAAATCTTTTGTTCTTTCATTTCCATGCTGTGCCTCCTCAACTCTGACACTGGTGAATTGAATCTGGAGTCATAGTACCTAGGTTGAAATGACAGTTCTGTCATATACTGCCTATGCACATAGCAAGTCACTTGACCTCTGGAGGTCTCAGTTTCCTCATCTATAAAATAAGGAGATTAGATAAGATCACCTCTACACCCTCTTCCTACTCTCAATTTGTCACGCTATTTATGTCCCACTGATGAGATCAAGTGCAAAGAAGGAAGGCTTTTGATCACATTATATCCTCCACCATTCTGATCATTCTCCAATTTCTCCATGTATTTCTCATAGTCTGATGCCTGACCTGTGAGGGGACTTCAGAAGGGAGACTGCAACCTTCCTCACCTAAGCCATGCTTCAATCTCTTGAGTAAACACAGGATCCTAGGTTAAAGGAATTATGGGGTTGTTTCAGGAACAAATTCTTTTTGATGATGATCAGGGGTAGCTACGTGGCACAGTAGTTAGTCCTGAAGTAAGGAAGATCTGAAGTCAAATTGAGCCTCAGACATTTAATGAGTGTGTCACTGGGCAAGTAATTTTAAGCTCTTTTTGCCTTGGTTTCCTCATCTGTAAAATGGGGATAAAATGGGACACTTACATCTCAGGGTTTTTTTGTGAGACTCAAATGAGATATGTATTGCAAATCACTAATCATAGTGCTAAGTGGTGCTAGATGGCGCAGTGGATAGAATGCCAGGTTTGGAGTCAGGAAGATTCATCTTCTTGAGTTCAAATCTGCTCCGACACTTACTAGATGTGTGACCCTGGGCAAGTCACTTAACCCTGTTTGCCTCAATTTACTCATCTGTAAAATAAGCTGGAGAAGGAAACGGCAAACCACACTGGTACCTTTGCCAAGAGAAGTCCAAATGAGGTCAAAAGAGTTGGATAATAGAACCTAGCTATTAGGGTTATTGTGAGGATTAAATGATACAATATCTCCAAAGGCCTTTGTAACCTTTAAAATACTATATAAATGTTAAGGATGGTGAAAATGATGATGCTTCTCTCTACCTGTAAGGATTCTGCACTTCTCTCTTGCTATACAAATTCTTCTTGAAGTCCCAATTCAGATCTCATCTATGCTTGGAAGCATACCCTGATCATTCTAGCCCAAACTAATCTTCACCTTCTCCAGATTTCCATAGCATATAGTTTCTGTGTGTAACATTTTTTAAAAATATAATTTATTTATTTTTCAGTTCTCAACATTCACTTCCACAAGAATTTGAATTCAAAATTTTCTCCCCATCTCTCTTCACTCCCACCCTAGGACAGCATGCACTCCATCCGCCACTTTCACCAGTATGTCTTCCCTTCTATTACCCTCCTGCTTCCAATTGGCTTCACCTCTATTTTCCTGTAGGGCCTGTATATCTTATTTTCCACTTGCATGCTAAAACAATTTTACCATTCATTATTAAAGCTTTGAGTTCCATATTCTCTCCTTTCCACTCTCTCCACCCACCCTCATTGAGAAAACAAGCAATGCAATATATGTCATACATGTGTGACAATGCAAAACACTTCCATAATAGTTATGTTGTGAAGGACTAACCACACTTCCCTCTGTTCTATCCTGCCCTCAATTTATTCCATTCACTCCCTTGACCTGTCCTCCCACAATAATGTTTGCTTCTGATTATCCCTTCCCACAATTTGCTGCCCCTTCTATTATCTTCCCTTTCCTATCCCCTTCCCCCTTGCCTTCCTGCAGGGTAAAATTGATTTGTATATATAATTGAATGTGTGTTATTCCCTCCTTAAGCCAAATCCCATGAGAGTAGGGCTCCCTTATTTTCTTTCATCTACCCCCTCTTCCCCTCCATTGTAAAAGCTCTTTCTTGACTCTTTTATGTGAGCTGATTTGTTATATTCTACCTCTCCCTTTCACTTACACCTAGTACATTCCACTCAATAGTAAATTTTATTTTTTTAGGTATTCTCCCCTCATATTCAGCTCACCCTGCACCCTCTGTCTATGTATATTTATATATATACACACATAAGCTCATGTACACATACAAATCTACATCTATCTATCTATCTATCTATCTATCTATCTATCTATCTATCTATCTATCTATCTATCTACCTATCTATCTATCTATCTAATCCCTCTAACTACCCTAATACTGAAAAAGGTCTCATGAGTTATAAATAACATCTTTCCATGTAGGAATGTAAACAGTTCAACTTTAATGAGTTCCTTAAGGCTTCTCTTTCTTGTTTACCTTTTCATGTTTCTTTTGATTGTATTTTAGAGACAAATTTTCTATTCAGTTCTAGTCTTTTCAACAAGAATGTTTGGAAATCCTCTACTTTATTGAAATTCCATTTTTTTTTTACCTGAATGCTCAGTTTTGCTGGGTAGGGCATTCTTGATTCTAACTCTATCTCTTTTGACCTCTGGAATATCATATTCCAAGCCCTTTGGTCCCATAGTGTAGAAGCTTCTAAATCCCATGTTATCCTGATTGTATTTCCACAATACTTGAATTGTTTCTTTCTGGCTACTTGTAATATTTTCTCCTTGACTTGGAAACTCTGGAATTTGGCTACAATATTCCTAGGAGTTTTTCTTTTGGGATTGCTTTCAGGAGGTGATCAGTGAATTCTTTCCATTTCTATTTTACCCTCTTGTTCTAAAATATCAAGGCAGTTTTCCTTGATAATTTCTTAGAAGATGATGTCTAGGCTCCTTTTTTGATCATGGTTTTCAGGTAGACCAATAACTTTTAAATTATCTCTCCTGGATCTGTTTTCCAGGTCAGTTGTTTTTCCAATGAGATTTCATATTATCTTGTATTTTTCATTCTTTTGGTTCTGTTTTATAATTTCTTGGTTTCTCATAAAGTCATTAGCTTCCATCTGCTCCACTCTAATTTTTAAAACACTGTTTTCTTCGATGAGCTTTTGAACCTTCTTTTCCAACTGGTCAGTTCTGCTTCTTAAAGCATCCTTCTCTTCATTAGCTTTTTTGACCTCTTTTGCCATTTGGGTTAGTCTATTTTTGAAGATGTTATTTTCTTCAGAATTTTTTGGGGCCTCCTTTAGCAAGCTGTTGACTAACTTTTCATGATTTTCTTGCATTGCTCTCATTTCTCTTCCCAATTTTTCCTCCATCTGTTTTACTTGATTTTCAAAATCCTTTTTGGGCTCTTCCATGACCTGAGACCATTGCATATTTTTTTGGAGGCTTTGGATGCAGAAGCCTTTACCTTTCTTCTTCTGATGGTATACTTTGTCCTTCTTCATCTGAAGGGATGGGAGAAAATGCCTTTTCACCAGGAAAGTAACCTTCAATATTCTTATATTTTTCCCCCTTTGGGGGCATTTTCCCAGCCAGTTACTTGACTTTTGAGTCCTTTGTTAAGTGCATATTGCCCAAGCTTCAGAGGTTTTGTTCAGCTGTTCTCTGAGATATCTCTAGGGACCTATAAGCTCTCAGATCCTCCAAGGTGGTACAATCAAGGGAGAGGAGTTTACTCCTCTCTTAGTCTGCACTGTGGTCTGTGAGCAAGCACAAGCACTCTTTTCTGCCCTGGAGCTGTGAATAGGGTTCCCTCTCCACAGCTGCTACCAGCTCTGCCAAGTCAGTGCTCTTCCTCACCCCAGGACTGCCATTCAGGACTGAGACCTAGATCAGCTGCTTGGTTCCCCCAGGTTCTTTAGGTTGAGGGCTCCAAAAGTGGAAACTGGTGATGCAGTGGCTGTCTCCACCCTGGAGCTGAGACTGGGGTTGGACTTCACTCCCCTCTCAGCTAGGTGAAAGAACTTTCTTCCTAACCTCTGAAGCAGTCTTTGGCATTTGGAGGTTGAAAAATCTAGAAACTGCAGCTGCTACCTATGATTCCACATTGTGAAGCCTGCTCCAGTCCTATCTGTGCTGGGCAGCTGGGCTGTGGTCTGCGTCAATTCTGGTGTGACAGATCTTTTCTGTCGGCCTTCCAGGATATCTTGGGCTGGAAATCTATTTCACTCTATCATTTTGTGACTTCTGCTGCTCTAGAATTTGTTTAGAATCATTTTTTACAGGTATTTTATGGGCTATAGGGGGAGAGCTAGAGGAGGTCTGTTCTTCAACTTTGCCATCTTGTCTCTGCCCCCTGTGTGTAATATTGTGAAAGATGCAAGTGGCTATCCACACGAATATTTCTTCCAAGTTTTCTTGACTTTTTCAGTCTAGGAGGTTATTGTCTATGTTTTTGGAAAAACCTTTAAAGAGAATCTAGCCAGAAGCTTTCCTGTGGAGATTTTAAGTCTTTTAATATATTATGGGTATTGTTTATCATGTTTTGCTTTCAAAACATGAATGGCCTCATTTTCTAGTCAGAAATAAGAGTCAAATAAAATAATATTTTTAAAGGCCTTAGCACAGTGCCTGGCACATAGTATTGCTTAATAAAAATTTCCTTCCCTCCCTCCTTCCTTTTTTCCTTCCCTCCCTCCTTCCCTTCCTCCTTCTCTCCCTCCTTCCCTTCCTCCCTCCCTCCCTCCTTCCTTCCTTCCTTCCTTCCTCTCTCCCTTCCTTCCTCCCTCCCTTTCTTCCTCCCTTCCTTCCCTCCTTCCTTCCTCCCTTCCTTCTGGCACTTCTCATTTGCATATCATAATTTAATATGCTTCAGCTCCCTTATACTGAGATTTCCTTTGCCCTTTGGGTCACTTCAAATTTTCACTCTTCTAAGATGGTAAAAATCTATAATTGCAGCTGTCTCAAGTCACTAGGAAAAGTGTGTTAAAAGAAATAAACTCTGTGGGAAGCAGGTGACTTGGGATCATTGAAGGTGCTGTTTCATTTCTAAAATTCGACCTAGGCTGATCTCTTATTTAGCTCTGAGTCTGAGGACTCCTGGAATTTCATCTATACTCTGCCTCTATCTTGTATCCCGAGCTTCCTTCAAAGTACACCTCAAGTACACTGCCTACTTGTGATCCTTCCTGATCCCCTAGTTATTAGAACTCTCTCTCCATTGAAACTGCTTTATTTTTATTTATTTATGTACACAATAAAAAATAATGGAAGGCATTTATATGGTGCTTTATGGTTTGTCAAGCACTCTACATATGTTTTGGTCCTCACTTTTTGAGGATCAACTCAATGTGGGAGATATTATTATCATCTACATTTTACAGATGAGGAAATTAGGATGAGGGAAATTAATTTATTTGCCCAGGGTCACAGCTAAATGCTCAGATCAGGATCTGAATTCAGATCTTCCTGACTCCAACACCATTACTCTATTTACTATAATACTGGCTGCCAGAAATGGCAGGGATAGAGACTCAATCTATGATTTAATTAAGGTATGGGGAGTTTCCTAGTAATGACCTCTCTCTACAGTTGCTGACCAGTATCTTCTCTGCAGTCTTGTATAGTCTCAGATAGTGGCCTAAAACATGGAGAAGTTAAGTGATTTTCCCAGGGTTTCTCATGTTTTTTTTTTTCTTTTTTTCTTTCTTTTTTTTTTTTTTATTAAACTTTTAACATTTATTTTCACACAATTTTGGGTTACAAATTTTCTCCCCTTTTTTCCCCTCCCCCCCCCAGACCCAAGCTTTCTAATTGCCCCTGTGACCTATCTGCTCTCTCCTCTATCCTCCCTCCCTGCCCTTGTCTCCGTCTTCTCTTTTATCCTGTAGGGCCGGATAGCTTTCTTGACCCCTTAACCTGTATTTCTTGTTACCCAGTGGTAAGAACATTATATTTGGTCCTAACACTTTGAGTTCCGACTTCTTTAGCTCCCTCCCTCTCTACCCCTTCCCCTTGGAAGACAGGCAGTTCAATATAGGCCATATCTGTTTAGTTTTGCAAATGATTTCCATACTAGTTGTGTTGTATAGGCCTAACTATATTTCCCTCCGTCCTGTCCTGTCCCCCATTACTTCTATTTTCTTATGGTCCTTTCCCTCCCCATGAGTGTTGACCTCGTATTGCATTCTCCTCCCCATGCCCTCCCCTCTATCCTCCCCCCCATCCTGCTTGTGCCCCTGTCCCCCACTCTCCTGTATTATGAGATAGGTTTTCCTATCAAAATGAGTGTGCATTATATTCTTTCCTTTAGTGGAATGTGATGAGAGCAGACCTCATGTTTTTCTCTTTCCTCCCCTCTTTATCCCACCACTAATAAGTCTTTTGCTTGCCTCTTTTATGAGAGATAATTTGCCCCATATAACTTCTCCCTTTCTCCTCCCAATATTTCTCTCTCACTGCTTGATTTCGTTTTTTTTTTTTTTTAGTATATGATCCCATCCTCTTCAATTCACTCTGTGCACTCTGTCTCTATGTATGTGTACGTGTGTGCATGTGTGTGTGTGTGTACTCCTACCCAGTGCCCAGATACTGAAATGTTTCAAGAGTTATAAATATTGTCTTTCCATGTAGGAATGTAAACAGTTCAACTTTAGTAAGTCCCTTATGATTTCTCTTTGCTGTTCGCCTTTTCATGGTTCTCTTCATTCTTGTGTTAGAAAGTCAAATTTTCTTTCCAGCTCTGGTCTTTTCATCAGGAAAATTTGAAAGTCTTCTATTTCATTGAAAGACCATTTTTTCTCCTGAAGTATTATAGTCAGTTTTGCTGGGTAGGTGATTCTTGGCTTCAGTCCTAGTTCCTTTGACTTCTGGAATATCCTATTCCATTCCCTTCTATCCCTCAATGTAGAAGGTGCCAGGTCTTATACTATCCTGATTGTATTTCCACAATACTTGAATTGTTTCTTTCTAGCTGCTTGCAATATTTTCTCTTTCACTTGGGAATTCTGGAATTTGGCCACAATGCTCCTAGGAGTTTCTCTTTTTGGATCTCTTTCATGCGGTGTTCTGCGGATTCCTTGAATATTTATTTTGCCTTCTGGTTCTAGAATCTCAGGGCAGTTTTCCTTGATAATTTCATGGAAGATGATGTCTAGGTTCTTCTTTTGATCATGGTTTTCAGGTAGTCCCAGAATTTTTACATTGTCTTTCCTGATTCTATTTTCCAGGTCAGTTGTTTTTCCAATAAGATATTTCACATTATCTTCCATTTTTCGAATCTGCGCGGTATGTTCTGAGATATCTGTCTTTCTCGAAAAATCCAAAGCTTCCATCTGTACCATTCCAGATTTGAAAGATCTATTTTCTTCAGTGAGCTTTTGAATCTCCTTTTCCATTTGGTTAATTCTGCTTTTGAAAGCATTCTTCTCCTCATTGGCCCCTTGCACCTCCCTTGCAAGCTGAGTTAGGCTAGCTCTCAAGGTGCCAATTTCTTCAAGATTTTTTTGGTTTTCCTTTAGCAGGGAGCTGATCTGTTTTTCATGCTTCTCCCTTATCCCTCTCATTTCCCTTCCCAGTCTTTCCTCCACCTCTCTAACTTGATTTTCAAAATTCCTCTTGAGCTCTTCCATGGCCCGAGTCCATTGGGTGGGCTGGGACACAGAGTCCTCGATTTCTGTGTCTTTGCCTGATGGCAAGTCTTGTTCCTCCCCATCAGAAAGGAAGGGAGGAAGTGTTTTTTCTCCGATAAAGTACCCTTCAATAGTTTTATTTCTTTTCCCTTTTCTTGGCATTTTCTCCACCTAGTGGCCTGACCTCTGAATGTTCTCCTCACACCCACCTCGCCTCCTGGTCCTCCCAGCCAGCGTTTGGGGACTGAGATTCAAATGCTGCTTCCTGCCTTAGGATTTTTGGCGGGGGCAGGGCTGTTATTCAGTGTTAAATTAGGCTCAGGTGCTGAGGTCAGGGGCAGGGCCACCTCTCTGGCTCAGTTCCCTCAGGGGGTTTATGCACAGACCTTCCACAATGGATCCAGGCTCCCGCTCGCTTGGGGAGCCCCCATCCGCAGCCGCCTCTCAGCCCCCACCTCCCGGGGGGGCCCGAGCCTTGGGGGCACCTCACTCCCCTCTCAACCCGCCAAAGAGACTCTCTCACCTACCCCCGTCAGTCACCTGTTGGTGGGGGGACCCATGCTGCCGCTGAAGATCCCGCCTCCGGAGCCCTTTCAGATCTGTGCCTCTCGGAGCCGTGGCCACCGCCGCCGCCGCAGGTCCGGGCTGGGCACCGCATCTGCAGTGTGACAGACCTTTTGCGAGAGGTTTGCTGGTCCCTCTGTGAGTGGGGGGACCCGCGTGGCTGCTGGAGATCCCATCCCGTAGCCCTCTCGGATCTTTTTCTCACGGTGTCGCTGCCGTGGTATGGTTGCTCTCTGCTACCCGCCCTGGCGCCCAGTCCACGGCGCGAAGGACCCCCCCGTGAGATGTTTGCAGGTCTCTCCGGAACAGAAATCTCCCTCACTCCAATATTCCGTGGTCTCTGGGTGCAGAATTCGCCCTGGGTTAGTCCCCTCTGCCGTTCTGTGGTTTGTGGGTTTGGAGCTATGTGTATGTGCGTCTTTCTACTTCGCCATCTTGGCTCCGCCCCCCCTCATGTTTTTTTTTAATAGTTCAAGCATGTAGTAGATTTTTATTAAGCATGGCTTTGATTTTAAGTATTTGATGCTCATTTCCGTAATACTTTCAATTAAAAACAAATGTACAAAAACAAATACAAAAAATGTTAATATTTGCATACAAATCCATACAACCAGTACGTATCAAAAGCAGACTTGAACCTGCATCTTCCTCATTTCAAGACCAGGTCTCTATGCCTATGCTGCCATGCCTATTTATAAATAGATAGAAACTCCACATGGGAAAAGTTTTCCAGTTTTGTTTTTATATCCACTGGACCTACCATAGTGCCAAACATACAATAAGCATTTAGAAATGCTTGTTGATTGATTAATCTCATATTCCTATAATGTAATGTAATGCAATATACTATAGTATACTATAATATAGTACAATACAACGCAACATAATAGAATTTTCCTAAATGGTAGAGATTCCTTCATTTATTTTCTTAGTATCCCTGCCTTAGAACAGTCCCTTGCATACAATAGGAGCTTAATACACATTTATCAAATTGCATTAGATAATTGTTAAATATTATGTATTATTCACTGCCACTTCATGTGTATGTAAGCCTTGTCTTTCCAAGTAGAAGGTAATGAGTGTATCTCATAGTTTAAGTCCCCTTCCTAGTCCTGAGCTCATAATGAACACTCAGTATTTAGGTGGGGATTGCTTGATTCTCTGCTACAAACTTCAGCTTCTCCCAGTCTTGTGAGAGGGAATAGGGAGAGAGTCAGGAGATCAGCAATATCCAATGGTCTCTTCTCTGGTTCTTTCCTGGTAAACTCAGAAGCTTTATAGGCCTCTCCACTTTGTCTCCTCACTGTTGAGCTTTACTTATTGAGAATGTTTATCTCTGGACATTTCCACAGCCAGAATCTAACTTGGCGGCCTGCATGGAAACTTTTAGACATTTGATCAGAATCAGGGCAGGCTTCTGGGAGTAGCCTGCCAGTTTAAAAGCCAGAAAAAAGTATTTTCTCAGCAGTGATAGTCACTTTTCTAAAAGAAAATCAGGCATCAATCAGGTTCTCAAACTTTGGGTGAATTAATATGAGAAGCTAGAGAAGAGGAGACACTTTAAACCTGATCTCTGTGCATACAACTTCCTGTTTTCTTGTGTTTTTTTATTCCCTAAAAGCAATATGTCATTCTTCATTTCAGATTTTACCCTCCTGTGCTCCATTAAGTTCTCTTAAGAGAATGTAGTTTCAGAATCCCACTATTAGGTATAGCTCCTCCCCCACATCGCATCCTGGGCCTTCTCCAGTCATCCTGATGAATATCTGGTCACTGGATGGCTCAGGAGGAGAAAGTGAGGCTGGTGACCTGCATAGCCCTCCCTCCCTCAAAACAAAGTCCAGTGCAAGTCGTGTCATCATTTCTCTGATGTCATGGTCTTCTTCAAAAATGAAGGATGCTTCTCTCATGCTAAAACAGACACAGACACTAGGCAAAGAGCATTGGATTCATGGTCATGACTTTTGAGCACTGCCTCAGCTTCATCTTGGGTGACTGGGCTACTCGTGGGCAGTTCCCTGTCTGATAGGCAGGGTGTACTCTCTCCTCCACCTACCTTTACACAAGAATCACTCATTGCATGATAGAAGTGACAATCTCTCTCTTTTTTTTTTTTTTTTTGGTTAAAACCCGCAAGTCCCATGGGGTTTGAATCTCAGTTCCCCCATACAATATCTTTGTGATCTTGAAAAGAACTCAGTTTCCTTCTATGCAGAGTTAGGGCTTGGACTAGATGATTTCTAAGGTCCCTTCTAGTACTAAATCTATGATTTCATGATCTATACAAACAGCTGCAGGGTGGCTGGCTTGGTAAAATTGCTTTTATAGGTCCTTGAGGTTCATGAGGGTGGATTGTTCCTCTCATTCATCTGGTTTCACACTGAACCTGTACAATCGGGGAAAATTACATCAAAGGATAGAGAGACAAAAGATGACAGGAGTACTGTCATGGTTGTGCTAAGTGATGCTCTGTATAAGGATAGACAGGACTGGTTGTTGGTCCGGAGATACACCAGACCAGATCATCATATGATCCATCATGAAAGAGACCTTTGGATAAGACTCTTTGGGTATGGCAGTAGGCTCCCCAGTCCTCTGTTGGTAGCTGATCAGAAGCTCAGGCTGCTTGAGAAATTGGAAAGAAACTTGCCAGATCTCAACTGGGGGATAAATGGAGTAGGTACAGCCAGTTGTTGAGTGAGAATTCTGGGAGAGAAGAATGAGATATCCCTTAACTCTGTCCCCTCTGATGAATTTCCCATGAGCCCAGCAGACTATGAAGACACTATATTTTTACCCTTCTTTGTCTATGAGACTGGGGATGAGGTGGGGAAGGGGGATTCCATTCTGTCTGAGAGACTTATTCCCCTGGGAAGAGTAAATGTATAAACTCAACTATTAACTAAAGGAGCTACTATTGATATAAATAAAAGGAGATATCTTTTTCCTCATCAGGTGCAGTGACTTGGGAGTGCTAAATACTGTATTTTGTTATCTTTCTATTTATGCATTAAAAACATGCTAAACCATAATGAAAGTTCATTTCCTCATAGGTCACAGGGATTGGGGTAGAAGGTAAGAACCATAATTGGAAACGAGATCTAAGTTATCATCAGGGGTATGCTGTAGCCAGCTCCAACTACTAGCAAGAGCCACCTGTTAAACTGTCAGTGTGAGCATCTATACCTCGGAAATTGGCAAATTCTATAAAACAGGACTTGATTTGACTTTGGAGATTTGGAGCTAAAAGACCTACTTTGTATAATAATCAATTTAATTTAGTTGTCTAGGTGACCTTGAAGAAGTCATTTACCCTTTCTGAGCCTCAGTTTTCTCATTTGTAAAATGAGGGGCTTGGACTAAAAATAATAACTAACATTTATATATTGCTTATTATGTGCCAGGTACTATGTTGAGTGTTTACAATTATTATCTCATTTGATTCTCACAACAACCCTGGGTAGTAGGTGCTATCATTATCACCCCCATTTTACCTGTGAGGAACTGAGACAAATATAGGTTAAGTGACTTGCTCAGGGTCACACAGCTGGTTAAGTCTCTGATGCCAAATTTGAATTCAGGTCTTCCAGACTCCAGGCCAGATGCTCTATCCACTGCACCACCTAGCTTCCTAGATTATTTATAAGGTCTTCTATAATTAAAAAAACTCAGTCCAATTGTAATCAGTCTGCTTTCCTGAGTGGGAAAGTGTTGTTACTCTTAGGGTTTGATTACTGGTTATTAATGGATCCCATTGGAGGAGCAGCACCTCAGCCTGATGTAGGGGAAAGACACTTGTGGAAAAGTCAGCACACCTGGATTGTTGTCTTGCTTCTACCACTCATTGTGTAACCTTGCACAAACTAATTTCATTCCCTGAAATTTTGTCTCCTTCTCTAAAAAATGACCTTAGTTAATACCTATTCCATCTATCTCATCTGTCTTGTTTGAAGGTCAAATAAGATAGCTCATCTTGTAGAACTTTAAAAATGGTAAGACAATATACAACTCTAATTAGTATAATAATAATGCAATATAAAATGTCAACATAATATAGCATCAGTATTAGTTCAATTCAAATCAGCAAATACTTATTAGTGTAATAACATAACATAACATAACAGCATAACATAGCAATGTAGAAAGAAAAAAGTCCCTGCCCTCCAGGTGCTTACTTTCTAGTACAGTGATACAATGTGTACAAAAATGAGGAAATACAAAGTATTTGAATACAAGACATTTAAATACAAAGTAGGCTATACTGTACTTACATAAAACTAATACAAAGTAGCTTTAAGGGTGGGGAAAGACCTCTAACAACTTGGCTGGAGGGGAGGGGAGGGGAGTCAGGTGAGGAGGGGAGGAGGTCTGGAAAGGCTTCGTGCAGTGGCTGCTATCTGAGTTATGCTTTGAAGAAAGTTGAGGATTCTATGGACATTGTTTACTTCCCTGATTATTATTACTAAGGAACTGAGTCCTAGGGAGGTGATGATTTTTCTAAATCATAATGATTAAAACCAGTACTAAATCTGAAATCATCTGACTCCTAGTTCAGTGCACCTTACACTATCATTATCACAAGTGGCACAAAAGAACAACAGCTTTAGCAATAATTCCTCCTTTTGTTACAAGGAAAAATGCTCTTAGAAAGCCCTCCAGATGTTGGGCAGTAGCAGGGGTACAGGTGCAATGCTTGAAGAGTGACTTTTGGAAGAGGCTGGATTTTAAAAGCCCCAATATCCATGCAGAGAACTGGTGAATCTGACTGTGCTCAGCATGAGGGAGCCAACTGGCTCCCAAAGTTGGACATTCATCATGAAACAGATTTCAGACTTTTCTCAGAATCTTCTGGAGCATTGAAGAGATCCTCTAATAGAGTTCTTTGTCCATCTCTGGCCTCCATGCTTTAATTAAAAAGAGGGTGGAGAAGCTGGAGAACATTCAGGAAAGAGCTAGCAAACCATGAAAAGGAGGAGAACTAGGTTCGTATCATTCTCCGATTGAATTCAAAACAGATTTTTTTCATGATTCATTTTTGTATTTTATGGGTTCTCCCATGGGTAATGGGTACAACTGTGACTTGTAACTGTAGCTGTCACTAAGAAACATCATCCTTTTCCCATCTTTGTACATATCAGGTAACCAAGAGGAACAGAATCCCCAGCATTCATAATTTCTATTGGCGAAGACCCACTTTGCATCTGCTGCTTTGCCTGGTTTCAACTCCAAGGAAAAAGATGCCCTTCCCAGGATAAGCTCATCACTTTAAACACCACCATGCTGGCCAACTCAAGCCTCTATTGACACAATTTCCCTCAGCCTCCTCTCTGATTGGAGGTCTAGAGGGTGGAGTACCAAACTTCTCACAGTGCTTTCCTTTATAGAGGGCAGAGGCTGGACTCTCAATTCATTCCACTGCTCCGTGGAACAAGATGACCCTCCTTGGGTATCCCCTGATCTCCCTCCCTGCACTTTCCTGCCTCCTTTTGTGTGTTATGTCCCCTCCCTCCCTTTAGGTTTTAAGCTCCTTAAGGGCAGGAACTATCTTTCTTTGTATTAATTGCATCCCACAGCCTGGTACATAGTAGGTGCTTAATGAGTGGTCATTGGATTCATTGAACTGGTTTAAGTTTGGTGTCTGTTGACCAGATGGACCTTAATAAAGTTGTGAAACCCCTGAATTTTCCTTCTGGGGACACACATCTTATCTCTTTCCTTCTCTCCCTCAGTTAGGTGGTGCAGGGGACAGAGCACTGGGCCGATGGTCAGGAAGACCCAAGTTGTTATCTGGCTATCTCTTTGACCCTAGGCAAGTCACATATCTGCTGTATGCCTCTGTGGGGATAGTGATAGTACCTACCTCACAGGGGTCCTGTGAGAATGAAATGAAATAATATTTATAAATCTCTTAGCAAAGTCCCTGGTACATAGAAGGCAGTGATAAATGTTCGTTCCATTTCTCTGCTCCCCTTTTTGTCCTCTTTAGTGATACCTCTCTAGGCTCCATACCTTTGTTTTCAGCCCCCTCCACTCTTCATTGTAGTTACTGAGGTGACAGAAGTCATTTTCTGTTTTTTAAAGCACATACTGCGCTAACAAAATATATTAGGTGTTGGTGAATGAATGATTCCTTCTCAGGGAAATTCCCACTTAAAAAAAGAAGCCAAGAAGGCAATATCTTAATGAAAGAAATTTTGTTGTTGGGTGGTAGTAGTGTCATGTGTGACACTTTGCGATCCCATTTAAGGTTTTCTTGGCAAAGATGCTGGAGTGGTTTGCCATTTCCTTCTCTAGTGCATTTTACGGATGTGGAAACGAAGACAAACAGGGTTAAGTGAACTGCCCAGGGTTGCAGGCTTTGACCTCAGGTTTCTCTGACTCCAGGTCCTGTGCTCTATCCATTATGCCACCTTGCTGCCCTCTAATGAAAAAATAATGGATCTCAAATGGTGGAATATCAGACATCAATGATGGTAATTTTTTTGTCTTTGTGTGTGCATGAATATTTTGGAGCAGGACCTGCATTTTTGAATAATTCCACGTAGACAATCACCATACAGTGTTATGGGGAGAAGTTCTAGTCTGTGACTAAGTAGATCTAGGATTTAGTCCCTGCTCTGACATCAAATAACTGTGTGACCTTGGGCAAACCAGATTTCCCTTTCTAGGTTTCGGGTTTTTTCATCTTCAGTATAAAATGACTAGAATAGATCATCTCCAAGACTCTTTTCAGTTGTGACAATCTTCCTATATGCTGCCTGTATAGAATCACAGAAACCCTGAGTAGAAAGAACCTTTAGAGGTCATCAAGTCAAACCCTTACCATAGTATCAATCCCAGTTGGGGCATAAGACCAGTCCTCTCTGTTGATTTTGGATATTTCTTCTCTCCATAGCAGCTTGACCTGACCCCTCCCTCTCCTCCAACATGCCATGTATATTTCCCATTCCATTCTGTAGAAAGCAAAAAAAAAAAAATTTCATTGAGTAATACTTGCATTAATGAGGCAGCCCACAGGAATTTTTACTTCTCTGCAAAGGGCAACTGACCTGGTGAAAGGAATAGTGTGAAATGACCTTTAGTTGGACTTTATGTTTGACTTTTCCTGAACGGGAACACAAAATCACCACAGGTTCTGGCAGGAGTTCTAGTGTTTGGGCTATTGAATTAATAGCAGTTCTCTGAAACCATGAGCTAGGTGCTGAATGCTCATATAACAGGTTGGTTTGTCCAACCCTAATGCACTTTTCAAATAATATTTTGTATGTAACCAAATATCCCTTTCTGTGACATAAGGGCAGGGGCTGTGCCCTGTCTCAGTATTGCCTCTGTCCCAGCTTATTGCAATATCCTGAACATAGTATGTCACAAGATCAGAGATCTAAAGCTGAAAGAGACCTCAGAAAATGTCCAGTAAATCCCTTCCTCTTCATTTTTTGTTGTGGAAGCACAGGGTCAGTGAGGCTAAGTGCCTGGTCAAGGCCACACCAATAGTATGCAACAATTCTTTGACTCATAATGCCTGGCACATATTCAGTGTTTATTGATTCACTGACTGACTACACTACTGACTATCTTTCCTGCTGCACTCCCATGCTTGATAGATGCTTGTTGAACTGAATTCTTTTGTAGCTCCTATCCTATGTCATGTTATACATATCCATTTGGAATTGTAATCATAGAATTTGAGGACTGGAAAAGACTATAGAAATCATTCAGTCTAACCTCCAACCCCACAGAGTGGGAACTTCACTATACCACTTATGACAGAAGGTCATATGGTTTCTGAATGGACATCCAGTGACAAGGAGATCACTACTTCACAAGGCAATTTGTCCCATTGTTGGATAATTTTCATTGTTAGAAAACTCTCCCTTCTATCAAATCAAAATCTTCCTCCCTAGAACTTCTACTCCTTGGTTCTAGTTTCAGCAGAATGAATGCTCATTAAGACAATGTCCTTTTTTCTTTCTTTGAAGAAATGGGTCCTTTTTTTTTTTTTTGGTTCTGCAAGTGTCAAGCATAGTACCTTAAATATAGGAAGTGCTTAATGAATGTCTGTTATTGAATTTTTGACCTTTTAAGCTATGTTGAAGGAGTCATGAGAGAGTCCTTTATATGTGTGTACATAGCTCTTACATCTCACTGTAAGAGTCCAACTAGCACTTCTAGTGCCCTAGGGCAAAAATTACAAAAACATAAGAAAAAAACCAACCGAAATTCAGAGGGGGAGGGAAGGAAGAGGGTCTTTGAAATGAAGATACAAATTTCATTGTGGGAAAGAACTATAGGATACTATGAAGATACTATATGGTTTCCATGATGAGGGAAAGGTACAGGATAGGATTGTACTAGGATATAACTCACCTGGGACAAAATTGATGGAATGGGAAAGAAAGAGGCTATCTGGAAGTTTTTTATTTTAATCAATTATACTAATTATCAGTTAATGCCAATTGTTTCTATTTGCCAAAAATATTGCAAATGATATGAGCACCTTCTAAGGTTTGGCACCCTGGAGCAAAGCACTGATGGCCCCATCCTACTTGTGGCTTTTATCTACCTGAAATCTTCTATTGACCAAGAACCTTCAATTCCTTCAAAAAATTTGCCTCATCCAATAAGCGTGTGATGCTTTTCATCTTTCCTGTTTTTCTATCTAGTATAGTCCTTAGTTTATTGATTTTCCTCCTAAAGCATGGTACCCAGGACTCTAAGCAATATTCCAGATATGGTGGATCCAATTCAGAGTACATTGAGATTATGACTATACCTTATGCATATGAGTTTATTTTCAATGATCCCATCTTAGCTCTACTTTCTTTTAATTCTTCGTCCTTAGGAAAGTTTAATTAATCTTATTTAATTTTTTTTTCTCTAGCACGAGTGGATCTTTATGTTTTCTCCCAACCTAAACACAGATCCTTTCAGTCTTTGCCAGTCTTTTTTTTTTCTGTGTGGATGAGGCAAGTCATTAAGTGATGAGCAAGAGGTTCTGAGCCACTCCTCATTGCAGCTACTGAGGTGACTGGAAGAGACAGAAGATATTTCAAGACCATGTTAACAGAATATGTAATGGAACTATACAGGAAGACTATTGCAATGAACCCACCCATTGCCCTGCCAGCACAGCCTAGCTAATGGGCTAATGGGGCCACTGGTTCTGCTTGACCTAGCCAACAACTGGAGGGTTTTACTGACCTGGAGAAACATGACACATCAACAGAATCTCTGGGATCTCTGACAAAAGGACCATTTTATCTGCTGAAATCATTCCTCCCTACTAGAGAAGCAATAAAATATGGGGGGGGGGGGGGGGGAGGGAGAAGTTCTTTGAGGAATGAATTGAAGATAAAGAATTATTAAAAAGAGCACTGGACTAAACATCTGGAGACCTTTTTCCCCTTTCTTTAAGTTTTGTAAATGGGTACAGGCAGAGGTCTAATCCTTTGCCTAGGGCTCTTTTCTGTCTTCCATTTTTGGAATTCAGACTAACCATGTTTGTCTCCTGCCCGACTACCATAAAGGCTAAAAACTGCTCTGTCCAAGTGTTGGTCTTATGCAGTCACATCTCATCCCCAATTCCAATAGCCCAGATTAATTAAAAGCAAATTAATTATATTTTGCATTAACCAGTAGTCCAATCTACCTGCCAGTCCTCCTTCCCCTTCTGTCCCCTCCTTTTTCTTTCCTTCCTTCTTTCTTTCTTTTTCTTTCTTACTTTCTCTTTCTTACTTTCTCTTTCTTTCTTTCTCTTCCTTCCTTCCTTCCTTTCTTTCCTTCTTTCTTTCCTTCTTTCCTTCCTTCTTTCTTTCCTTCTTTCTTTCCTCTTTTCTTTCCTCCTTTCTTTCCTTCCTTCCTTCTTTCTTTCTTTTTTTCTTTTTCTTTCTTTCTTTCTTTCTTTCTTTCTTTCTTTCTTTCTTTCTTTCTTTCTTTCTTTCTTTCTTTCTTTCTTTCTTTCTCTCTTGCTTTCCCACTCCTTCCTTAATCCTTCTCCTTAGTCATTTTTCTCATGACTGCTCCTTTATTAATCCTCCTTCCTTTCTCTTCCTTAGTCCCCTTCCTTTTTTCTTTTCTCCTTTTTACTCCTCTTTCTTCTACCTCCTTCCTTCCTCCTTTGAATTTACCTGCCTTTTCTCCTTCTTCCCTTCCCTTTCCATCTTCAACTTTTTCTCCTGACCCACCTACCCCCTCTCTCTCCTTTTTCTTCTTTTCTTTCATTCTCTTCCTATTTTCCTTTCTCTTGTTTCTCCAACTTTATCCCAAATCCTCTTTCCATCCCTTCCTCAGTCTTCTCTTTCTCCTCATTGTTCTCCTCCTCTTCCTCCTCCTTACCTTTCTCTCTTATCTGTCTATATGTTCTTCCTTCCTCTCTTCCTTTTTCATCTTTTTCTCTTTCTCTCCCTTCCCTTTCTCTTACTTCTCTACCTTTCTTCTCTTTCTACTCTTTACTTCTCCTCACCTTCCTCCTCTTCCTCCTCCTCCTCCTATTCTTCTCCTCCTTCACACTTACCTTTTCCTTATTTATCTCCTCTTTCACTACCTTTCTCACTTCTCCTCTTCCTATTGTTTCCTCTTCCTTTTCCTCCTCTCCTCATTCACCCTCTCCTCTTTCTCTATTCTTCTCCCCTTTCTTTCTCTCTTCCTCTCCTCTTCTTCCTCTTCCTCCTTTCCCTATCCTTTTCCTCCTTCTTTCTCCCTTTTCGTCTTTCTACTCCTTCCTCCCTTCTTTCCTCTTCCTTTATGTAGTAGGATCACAAGTATTTTATGGAATACTTCATGTCAAAGCAAACTTAATGTTTTGACCAAGGAAGGAGGGAAGAAAATCTTTGCCTCTCTCATATTTATTCTGGAACTGTTGCCACACTTAATGCATCAAATCATTAGAATCACTTCTGCCTTTTGTTTGATTTGGCCCTGACTGCTCACAGCAGAGCCTCAGTGTAGTCTCCAACATAAACCTTTCCACGCCACAGGAATTCCAGACACAGCCTTCCCTGCTGCGCCAGCTCAGGGGACAGAAATGACCAAAGGAGAAACACCATCCTTGCTCTGTCTGAGAAGTGAAGGATTCAATTAACCATTTCCTCAATCTGGGCATTCGGCCAGGGGTGAATGGAGAAGCCCCTAGCAAGGGCAACCTCAGGTCCAGGATCTGACTTTATGGCGTGAGCCAGTTCCCTGCTGGAGAAGGACATAGCAGCCCAAAAAATCCCAGGTGGGGAGTTCCTGTTAAAAATATTTCCCCAGAAATGTTAACACTGTTTGCTTCAATCTCAACCATGAAAACGTTGTTTTCATTTTCTTCTTAGTTTCTCTATTAGTCCTCTTTTTATAGGCTTAGAAAGTGAGGTATACTGAGAGCAAGGCAGTGACTATATGATGCAATTTGAAGATATTTTCCTACCCTACTAATTTATCTCCCCTGCTCCCTCATGCATCTGCTATAATGCTTAAAATGTTACCACTTCATTCAATTCAGAAATCATTTAAGTACCTACTATGTCCAAAGCACTATATTGTTCACTAGAGGGAAAATAAGATAAAATACATAGCCCTTGTCTTCATGGAGTTTATAATCCAGAATGTTCAGGTTACATGTTTATACACACACAGACACATGCATATGTATATACACAGGCACATGCACACACACACAAACACAAATAAATCTTGTTAGAAGTGCTGCCAAAAAGTGCTTTTTCAAGGTTTGAGAGAAGGAGGATAATTTCTAGTTGGGACTCCAGGAGAAATTGGTAATATGGTAACCCTTTCATGTCTGGAACTCTCCTTGGTGAGAAATTGCTGGTTTTGATTGGTGAAACCTTAGTTTCCCACGACATTTAGGTGTAATTCTAGTCATACTCCACTCACTGTCCATTTCACATTCTCCACCCATTTTCCTAGACTTTATCTTCAACCCCCCTTAGAATCATAATCAAAGCAATTCTTGATTCCTCCCAGGAAAGGGAATCAGAATCTATTCTCCTCAGCTCTACTCATCCTCCACCAGTAACTATTTACCAAATAATATATTCCTCCCTGATCATGATTCCCCTCTCTGTGTTGTGTCCCACTTTGTATATAAGCTCCCTGCAGGAAGGGAACTATCTTTCCTTTTGCATTTGTATCCCTAGCAGAAAACACAGTGCTTGGCACTTAGCAAGTGCTTAATAAATGGTTTTTCAATTACTCTTTCATTCATTTGAATGTTGTTTTGTATTAACCCTTTGATGCCAACTTGGTCAGGACAGTAAGTTAAAATTTGTCACAACACCTTTGTATGAGGTCATTTCGCAGCTATTTTCTTCCCTCATGGCTATCTTACTGAAGAAACAATTCAATTAAAAGGTAAGAGGAAAGGAGAAATTTGAACTCAGGGGCACTGTTTAAGGAAAACAGATCTGGGTGGAATACTTCAGAACAGTCTGAGAGTACATTCCAAATTCTTGCCTTTGAAACTGCATATACAACTTTCCTTCTGCATCCTCTTTACTTATCTTAATCCTATCTTTCCTTAGTTTCTTGGAGATCTCCTCTACCCACTCTTGCTTTTTAATTGATCTCCAGGGATCAATCTATTGATATTGTACTCATTCAGGGTACCGGTGACCAGTGGCCTTTGTTAACAAAAATAATTTCCAGGGGCAGAGCCAAGATGGCAGAATAGAAAGATGGACCTGCTCTAGCTCTCCCCTCATAGCTTATAAAATACCTGTAGAAAATTACTCTAAACAAATTCTGGAGCAGCAGAAGCCACAAAACGACACAGTGAAAGAGATTTCTAGCTCAAGACAGCCTGAAAGGCCCAAAGGAAAGGCCTATCACACCAGACTCAGAGCAGAGTACAGCCCAGCCTTGGCCACACAGCACAGCAAGGACAGGACTGGATCAGATTTCTGGGCATGGAATCATGGATGGAAGCTGCAGTTCCCACATTTCTCAACTCACAAATGCTGAAGACAACTTCAAAGGTCAGTGAGAAAGCTTTTTGATCTGGGTGAGAGGGGAATGTGGTCTGGTCCCAGCCCTGGCCCCAGGGTGGCAGCAACATCCACTTTTGGAGTCCTGGACTTAAAGACCATGGGGGAATCCAGGGACTGATCTAGGTCTCAATTCTGAGTGGCAGTCCTAGGGTGAGGAGGAGTAGTGGCATGGTGAAGTTGGTGGTGGCTGTGGAGAGGGAATCCTACTCACAGATCCTGGACAGAAAAGAGTGCTTGTAGTTGCTCACAGAACAGAGTTCAGGCCAGGAGAGGAGTAAACTTCTCTCCCTTGATTGTGTGACCTTGGAAAGACTGAGAACTTACAGGTCCCTAGAGAAGCTCTCCACTTGATAAAAGACTCAAAAGTCAAGTAATGGGCTGAGAAAATGCCCAAAAAAGGGAAAACAAAACAGACTATAAAAGATAATTTTCTTTGTGAAAAGATATTTTCTTCCATTCTTTCAGATGAGAAAGAACAAAGCATATTGTCAGAGGAATATATAAAAGTTAAGGCTTCTGCATCCAGAACCTCCAAAAAGATAAGCAATGGTCTTAGGTCATGTAAGAACTCAAAAAGGATTTTGAAAATCAAGTAAGACTGGTGGAGGAAAAATTGGGAAGAGAAATGAGAGTGATGCAAGAAAATCATGAAATGTTAGTCAACAGCTTTCTAAAGGAGACCCCAAAAATTCTGAAGAAAATAACACCTTTAAAAGTAGACTAATCCAAATGGCAAAAGAGGTCAAAAAAGCTAATGAGGAGAAGAATGCTTTAAAAGCAGAACTGGCCAACTGGAAAAGGAGGTTCAAAAGCTCATTGAAGAAAATAGTTCCTTAAAAATTATAATAGAGCATATGGAAGCTAATGACTTTATGAGAAACCAAGAAATTGTAAAACAAAACCAAAAGAATGAAAAAATAGAAGATAATGTGAAATATCCCACTGGAAAAAGAACTGACCTAGAAAACAGATCCAGGAGAGACAATTTAAAAATTATTGGTGTACCTGAAAACCATGATCAGAAAAAGAGCTTAGACATCATCTTCCAAGGAATTATCAAGGAAAACTGCCCTGATATTCTAGAAGAAGAGGGTAAAATAGAAATAGAAAGAATTCAGCAATCACCTCCTGAAAAATATCCCAAAAGGAAAACTCCTAGGAATATTATAGCTAAATTCCAGGGTTCCCAGGTCAAGGAGAAAATATTACAAGCAGCCAGAAAGAAGCAATTCAAGTACTGTGGAAATACAATCAGGATGACATGGGATTTAGCAGCTTCTACACTAAGGGATCAAAGGGTTTGGGATATGATATTCCAGAGGTCAAAGGAGATAGGATTAAATTCAAGAATCACTTACCCAGCAAAACTGAGTTTAATACTTCAGGGGGAAAAATGGAATTTCAATAAAATAGAGGACTTCCAAGCATTCTTGTTGAAAAGACCAGAGATGAATAGAAAATTTGACTTTCAAATACAAGAATCAAGAGAAACATGAAAAGGTAAATAGGAAAGAAAAGCCTTAAGGAACTCATTAAAATTGATCTGTTTACATTCTTACATGGAAAGATGTTATTTGTAATTCATGAGATCTTTTTCAGTATTAGGATAGTTAGAGGGAATATATGTATGGAACTAGACTATCAGCTCTTATAATGCCTTTAAACTTCTCTATCTCCCACACAGGATTGATGATGGAGGTGAGCTCTCTCCTCCAGCAGAATAGAGCCCTTCCACATCTTGGAGAATCACAGACCATCTAGTTCAACCCAGGCCTGAAGGTGAATCCCTTTTACAATATCCCCGAGAAGTGGTCTTCTAACTTTTGCCTAAAGAACTCAAGTGATGAGGAACTCACTACCTCCTAATGAACATATTGAACTTTTAGACAGCTCAGATTATTAGGAAGTTTTTCCTCACATCAGACCTCAATTTGACTTTTTGCAACCTCTCTCCATTGATCTCAATTCTGCCCTCTAGGGTCAAGCAAAATAATCCAATCCCTCTTCTAAGTGAGAACCTTTCAAATATATGAAGAGAGCTAGCATGGTCTCTATGAACGTCACTGGCTGAAAAATCAAACAAACATTTAATGGCTGACCCTCTGGTGAGTGAGTAGTGGTCTGTGGATGAGCCTCTTTCAATATTGTCATTTTGGGAATAGCTTAGGTCCTAGATGATATGAGACCAATTTCCCAGACTACTTGAACCATTTTCAGCTTGGTAAGACCAAGCTTGGCCTCCACTAGTATAGCCTTTGAGAATCCTGGTTTAACTGTTATGCTTCAGTGAGGTATAAGAATAGGACTTTAGTAGCCAGCTTGTGGATAGACTTATTCTTCTGAAAGTTGTCATTGAAACCTAGCATTCAAAAGGAGGTGCAGTCTTACTGACAAGCCTGGAGACCTAGTCTGAATTTAGAATATTAAGTCTGAAACAAATGGGAAAAGAGTAGAAGACATTAACTCCAAAGATACATTCTCATTCAACCTGACTTCCAGGTAGTAATAACTCCCTCTGACCAGCTGAAGAACTTTAGCATTATAGGCTGGTGAGAAGTAAAGGTGTAAGGCAGCAATTCTGAACTGGATGTACATAATTCCTTTGAGTGGAGGGCATTCATACCCAACCAAGTAGGTTAACACCTAATGTCTACCACTTATGCATCTCTCTGAGCTGCCTGTGAGAAAGCTAGATCCTGATATCTCTTTTGGAAATCTGTGGGACAAACACAGAATTAGAAACACAAAGCATTTCCTCTTATCTGTTTGAGCTGTTTTGAGGAGAAATAAGTTTTTCAGGATGACCTGGGGCTATTGAGAATTCTGCTTCCTTCCACTAAATAACTGACCAATAGATTTTGTAAATCAGCACAATATGGCATAGGAGGATGAGAGCTTCACAGATTAACAGCCAGAGGGAGCTTTAGAGGTGGGTCTAACCTCATTTTGCAGTTGAAGAAACTGAGGGTCAGAGAGGTCATTGTCAGAAGTCAGATAGGTAGGAAGTAACAGAAGTAGGATTAGAAGCAGATCCTTTGACTCCAAACTAGTATATAGTGATCTGGTACTATAGGGAAGATTGTTGTTTTCCAATAAAAACACAACAATAGCATGTAGTAGCAGGGCAGCCAGTGTCAACTGTGGCCACAAACTGAATGTAAAAAAATACCCAGCTATATTATTGTGGAAAAGAATGGCAGTGCCATATTGGTCTTTTTCACTACAACCAGGAAGAGTGTGCATCTTCTATAGTATATTCTTGTAATATAAAATTTTAAAATGATACAGATATGTCTCTGCAAATGGCTGAAGTGAATAAGTCCATGTGCTGCCCTCTTTAGCATCATTTACATATGTGGGGTTATTCTCCTCTGAGTATATCTGTTGGATGTCTCTTGATCATAACATTTCTTCATAGTGTTAAATATCTTTTTGCTTTGTTTTGTTTGTCATATCTCTAAACTCAGTTTCTGATCTGAGACTTCTTGCCAGAGCCAGATTCCACCTGCTTCCAAAGGCCCTGTTTGGTCTTGACCCGGAATACCTGTACTTCTGTCACTGACTTTCTTCTTTCCGGTTTGTCTATGCTCAGAGTATCTGTGGGCTTCATGCTCCTCTAGATTGCTTAGGATTAGAGTGCTGTGGTTTTTAAGGCCACTCTGGAGCACTAGTGTCAAGCCGAAATAGAAAAGGAGGCCACTAGATTGTACTTAATGACTCCTGCTGTGACATATTGATTTAGGCAGTTAAGATAGAGTAACAGGCCTGGAGTCAGAAGGACTTATCTTCCTGAGTTCAAATCTGTACCCAGACACTTATTAGTTGGATGACCCTGGGCAAGTCACTTAACCCTATGGTTCTCAGTTTTCTCATTTGTAAAATGAGCTGGAGAGGGAAATGACAAACCACACCAGTATCTTTGCCAATAAAATCCCAAAAGGGGTCATGAAGAGTTGGAAATGACTTAACAACAACAAATTACATTTTTATTTATTTTACTAAATATTTCCCAATTACGTTTTCATTTGGTTCATTGTAAGGCTCCATGAAGCCAGTGGGCTGCTCAGGAGTATCTCAGGTTTAGTTGTGGGCTTTTGTCCCCTGTAGTACATACCTTTCAGATTACTACCAGCTCCCTTCAGTCAGAGCACTGTGGGTTTCAAACCCTAACCCCACCCTCAACCCCTGGTCATGTCCAAGCATCTGAGCCACCTGACTCCCAGGATAGAATACTGTAGTTTTCAAGGCTGGCTAGAGAATCTGATCTGAGCACTTCCTGTGTCTGTGGTCAGAATGGTAAGAATGCTACAAATTTATGAGGACCCTCATAAATTATAGGGCACTATGGGGCTTTTCTATCCATTCACACCGGGTTTCTTGGCCCCAGTTCAAAGAACTACAGGCTTCAGAAGTTGTGTTTGGAGCATCTCTGATTTGAGTACTAACAGGCCTCTGGCTTAGTTACCTGAATTCATGCTCATTTCTGTGCTATAGCTCCTGAATATAGCATTAGAAAAGCACCTTTCTACCCTCAGGATTATCCCTAGAGTGAGACACGAAGGGTATTGGAGGGCCCTATTTGCCAGTCCAAGTGCGAGTAGCTCCAGAGCATGTACTATAATAGGATTATGTCTATCTATTATCTTACAGTTAATAAGAAAGAATCTTAGACGTGGCTAAGTTCAGTCCCTTATCTTCCCCAACTCCCTCCCCTCACACTTTATTGTAGTTTCACTTTGAAAGTCTGGTGCTCTTTTTAGATCTTTGTTAGGGTACCGTAGGAGAGCTCTGCTCCTCTGTGGCCTTTCATACAGCCATCTTAACATAGAATTCTGCTGATCTCCCTTTTCTAAGCAATTCCTGCTTACTGTTTTGCAGAATTTACCCTAACTGTCCTCCTTTTTTTTTCCTAATGTGGTTCATTCTTAGAAATACAAATTCATGAGGGAAACAAAGTAATACTGAGGAAACACCAATGGTGAAAGTTCCCCTGCATTCCAAATTACATAACTCAACTGTATCCCTTATCCTTGTCATGATCAGTTTCCTTCTGGAAGCCTGTGCCATCTCCTTTTTGACCGTATGTCCCCCATCCCACTCTTGACTCACTGTTCTGGCTGCCAGTTGCCCCTAAGCTTGCACCGCTTTTCCTGGGGTGAGATGCTGCTCATGGAGTGTCACACTTTCTCAGAGAAGCCAACCTCTCAATGCAATGTGTACTCATCACAAGGTCACTGTCTCCAGCCATACGGTCATTATCTCCTTTTTCCATGAGTTTGCTCTTCATTGGGAGTCCTTGCCTGTTGGGATAAGACTCTTTTCTCCCCACCCCTCTTCTGTACCTGGTTTCAGTCATCTCTCTCTGCTACTTTTTCCATTCTAATACAGCCCTTCCTGCTCTTGCCAAGAAGATGTAGGAATCATGATCCCTTAACTATTCACCTATGGGTATAGGAAGGATGTGCCACCCATTTGATTCTCTCCCTCAATCTCCTTTTTGACTTTTTCTCAATTTATGTAATCTTCCCAGCATCTCTTTTCTACAAAAAAAACCCCATTGATTCAGCTGTGGGAAGTCTGGGAATTCAGTCCATGTGGCTTCAATTCTTTTCCTATTTCTCTTCTTTAGCTTCCAATTCCATTTAAATCTTTTTTATTTTAATCTCTTTTTATCCCTTGTTGGTCCCTCTTTCTGCTTTCTTTACAGTATAGTTTAGTAGTTCTTTCTCTTTTTAAACAATAAGCTCTAAAATTGAGAGAATTTATTTCATTAAATACTCTTTTCTTGATAGCTTTGCTTATTTTGTGTACCTGAAGTTTGGGTGTTTATAAGTCAAGTATTCTGCTTACCTTGATCCTACCTCTCCCCAGTAGGAAGAATTCAAATGGTGCTCTTTTGTTGACTGCCCATCTTTTCTTTGTTGGTGCTTAGGCTGTTGTGGTAGGTAATTTTCGTTTGTAACTTGTGCTTATTTGCTTTTTAGGCTATTGCATCTAACTCCCTTCTGTGTCTAATAATCCTATGTTGTTGCTGTTTTTTAAAATTTTGTTTCCTTCCTATTTGTAGGTCTTTCTACTTTTCGGCTTACGTAATTTGTGGTTTGTTATTGAAATCATTCAATTTTACCACTACATGCCTTGGACTTTGGAATATGCTATCTTTTTTGTTCCTCCTGGCAACGATCAGTGGATTCTTTTCATTGACATTTTTATTGTCTTTATCCAGAAATACTAGACAATTTTCTTGTATTATTTCCTGCATCATGGCGTTCAAGTTTTTTGATACAACATGTTCTTCAGGAAATCCATAATCCTTAATTTATCTCTTCTCATTTTGTCTTCAATGTTATTAATTTTCACTTGTATGAAATTCATATATTCTTTTAGCCTTGCTTCCTTTTGCTTCTCCTCTGTCAAATTTTCTTCCACATCAATATTTTTGCTTTATAACTTAGTTAATCTCTCTTTTATTTCTTTAGAGAGATTCAAATGGACTCAGTTGTTCCTCATCAGCCAACTGTATCTTAAAATTCTGTATTGAGAAGTGTCTACCTATAGTCATTATTAATTTCTTATATTATAATTATATATATACAGATGTATATATACATACACATATGTATGTATGTATGTATGTATGTATATATATATATATTTTTTTTCTTTTGAACTATTTTTATGTTCCGTGCTCTCTGTGAAGTGAAGAGGCTTCTTTTATCGGGGATTATAGGTTCACTTTCCTTCTCGTATATATGATTTCTCAGCCCAAGTCTCTACTCTATTTAATCTTTGGGGGAACATGACCAATCCCAGCTAGATTTCACTCACTTTTAGCATAATATGGCCACCTATACAGATACCCCACTCAGTTCCTCCTTTTATTCTGGTGATTTGGATGAGCGGGATCAATGTCTGCTGATACTTAAGGGCAGGGGAGAGAGGGTAGGGTGGGGGAAACTGTGTGTGGGAGTGGGGCACTTTAAGTATCTTTATTCTTAAGTATTAAGTATCTGAGTATTCAATCACAGTCTGAAACAAGGAGGATCTTGAGATAAGACCTAGGCACAAACTTATTATTTCTCTTGTGTTTCCTGCTGAGAGCTCACTTAGGATGGTGGAGAAGGCGGGCAATCATTGAGTACTTTGGAGAGGATTCTGGGAAGGTGGTGGAGTAGGTCAGAAAATTCCAATGTCTCCAGATTTCCTCCACAAACAAGATAAAAATGGCATTTCAGAGTCAATGTAAAACTGCAAAAATAAACAAGAGTTGGGGCAGAACAGTGGTCCTCCTGGGTCAAGCAGAGAAGATCTGAAGAAATATCCCAGGATAGAACCTCAGCCTGAGAGAAGTGTAAAATCTCCAGGCTAGTTCTATCGAAACAGCAAGTGGTGAGTCCTGGGGGCATCTGGGTTGGGAGGTAGCCTTGACCTTAGCCACAGGAATTTTCACCTCCCAGAAAGTGAGGATTCTGCATCTGAGTAGGGGAAGATTGAGGGAGCCTCTGCTCACGAGGGATGGCTGTGCTGTGCTGCTGAGACTCTGTTCTGGGTGAGAAAGAACTAGCACATGCCCAGTGAGTACAGAAGCAGTGGGGCCAGGGTGCTGCTGGCTGTGGGAACTTACAGGAGAGCTGAGTTCTTGTTGTCAGTTCCAGGACAGAGGGGAGAATTAAAGAATTAAAGCCCACTGGGGGGCTCTCAGGGAGCAAGGGCATTTCTAGCATAGTGTGTCAGGGGGTCTAGCTGTGGGTAGGAGAGAAGAAGGGCAGCAGAAGTTGGGCCAAAGAGAAAGTTCAAAAGCAAAAGTAAGAAGGACCTGAGAACAGAAGCACCATCCCCCACACCTAGGATTAGAGGTGATTGTAATAATAAGGTGCTAAAAATTTTAAAAAGAGCAGGCAAAGGAGAAAAAACCCAACTATAGGCAGTTACTATGGGAATAGATAAGATCAGGGTTTGTCTTCCGAGGAGGTTAGAAAACAAGTCTCTCCTACCCCAAAGAGTAATGTCAAATGGTCACCTACCCAAAAGGAATTCATAGAACTCCAAAAATACTTCAAAAATCAAAAAGAGATTTAGGGAAAAATTTTTTTAAGAAGAACAATCCAAGAAAAATAAGATTATGAAAAAAAAAGTCAGCCAACTGGAAAAGGAGATCTGGAGATCTTAAGAAAGAAAATGACTCCTTGACAATTAGAACTGGGCAAGGGGAAGCCAGTGAAGTTATAAGAGACCAAGAAATAATAAAACAACATACTAGAGTTAAAAAGTAGAAGAGAATGTGAAACAGCTTATAAGAAAAATACCTGATCTGGAGAACAGATCAAGAATAGAAAACATAAGAATAATCAGACTACCTGAAATCTATGATCAAAAAAAGAATCTTGATACAATATTATAAGAAATAATTAAAGAAAATTGTCCTAAAGTGTTAGAACAAGAGGGGAAAGTAGAAATAGAAAAAATCCACTGATTACCACCTGAAAGAGATCCTCGGAGGAAAACCTACAGGAATATCATAGCCAAATTCCCAAACCTTCAGGTTAAGGCAAAAATAATATGAACAACAAGAAAAAAAAATAATTCAAATATGAGGGAGCCACCATTAGAATTACACAAAGCCTAGCAGCAGCTGCACTAAAAGACCACAGGTCTTGGAACATTATGTATCAAAGAAAAAAAGAATTGGGGTTATGGCTGAAAATATCATACCCTGCAAAGTCAGGTATAGTTCTGAAAGGGAACAAAAAGGGATATTCAATGAATTGACAGACTTTGAGGTTTTTATTGTATAAAGACCAAAACTAAACAGAAAATTTGACACACAAGATCCAAGAGAAATATAAGGTAAACATCAAAGACTAATTACAAGGGACTCAATAAGGACAGAGTGTTTACTTTTTATATGTAGAAATGTAAATTGTATGTCTAAGACTGTTATTAGTAATAGGGGAATTTGAAAAAAGAAGTGAAGTAGAGCTGAGTGTGATGTAATTCTAAAAAAGCAAAACGATGCAGGAAAAGACAAAAAGAGTGATTATCTCATACAAATGAGGTGCAAAAAGAAGAATTGATGCAGAGGAACTAGATGAGGGGGGAAGGAGGGTAGTTATGGAAGTCTGTTCTCATCAGGAATATGTTAAAGAGGGAATACATACAAACACACATACATACATACAGACGTATTTATAAAAGTCTTCCAAATTCAGAAGGAAATAAGAGGGTAAGGGGATAGAGTGGAGGGACAAGATAAGGGAGGGATTTGGGGGGGTAGGTTAAAGAATAGGAAGGCAAGTGGAGAGGTGAGAAGGGATAGCAACAGGGTGAGAAAGATAGTGAGGAAAACAAGAAGGAGAAAATATGCAGGTAATTATAGTTTAGAATATGAATGGGATGAATTTACCCATAAAAAGGAAACTGATAGCAGATTAAAAGTTTGAATTGAACAATTTGTTGCTTTTAGGAAATGCTATAAAAATTAGAGATACACACAAGCATAAAATAAAGGTCAGGAGTAGAATTTATTATGCAAAAAACGCATGGATAATATTCATGATCTCAGACAAAGTTAAAGTTGAAATCAGATGTAATCAAAAAAGAAAAATAGGGAAACTATACTATGTGTCAGCCGTGTTAATCAATAGTTTTAGACCAAATACAATAACTAGACAGTATTTTTAAAAAATAGAGAATACCTGACAAAACAGACACAAGAACTATACAAATATAAATACAAAACATTTTTTTACAGTTAGATATAAATAATTGAAGTAATATTTATTGTGCATGGGTAGATAAAGCTAATATAATAAGAAAATGATAATTTCACCAAACTAATCTATTTATGCAATACCATTTCAATTAAGTCACTAAAAAATTATCTTACTAAGTCAAAAAAATTAACAACAGGGTTCATTTGGAAGAACCTCTGCTCTTCAGCAACTTCAAGGAAACCAGGGGAAAAGGATGAAAAGGAACTAGATTCAGTAGTATCGATCCTTAAACCATATTATAAGACAAGAGCAGTGTTGAAGTGTAAAATGAATAATTTTGATTATTTTAAATTAAAATTTTCCTTTATATATAAAACCTGTGTAGCCAAGAATAGAGGGAATGCAGAAAAAGTGGGAGAGAGTCTCTCATAGGCAATCTCCCTGATAGAATGTGATTGGACCAGAATATTGCTGTGTTGCAGGAAATGATGAGGTGGTGGATTTAGAAAAATATTGAAAAACTTGGACTTCAGAAAAGCTGCTAACCACCTATGGAAATAAGCTTAATGTGGCCTTATGTATATGAATTTCTATATGTGTATGTTTATGGATATCTATGTACATGTGTACATATGTGTATATATGTGTATATCTATTTGTATATCTATGTACATACATACAGTATATATGTGTGTAACACATATATATGTACATATGTGTGTGTTTCTGTGTTTAATTTTACCCTTCTTGGGGGAAGTAAGGGGGAAAAATAAAGTAAAAAATGCACAGCAGAGGACAAAAGAAAACATACAAGGAAGGAAGAAAAGATGGACAGCTTTGAAAATAATGTGTAGTATTTATTATATAGGTTTTCTTGAAATGCAAATTTATTGCTTTATATTGAGTTCTCTCTTACACACTTCTGTGTACATGACAGTGTTTGAAAAAATCAAGTGCTTTAAGTATTAAAGTTCTCTAGTAGAATTAAATAAAGATTTTATTTGATCAGAGATTCTGTCTCCTCTCAAGGATTTAGCTGTTATTATTCTACATCTGATACCTAATTCCTTCTGGGGAAGTGTTGGAAGGCTTGAAGAAGTTTATCCTTAAAGACTAATCGGCCAATCTACTGGTCACATGACCTGAAATTTGCATTACTTTCAAACAGTGATTTTAAGTTCTGTTGACTCATCATCTACTGCTTTTAAATGACCCTGAGTGATACTCTAAATCCAGGTTTTTCAAGTGTGATATAATATATTTCTACATTTCACACTTTGATGAACTTCATGGTTATTATACTATCATCCTTTAATAGCAGTGCAACTATAAGAATTCATATGCTACTAGATTTTTATCCTGTAAAACCCTGAGGATTACAAAACTTCCACTTATACAGTACGAGGGGACTACAATCCCCTACAAGTGGCTAATTAGTGCAGTGGATAGAGCATGGCCCCTAAGGTCAAGAGGACCTGAGTTCAAATCTAGCCTTGGACACTTACTATTTATGTGACCCTGGGCAAGTCAGTTAACCCTGTTTCCTCAGTTCCTCTATACAATGAGCTAGAGAAAAAAAAAAATAAACCATTCTAATACCTTTTCCAAGAAAACCCCAAATGGGGTCATGAAGAATTGAACATGACTTAAATGATTCAACAGCACAGTCCCCTACATGAGACTTCTTTGAAGCTCCTAAAAATGGAATCACTGGTTGTGATGATCTAAGTTATGTTTCTCCCTGATGCTCTCAGGAGGATAGATTTGGATTATATTGGCAAGATTACCAGTTGGTTGCTACTGAAAGCAAGATTTTTAAAAATTGCTTGATGTATATAAGATATCATTATCCCTTTTAATAGAAAGTAAATATCAGTTTACAAGAGATTATAGAGGCATTATTTTTAGGCCCCCCCTAAAGACCTAAATGTACCATTGTATATTTTAAAGAATTTTTGAGTAGTCTTCCTCAGAATCTAGAAATGTAGTAGATAGTTTGAACGTTTTCAGGTCTTAATTGCTCACCTGAGACCTAAAAGAGGAAAGAGAGGTACAGTTGACAGGCCACCATGTCTCTTCCCTTTGCATTGTTAGCTGAGCTATCCCTTTAGTAGTGAGTCTGAAAAGGTCTTAAGACTAAGGTAATAAAACTGGGATAGCAGATGTTCTCCCTACTATGGCCTGAAAGTCCAGTGAAATCCAAGTAAAGGTATGATCAAAGTGAAGTCTGGGGGAGAACATCAAACCTTTTACTTTGTGCTGGCCAAGAAAATGTAGACCAGTCAGTTATTAAATTCTTCTTTCTAAAACATAATTTTCCACATCAACATATATTGACAATGTGAGTTGTAGGATCCCTGTGTAGGAAGTAGTTTGTTTTAGGGTTCTATTATTTTATATTGGAAATAACTTGTGGAAACCATATCATCATTAACATTATCATCAATTCCCAAACAACCAATCCATTGTCCATGAGACAGTCAGGTAAGGGGACTGTAGCCAGAGGGATATACTTGTACTCACTAAGACTGCTGTGATATTTACTAAACCTATAAAGACCTGGCAAAAACTCTGAAATGTCAACCAATGGGACTCTGGTGACATCATTGATTAGATTAGTGCACTGGTCAATAAGATGTAACTACTCCCGTGAATCTAAGAAATAGATGAGAGAGTTGAGGGTTGCATAAAGGTTCTATTCAAAACTATCATGATGACCAAATTGACACAGAGAACAATGGAGGGAAGGGTGCTCATTTATGTTCTCATGCCATGAGAAAGGAAGAAGCATCAGGATAAATCAGAAACACCAATATCACACCTACTAGAAATGCCTTGGTGCAGATGGCACTGACTATGAAAGTTGTGTTCATCCTTCATTTTCCAAGAGGACTATGATGTCAGAGAAATGATGACATGACTTCCACCTGACTTTGTTTTGAGTGAGGGAGGGATGTGCAAGGTCACCAGCCTCACATTCTCCTCCTGAGCCATCTGATCTTGAAAGTATTTATTAACACTTAGAAGAAAATAATTTATTAGCTGAAGAGTAAAAAAGGTACAGTAAAATGTACCAAGTTTAAGAGCAATTAATGATCAATTTAACAATTGATCCCAATTTCACCCAGGCTGGATGTACAGTGGCCACTCACAAGTGTGGGGTCACCCTCCCCCATTGATTGCTATGGAAACTTTAACTTGCTCCATTTTTGTCCTGGACTGTTTCACCATTTCTTAGGCAACCCAGTGGCCCTAAGTTACAGAACTCACCATATTTGTGTCAGCCTGAGTGGAGAATACTCAATTGGCTAAACCCTACCGAAGCTCAGAACTTCAGAATTCCAGGGATTTACCAGTCTCAGTTTTCCCAGTGGCAGAGACTACAGGCATGCACCATTAATACTGGCTCAGTTTGGTGATTTTGAATATACTATAATTTACCCTCATTATAATTGTAAGAATTCAGTTCTATATTCAGAGATTAGTCATATATTGCAAATAGATAAAATAGATCTAAGTACAGTGAGAATTCCAGATCATTTGATGTCCATGTGAAACATTGTTCTCTATTAAAAACGTACCACCAACACAAAAATGTCAAGAACAATTGATATAAACCATAGAATTTCTTAGAGAGAGTTGAAGCCCATTATGGACCTGTCTAGTTTTAAATTAATTATTGTCACTCCTGAACGGAAATGACTATGTCTTTCAAGTCAAAGAGGAAAGCCATACCAAAGCATCTTAATCACTTGTACACAAATGACAACAAGTGAAATGCCTCCATGGAGAAGCATATCAAACAGCTACTTTATCTTGTGAATGCTTTGCCCCTTAATATCAAAATGCCATTTAGACTCAATAAGCATATAATTGTTAACATACACTAAAGAAAAACAGAGCCTGAGAGTTTTGAACTTGAATATGGAAGTCAAATTATATTAATAGATGCTTGCAATACTTAAATACCTTGGGCTTCTCTAGGCAAGATGTATCAAGAGTAAGGCTATGAAGGAAAAAGCTGTAGCTGTGATTGCTAAGAAATTGACTAGCATCCTAAAGTCAGAGTTTAACGGGGAAAATATGTAGAACAATACCAGTCTTAATATATACTTTTGGTTTCTCTTTTATTTTTGTATTTTCAGTGACTTAAGCATAGTAGCCACAATAAATATCTGCTGAATGAAACTGAAGTGGTCCCTAAAGCCTTTAGAAATTTATGGTAGTATTTTTGGTTGTTCAGTTGTTTCAGTCATCTTGGACTCTTCATAACCTCATTCAGGGTTTTCTTAACAAAGATATTGCAGTGGCTTGCCATTTCCTTCTGCAGCCCTTTTTACAGATAAGGAAACTGAGCCAAACAGATGAAGTGTCTTATGCAAGGTCACTCATCTAGTAAGTGTCTGAGGCTGGATTTGAACTTGGGTTTTCCTGACTCCAGGCCCAGCACTCTATCCACTACACCATTTAGCTGTGCACAGCCACCTTGCTGCCCATATGTATGCAAGTTACACATAATAATTACCTTTTATGATTTTTGTCAATATCAACGAAAGGACCATTTCATCGCAAGCTGATTGTACAACCAGAGGATTCTGATATAAATGCACAATGGGAGAAAACAGAACTATATTGAAGTATATACTGGCTACTGCTCAGAAACAAATTGTACTCAGTCAGACCATTTTTACAGACTTAATTGTTACTTGCAATTGCCCAGTTATAACAATGCTTAATAAAAACTTAAGAAAACCATTTCTAATTCATATTGCCATAAAAATACTCATAAATTCCCAAATAGGTGAGATGAGAAGATTTTACAGTACAGCAACCTAGGAGAAGAATTTTAAAATCATATGAGAAAAATTTGAATTACATTTCATTGAACTACATTTCAAGCCAGAAAATACTCTGCACCTGGAATTAGGAGACCTGGGTTCATATTTGACTCGAACATTTAAGTACATATATAACCCTGGTCAAGTCATACAGGTTTTTAAGCCTCAGTTTCCTTATCTGTAAATTGGGGATAATAACACTTGCTCCCTACTCCTACTTTATGGGGTTGTTGTGATGTATTTGCTGGTGTTCAGTTGTTTCAGTGACATCTTGCTCTTTGTGACCCCATTTGGGATTTTCTTGGCAAAGATGCTATCACAATATAAACTCATAAACTCCCAAATATATGAGATAAAAAGCTTTTACAGTACAGCAACCTAGTAGAAGAATTTAAAAATCATATGAGAACATTTGAACTATTTGCCTTTTCTTTCTCCGGCTCATTTTACAGATGAAGAAATCAGGTTAAGTGACATGACCAGGGTCACACAGCTAGCAATATGAACTGTCTTCCTAACTCCAGGGCCAGAATTTTGTCCACTGCACCACCTACATGTCCTGTTTGATAGCAACATGTCCTATTGTGATAGTGTGTTCTCTGGGTCCCATAAACCCAGAAATGTTGCATATGCATGAGCAACTTATTCTCCCTTATTTTACAGAATAGGAATTTAAGGCTCAAAGAGATTAAGTAAATTGCATATCTGAGATCACATAGCTGATTTTGTGGGGAAGCCCAGATCCAAAATCATAGGATTTTAGAATGGAAAAAGATAGCAGTGGCCATCTAAGCAATAAACCTTGTCCAAAGACACTCCACTAGAAAATGTCCAATAAACAATCATCTAGTCTTAGTTTGAAGACCTCTAGTGAGGAGGAATTTATCACCTCCTGAGGAAGCCTAATTCACTTTTGGATAGCTCTAATTATTAGAAGGTTTTTCCACATCAAATGTAAATGAACCCTTTTCCAGTTTCTATCCATTGTTTCTAGTTCTGTCTCCTGAGGCCCCAAAGAGCAAATTCAATCCTTCTACCAAGTGTCAACCCTTCAAACATTCAAAGACAATAGTTGCGTTTCCCCTGAAATCTCTTCTTCATGGTAAACATCCTTAGGTACTTGAACCAATCCTCATGGAGACCTCAAGGTCCTTATCTTTGTTGGCTGCTTTCCTATGCTCACTCTCCATAGAGTTATCAATGCTCTTCCTAAATTGTTGTGTCGAAAACTGAACACAATACCCCAGATGTGTTATAACAGGGGCAGAGTAATAGCAGGACTATGACATCCTCATATCCCAAAGCTATGCTTCTTTTAAGGCAACTCAAGATTACATTAACTTTTTTGGCTACCACATCGTGCTGTTGACTTATTTCAAGCTTTCAAGCTTTAAAAGTACCATATTGCTTCCAGAAACCGCTCTCTAATTCTGCCTCCCCCCATCTTGCACTTGTGAAGTTCATTTCTGAACCCATCCCTACAACTTCATGTACATCCCTGTTAGATTTCATCTTCTAGTTTTAGCTTTGTGTTCTAGACTGCCACATTTTTAAAAAATAAACTGTTTCTCCAAGATCTCTGACATCTGCAAATCTGATTAACATTAGTCAATTAATAGCTAAAACTCTTCAGTAACTCACACCCATGAAACCATTAACCATTAATGGTTTTCTCTTCTTTGACAATTCAACCAATTCAGAGTCCATCTAATTGTACTGTTCTATAACCCATATTCTCCATCTAGTCTCATGAATAGCATGAGAGAGCTCAGTGCCTAGCACATAGTAGGCACTTTATAGATACCAGCTGGCCAACTCCATTTATCAAGTGCTTTGCTAAAAACCTAGGTAAGGTTTTTGGATACAGAATAGTTATGAAAAGAGTCAACAGCTTGGTAAACTAGGTACAAAAATACTGAAGAGAATAGCACCTTAAGAAACAGAATTAACCAAATGGGAAAAGAAGCACAAAAATATATTGAAGACAAGAAATGGAAGAATCAGCTAAATGAAAAAAGAAGTACAAAAGTTCATTGAAGAAAATAACTCCTTAAAAGTTAGAATTGAGCAAGTGGAAGCTAACGACTCGATGAGACATCAAAAAATAATAAAACAAACTCAAAAGAACGAAAACAAGAGAATATATTAAATACCTCATTGGAAAAACAATTGAACTGAAAAGAGATTGAGGAGAGATAATTTAACAATTAATTATTGGACCACCTGAAAGCCATGTTCAAAAAAGGGACTACACATCATATTTGGAGAAAGTAACAAGGAAAACTGCTCTGATATCCTAGAAGCAGAGGGTAAAAAAGAAATTGAAAGAAACCATCAATCACTTCTTGAAAGAGGTCCAAAAATGAAAACTCCCAGGAATATTATAGTCAAATTTCAGAACTCCTAGATCAAGGAGAAAATATTGCAATATCAGCTAGAAAGAAACAATTTAAATATTGTGAAGCCACAGTCAGAATCATGCAAGATTTAACAGCTTCCAAGTTAAAGAAGCAGAGAGCTTAGAATATGATAATCCAGAAAGTAGAAGACCTATGGTTACAACTAAGAATGGCTTACCTAGCAAAACTAAGTATAAATCCTTGAAGACAAAAAAAAAAAGGATGTTTAATTATATAGAGAACTTTCAAACATTCCCAATGAAAAGATCAGAAATGAATAGAAAATTTGACTTTAAATTCAAGATTCAAGAAAAGTATAAAAAGGCAAACACAAAAGAGAAATCATAAGGGATTCAATAAAGTTAAACTGTTTACATTGCTATAACAGAAGATGATATGTGAACTTTATCATTATTAGAGCAGTGAACAGGAGTCTACAAAGGGCATGGAATAAGTTGACTACATTATGATTTCAAAAAAATAATATGAAGGGTTGAGAAAAGGGGATGCATTGGAAAAAGGGGGAAATATAATAGGGGAAATTATTTTACCTAAAAGAGGAACAAAAGGAAGAGATTTTGTAGTGGAGGGAAAAACAGAGGGAAGGGCAATACTTGAACTTTACTCTCATCAGAATTGGCTCAAAGAGGGAATGATATAAACACTCAATTGGATATAGAAATGCATCTTATCCTACAGAGAAGTAAGAGGGGAAGAGGATAGCGTGGATTAAAGAAGGCAGTTGTTAGAAGCAAAACAGACTTTTGAGGAGTGACAGGATAAAAATAAAAAGGGAAGGATAAACAGAAGAAAATAAGATGGAGGGAAATAGTAATCATAACTATGCATGTGAGTGGGATGAACTCATCCATAAAATGGAAGTGGACAGCAGAATAGATTTAAAAACAGAATCTAACAATATGTTATGTACAAGAGATACGCTGAAATAGACACACAGTTAAAATAAAGGACTGAAGCAGAATCTATCATGCTTCAGCTGAGGTTAAAAAACACATACAACAACATTCATGATCTCAGACAAAGCAAAAATAGATCTAATTAAAAGATCTAAGCAAAGAAACTAAAATGTATCATAAACAATGCAGTAACATACTAAACATATATGCATCAAATGGTATCACATCCAAATTCTTAAAGGAAAAGTTAAATAAATTAAAGGAGAAAATAGACAATAAATCTGTACTAATAGGGGGCCTCAGTTTTCTGCCTCAGAACTGGATAAGTCTAACCATAAAATAAACAAGAAAGAAGTTAGGGAGATGGATATAATTTTAGGAAAGTTAAATATGATAGACCTCTGGAGAAAGCCTAATAGAAATAGAAAGGGGCATAAATTTTTCTCAACTGTATATGGCATCCTTACAAAAATTGACCATATATTGTGGTATTAAAAACCTCAGAACCAAATGCAGAAAAGTAGAAATATTGAATGTATTCTTTTCAGACAATGAAGCAAAAATTACATTCAATAAAGGGCCACGGAAACAGATTAAAAATTAATTGGAAACTAAATGTTCTAATCCTAAAATTGAGGGGATGCCCATTAATCGGGGAATGACTGAACAAGTTACAGTATATGATTATGATAGAATATTATTCTGCTATAAGAAATGATGAACAGGATGGTTTTAGAAAAATCTGGTAAGACTAATATAAATTATGCAAAGTGATGTAAGAAGAACCAGGTGATCATTCTACACAGTAACAGCAATATTGTATGATGATATGATGATCAACTGTAAATGACTCAGTTATTCTGATCAATGCAATGATCTAACACAACACCAAAGGGTTGATAGTGAAAAACACTATCCACCTCCAGAAACAAACAAACAAATAAAAAAACTCAACTGATTGAGTCTGAGTGCAGATTGAAGCATATTCTTAAAAAAATTTTATTTTTCTGTTCTTTTGTCAGTATTTTTTCTTTTGCATCATAGATAATATATTTTACATGACTCTATAATCTATATCAAATTGCTTGCTTATTCAAGAAGGAGTGAAGAATGAGAGGGAGGTAGAGAATTTAAAACTCAAAATTTTTATTTTATTGATTGATTGATTGATTGATTTTTTATTTAACTTTTAACACTCATTTTCACAAAATTTTGGGTTCCAAATTTTCTCCCCTTTTGTCCCTTCCCCCCACCCCCAAAACACCGAGCATTCTAATTGCCCCTATCACCAATCTGCCCTCTCTTCTATCATCCATCTCTGCCCTTGTCTCCATCTTGTCTTTTGTCCTGTAGGGCCAAATAACTTTCTATAGCCCTTTACCTGTATTTCTTGTTTCCTAATAGCAAGAATAGTACTCGACAGTTGTTCCTAAAACTTTGAGTTCCAACTTCTCTTCCTCCCTCCCTCCCCACCCATTCTCTTTGGAAGGCAAGCAATTCAATATAGGCCATATCTGTGTAGTTTTACAAATGACTTCCATAATAGTTGTGTTGTATAAGACTAACTATATTTCTCTCCATCCTATCCTGTCCCCCATTACTTCTATTCTCTCTTTTGATCCTGTCCCTCCCCATGAGTGTCGACCTCAAATTGCTCCTTCCTCCCCATGCCCACTCTTCCATCATCCCCCCTACCCTGCTTATCCCCTTATCCCCCACTTTCCTGTATTGTAAGATAGGTTTTCATACCAAAATGAGTGTGCATTTTATTCCTTCCTTTAGTGGAATGTGATGAGAGTAAACTTCATGTTTTTCTCTCACCTCCCCTCTTTTTCCCTCCACTCAAAAGTCTTTTGCTTGCCTCTTTTATGAGTGATAATTTGCCCCATTCCATTTCTCCCCTTCTCCTCCCAATATATTTCTCTCTCACCCCTTAATTTCATTTTTTTAAGATATGATCCCATCCTCTTCAATTCCCTCTGTGCATTCTGTCTCTATGTGTGTGTGTGCATGTGTGTGTGAGTGTATGTGTGTGTAATCTCACCCAGTACCCAGATACTGAAAAGTTTCAAGAGTTACAAATATTGTCTTTCCATGTAGGAATGTAAACAATTCAACTTTAGTAAGTCCCTTATGACTTCTCTTTGCTGTTTACCTTTTCATGCTTCTCTTCATTCTTGTGTTTGAAAGTCAAATTTTCTTTTTAGCTCTGGTCTTTTCATCAAGAATGCTTGAAAGTCCTCTATTTCATTGAAAGATGAATTTTTCCCCTGAAGTATTATACTCAGTTTTGCTGGGTAGGTGATTCTTGGTTTTAGTCCTAGTTCCTTTGACTTCTGGAATATCCTATTCCACGCCCTTCGATCCCTTAATGTAGAAGCTGCTAGATCTTGTGTTATCCTGATTGTATTTCCACAATACTTGAATTGCTTCTTTCTAGCTGCTTGCAGTATTTTCTCCTTGACCTGGGAACTCTGGAATTTGGCCACAATGTTCCTAGGAGTTTCTCTTTTTGGATCTCTTTCAGGCAGTGATCTGTGGATTCCTTGAATACTTATTTTGTCCTCTGGTTCTAAAATCTCAGGGCAGTTTTCCTTGATAATTTCATGAAAGATGATGTCTAGGCTCTTTTTTGTTCATGGCTTTCAGGTAGGCCCATAATTTTTAGATTGTCTCTCCTGGATCTATTTTTCCAGGTCAGTTGTTTTTCCAATGAGATATTTCACATTATCTTCCATTTTTTCATTCTTTTGGTTTTGTTTTGTGATTTCTTGGTTTCTCATAAAGTCATTAGCCTCCATCTGTTCCATTCTAATTTTGAAAGAACTATTTTCTTCAGTGAACTTTTGAAGCTCCTTTTCCATTTGGCTAATTCTGCTTTTGAAAGCATTCTTCTCCTCATTGGCTTTTTGAGCCTGTTTTGCCAGTTGAGTTAGCCTATTTTTCAAGGTGTTATTTTCTTCAGCATTTTTTTGGGTCTCCTTTAGCAGGGTGTGGACCTGCTTTGCATGCTCTTCTTGCATCTCTCTCATTACTTTTCCCAGTTCTTCCTCCACCTCTCTAACTTGATTTTCAAAATCCTTTTTGAGCTCTTCCATGGCCTGAGCCCATTGGGTGGGCTGGGATACAGAAGCCTGGGCTTCTGTGTCTTTCCCTGATGGGAAGCATTGTTCTTCCTCATCAGAAAGGAAGGGAGGAAATACCTGTTCACCAAGAAAGTAGCCTTCTATAGTCTTATTTTTTTCCCCTTTTCTGGGCATTTTCCCAGCCAGTGACTTGACTTCTGAATATTCTCTTCACACCCACTTCACCTCCAGATCTGCCCAGCCAGTGCTTGGGGTCTGAGATTCAAATGCTGCTTCCCAGCCTCAGGGCTTTTGGTGGGGGCAGGGCTGCTATTCAGTGTGAGATTAAGTTCAGGTGCTCAAGTCAGGGCAGGGCCACCTCAAGGGCTCAGTTCCCTCAGGGGGTTTATGCAGAGACTTTCAACAATGGATCCAAGCCTCTGCCTGCTTGGGGAGCCCAGGTCTGCTCTCACCTCTGCTGCTGCCTCCCGAGGGGCCTGAGTTATGGGGGCACCCCACTCCCCTCTCAGCAAGTCAAGAAGACCCTCTCACCAACCTTTGGGGCCAGTGGGTGGAGGGACCCACGCGGCCACTGGAGATTCTGTCCCTGGAGCCTGCTTGGATCTGCTCCCCTCGGTGCCACTGTGGCCAAGGCAGGGCTAGGCTCAGCTCTGGGTTGGGGGCGCAACGGACCTTTTGTGAGAGGTTTTCAGGGCTCTCTGGAACAGAAATCTCATCTGCTCTGTTGTTCTGTGGCTTCTGCTGCTCCAGAATTTGTTGGGAGTTCTTTTTTGCAGATATTTTATGGGCTGCGGGTTCGGAGCTAGCGTATGTGTGTCTTTCTACTCCGCCATCTTCAAAACTCAAAATTTTTAAAAAGAGTGTTAGAATTTCTTTTACATGTAATTGAGAATATTTAGTGAAATCAATAAAAATATTTGGGAAAAAAACTAAAACCTAGATAAATTGTATGTAAAACAGAGATGTCAATCACAGCCCACAGGTCTCATATGGCCCACACCACTTCCAAAATGCAAACTGAACCAGATTAAAATATTGTTTGTATTTGATTTTAATGTGTTGATGTATTAATAAAAAATAAATAAATAAACTTGTGTGGTTTTCTAAGTCAACATGAAGCCCATACAGACTCTTCTGTATGGTTTAGTGGCCTCTGTTTCTACTCGAGTTTGACACCACTAAAATACATTATTCTCCTGATATAGTGGTTTAATAACACTGTCACAAAAGGAAATGAGTTTCATCTGGTGTGAGCCGGCTCATTGTTATCACTGCTTACTTTTCTACATGCTCGCTAACTGTCTTTAGATTTTTTTCTGGAACTTTGCCAGGAGATGAAGTTATAGCTCCTCGACCTATGGTTTTCAAAGTCCATTTTCTTCCCTCATTTTGAAACCTAGGGTATGTGCCCTTTTCCTAGCTTACAGGACATCTCCTGCTCCCCACAATCTTTCAAATTCACTGACAGTACACCTATCAGATCTTTCTGTAATCAAGGGTCTAGTTTGTTTAGGCCAGCTGATTTGAATTCATCAAGGTCAGTTAAGTACTCTCTTTTTATTGGTGTTGGGCAGTAATTTTCTATTAACTGTTTTTGTACCATCCTTCCTACTCAACATTCAGACTTAAAGTCTCCTGACTCCCAGCTTAGTATTCTTTCTGCTGTGTTGTGGTTTACCAATGTTCTCTGCCAGGTTTCTTGACTCCAATCATCTCTCCCTTCTGGTTGCAAGTCCTGTTCTAAGTGATTCTAATTTTTCCCCATGTCCTTTTCTGCCTTCATCAATGTAGTATGCTGAACTTGTTGATATAAAATGGTTTCCCCACAATAGGATAAATGGACCCTTGAAGAGAAAATTTAAAGAGCAGAGCACTAAGGATAAAATTTCAGGGAAAACAGAAAAGTATTGCGTACTGTTTCCAGTTAAAAGGCATTTTCTTTAGTATGTGGGAGTTTGGTTGGATGAGTACCAGCTGCTGCCATTAGGATGACACACTGTCTGCATCATTCTGGACTGTAATATTTCCTTTAACAAACTGCTTTCTGACCTCAGCTGTGTGATAAAGAAATACTTCTGCTGAACTAGACTATAGGATCAGATGAGCAGGATTGTATGTTCCGGCTCTATTAGAAAATCTGAGATTGGAATGTTGGCATCAACATCCCTGAGATAAACAGATAGAGTCTGGCTTTATGTACAGATCAAGGAGTGCTGCTGCCTGCATGTGTGTGTGTGTATGTATATACATTAATATACTGTTTGGAGGGGAAAGTACTGTGGAATGTTAAGTTAACACAGAAAACTAACTTCCCACACTACCTCTCTTAGCAGAGACTTCAAATAAGATTTCACACTGACTTGCCTGGGACTCAAGATTACAAAAGCCAAAATTGCTGGGCTCTGTGGAGGATGGTAACATAAATTGTGGAATGTTTGCACAATATATGGATGATGGAAAATACAGTCAGTCTGACTAATTCATTTGGCCTTTGGGAAGAGAACCCTTCTCAATGGGAATACTTTAAAAAATGTGTACTTTTTAAAAATTTCAAGTGTATAAAGACACAAGCTGGGCTAAGTGAAACATTGTCTGTACTTTGTAATAGTTACATTTTAGTTTTGCTTTCAGTTCTTCTTTTGGTTTTGTTTTATAATTTCTTGATTTCTAATAAAGTCATTAGCTTCCATTTGCTCCATTCTAATTTTTAATTAATTATTTACTTCAGTGAACTTTTGGACCTCCTTTTGCATTTGGTCAATTCTGCTTTTTAAGACATTCTTCTCATTGGCTTTTTGGACCCCTTTTGTCATTTGAATTATTCTATTTTTTTAAGGTGCTATTTTCTTCAACATTTTTTGGGTCTCCTTTAGCAAGCTGTTGACTCGTTTTTCATGATTTTCTTGCATCACTGTTATTTCTCTTCCCAATTTTCCCTCTACTTCTCTTACTTGATTTTCAAAATTCTTTTTGAACTCTTCCATGGCCTGCGATCAATTCCTATTTTTCTTGGAGGCTTTGGATGTAGGAATTTTGACTTTACTGTCTTCTTCTGGTTGTGTGCTTTGATATTCCTTGTCACCAAACTAAGATTCTATAGTCTGTCTTTTTTCTGCTGTTTGCTCATTTTCCCAGCCAATTATTTGATATATTAGCTCTTTGTTAAGGTAGGACTCTGCTTCCAAGGTGGAGGGCAAACTGTCCCAAGCTTCAGGGGTTTTGTGCAGCTATTTTCAGAAATACTTCTAGGGATCTTTAAATTTTCATTTCTTCCAAAGTGGAATGATCAAAGGAGAGGTGTTTACTCCTCTCCTGGTCTGTGCTCTGGTCTGTGAGTGACCACAAGACTTGGAACTATGAGGAGGATTCCCTCTTCACTGCTGCCTAAGCCCCACCACATCAGTGCTTCACCTTACCCCAGTACTAGTTCTGACCACTAGAGCCACATAGAAATAAACCAAATTCTTCTTTCATATGGAAGGCCTTCAGATACTAGAAAGCAGCCATCATCTCCTTCATTATCCTCCTGAACACCCACCATAAGTTTTCATTGAATCGTAGAATCTCAGAATTAAAAGACACCTCAAAGGGCATCCATACCAGAACCTAATGGTTGCTTCTATAGCATTGCCAACAAGTGATCATGCAGATTCTACTTGAACATTTCAGAGTTGAGAGGTTCTCTCCTTCTTTAGAAAGCCCCTTCTACTTTTATTTATGAGGAATTTTTTTTAATATTGTACCAAAATCTGCCTCTTATGCAATGCATAACCATACCTAGTGCTAATGATCTGGAGTTATGAACAAATCTGATCCTTCCTCTCTAGGACAGTCTTGCAAATACTTGAAGACAAGGATTTATCATATTCTTCCCAAATCTTTTCCCCAGATAAACATTTCTAATTTCTTCACCTAATATTCATGTGGCATGCCCTCTAGTCTCCTCAAATCTGTTTTGTGCCCTTCCCCAGATCATGCTCATTTACCAGTGTTCTTTCTCTGTGGTGGGCATCCAGAGCTGAATATGATACCACAGATATAATCTGACCAGGATAGAAGACAGTGAGCCTATCACCTCTCTTGTTCTAGACCATATCTCTACAGGTGCAGTCTAAGAACACATTCACTTTTGGGGCTGTCTTTCCTAAGACTTAGATACTATTTATGTCAGTGGTCTCCAAACTTTTTGGATTATACACTCCTATCAGTAAAAAAAAAAATCAGTATGATCCTCCTCCCACCATGTATATATAGTTAAAATAATAGATCTGGTGCTAAGAGGGACCTGAATCCAACCTTTGAATTCAGCCCCTCAATTTACAGATGAAGAAAATAAAGCACAGGGATGAAGTGACTTGCCAGGGCCATTTAGCATTTAGATTTGTGCGAGGCAGGATTCATTCTGAGGTCTTCCTCACTCTAAGCCCAGTCAGTCTGCCAACATATATTTATTATGCACCTATTAAGTGCCAGGCACTGTGCTAAGCAAAAAGAGAAAACAAAAACATTACCTGACCTCTAGGAGCTTACCATCTAATGGGGTAGATGACAATGGAGAAAAGGAACCAGAATTGAGAGGAATTGAGAAAGTCTACCTGTAGAAGACAGGATTTTAATTGACACTTGAAGGAGGCTAGGAAAGTCAATAGACACAGGTGAGGAGGGAGGGAATTTCAGAAGAGGAGAGTCAGAGAAAATGAACTGAGCCAAGAGATGGAGTGTCTTGTTTGAAGAATAGCAAAGAAACCAGTATCATTGGATCAAAAAGTACAAGGTGGAGAGTAAGGCAAAAGAAAGGTAGGAGGGGACTAGGTCATGAGGGCCTATCAGTGCCAAATATTTGCATTTGATCCTAGAAGTGATAAAGAGGCACTGGAGTTTATTGAGTAGGGGTAAGGTGGTTGGACCTGTGCTTTAGGAAAATCACTTTCATAGTTGAATGAAGGATGGATTTGAAGTGAGGAGAGAATTGAGGCAGGCAGACCCACCAGCAGAATTTTGCAAGAGCCCAAGCAAGAGATGATGAAGACCTACCCTAGGGGTATGATGCTGTCAGAGGACAGAAGACAGCACATTAAAGAAATGTTGCAATGTGAAATTGACAGGCCCTGGCAACAAATTGAACATGGAGGGTGAGAGATGGTGAAGAATTGTGGGTGGTGCCTAAATTTTGAGCCTGAGGGACTGGGAAGATGGCAATGCCTTCAATAGTAATAGGGAAGTTGAGGGGGATGGGTTGGGGAAAAATAATGAATTCAGCTTCGAGCTTGAAGAACTTAACATGTTTACTGGACATCTGGTTTGAGATGTCTGAAAGGCAGTTGCTCATATAAAATTGGAAACTGACAGAGAGGTTAGGACAGCATAGGATGATCTGAGAATCATCAGCACAGAGATGACAATTACATTTGTTGCAGTTGATGAGATCAACAAGTGAAGTAGTATGAAGGGAGAAGAGAAGGGGGCCTAGGACAGAATTTTATGGGGCACTACATTTAGAGAGTGTGACCTGGATGAAGATCCAGCAAAGGAGAATGAGAAAGGGTGATCTGATAGGTAGAAAGAGAATCAGGAAAGAGTGGTGTTCTAAAAATCTAGAGAGAAAGAAGTGACAAGAAGATGGGGATCAATAGTGTTAAAGGCTGAAAAGGGATCAATAAGAATGAGAATGGATAAAAATCCACTGGATTTGGCAATTAAAAGATCACTGATAACTGTGGAGAGAGCAATTTCAGTGGAATGATGAGGTCAGAAGCTCTAAGGGGTTGTGAGGGGTTAAAAAGTGAGTGAGAGGAAAGTGGAGGCACTTAATTATAGATGACATTTTCAAAAGGCAGAAGAAATATAGAACAATAGAAGAGATGGAGGGGTCAAGTTGAGGTAGTAGGGAAGGATCCAGTAGACAGAGACTGAAGATAAGTTCTAGAATGGGGATGAGAGAGGGAACAATGTATTGGAGGAGACAGGATGAAATGGGAACTCATGCAGGTTGGAGGGCTAAGCTGGGGCTTGGTAAGGAGGAAGGCCACCTCTTTGTGAGAGAAGTGAAGAAGATAGTGGCAGAAGGCATTCGAATGAAATGAGACAAGGAAGATAGGACAAGAGGATGTTCTTGGCAAATGACCTCAATTTTTTGTAAAAGTGGGAGTTCTCCAAGGCTAAAGCTTAACAGGGCACAACCAGTGGTATGGTAAAGGGGCCAGGGACTTAAGAGAAAAAGGCAGGGTAGAGTTTAATTTAATTCATCTGACCACCAAGGGATCAGATAGGGGAAAATGAAGAGAGTGACTAGTACTAGGGAGATGGGCTAGAGTGATTGAGAGATTTGAGGTCATGATATGGATGAAGAGTAGAATTTGGTAAAGGAAGGCAGGGAGAGAGGTGAAAAGTCAATAGATTATGATTAGATAAGGGGATTTAAGAATACTGAGGAGTTTAAGGGAATGTAAAAGAGCCAGGGTCAAGAGGTATTCTCACTAGCATAGCCTCACTTGGTCCTAGGCTCTAAATTCTTAGATTGTTTTCCCCAAACCCATTTTCACAATGTCTGCCATTCTTTCTTCAGCCCTTTTTGCACGGGTTGATTGTTTAACCCACCTTCTCTCATTTTTTCTCCTCCACCATGCCCAGACTCTGGTCTGAAGCAATTGAAAAATGGGAAAAACGAGGGACAATTATGACTTTAACTTTTCCTGAGCTTCTAGGCTATCCCAGAACCTTTTTTCTTTTATAGACAGAGCCAGGGCTAGACAGGATCAGGGGCACAATGAAGGACACTTTACAATTTGATTTTTTATGATTCAAAAATATTTGGACACTTCTAATGCTCAATGGAATTATTTAGTGATCAGTCATGTCTTGCATGTCTCAGTGGAAGCACAAAACCACTAGCAGACGGTGACACTGCAAGGGCTCCACTTCCAAACAGTATCCAGGACACACCAAATGCCTTGTCTTGGCTCTGATGCTAGGGAATGGGATTATTCAAGTGAGTCACAGGGTAAACATATCTGAGAGCCTCTGGTTTTGAGTGTCTCCACGCCCTTCGAGAATAACATGGGCTCCCTACACCTTTAGTCTCTACATCTTGGACCTACCATCCTGGGGCTATATCTAGTACAATAATAGAGGACAAAAATAGAGGTGACTGGGTTTTTAAAAAGCAATTTCCTTCATTTAGCCTTTTTTCCCATGAAACTCTCAAGTGTCAAGTTGAGAGTTTCCTGGCCAAGTCTTTTAATGAACTAGACCTGGCTGATTACTTCCACAATGAGGGAACATGGTGATCTTTCCAGCTCTTCCCCTGTGTCATGTTCTCCTACACCTCTACAGAAGACCTGAAGAGAACTGAGACAGTTACTGGCTCTTTCCTACTTTTTTGGTCAGTCTTTTGGACAAAAAATGCCCCAGGATAATGAAGAAATCTATTTACAGTAGCAATACTCTGTCTGGTCTCTTCTGGAAGGAATTAGCTACAGGAGAATTTCTGAGCAGTGTTTTCAGTAGGAAAAACAGCCTAGCTAGACTATGTGGAGTGGGAGAATCATTGTTTGGGCATTTATAAAGTTTTGTGAGCATGCAGACTCATTGCTGTAAAAGTTCATTAATTTAAACCCCCTCATTTAAAACCCTAGATGACTCTAATAGGGGCCGGCCTGCAGTTTCCCTCCTGGCTAGCTATGAGTTATGGGGTTGCTAGGGAAAATAATATTGTAAACAGAATTGCAAGGGGGAAATGTTTAGTTTATTTAAGGAGACACTTTTTTCTGGCACTCATATACTGAACAATTCATTTCCAAAGGGCAAATTATCATCTATTCATTAAAGCAGTCCTCGAAAGACCTTCACATTAGCCACTAATTTCTACATCTGATTGTTACAAAACATGGTAAAAGTCTATTTCTTTTGAAGACATTTTCTGCTTCAGGCTTTTCCCCAAGTTAGTATATTTCCAACCTCCTCTCCTTTAGAAAAATCTTCCCTGTCTCCCTCTAAAGTAGCTGGCTACAGCTCAGCATTTCAAGTGAGCGAACAAATGTGTTGTCTGCCAAACTTGCTGTCTCTGTCTCTCCTGCTTCCATAAAGGTCCATGGGTAACAAATGGGAGATCACGTTGCTCAGCTCTGACTCACTATACAAACACTTCTCCCTCCCTAATTGCCATCCCCAGCTTACTGTGTGAGTCTCTCCTTGTGACTTACTTGCCTGAACCCAGATTTCCAATCTTAGATCTTTCTTGTGTAAGGATAACTAGTTGTCTCAGGTCTTGTGATTTCTGAAGTGGATCCAAGGCCACTGGGTTAGGACATGAGGGTAACTTCACTCTGACTTTTCTCAAGATGACAGATCAGAATTAGAATCCAACCCAAGAAGGATGAGAAAATAAACTAAACAATGTAGCAACTTGGAGATAGCTTCATCCAATGGAAAGAATGATGGACTTGGAGTTAAGAGACCTGGGTTTGAGCCATAGTTCTAAAATTTACTAACCACATAATAACAGGTAAATGACTTAATCTTTTCGAGTCTCACTTCTTCATCTGTGGAATGGAAATAATACTCCCTATCTACTTCACAAGATTGTGGTAAGTAAAGTGCTTTATCATTAAGTGCTACAGAAATGTGGCAAAAAGGGGCATTTTAAAATGTCCCTTTATATGTTCATCCTTTTATTATTAGGATCCCTTTCCAGATCACTAAAAATTAAATTATTCTCTCTTCAGAATCTGAAGGATTCTTGGTCATTCTCATTAAAATAGGTCATCTAGGTTGAGGAAAGAGTACTTCCCAAGGACAACAGAATTTTAGCAGAAAATTGTCAAGCATAAGTTTTAAGACTATATCTGTCACAGATATTATAAAGGATATTCCTGTAGAAAGCTAGAAGCTGGAGTGGAGGACCCTTGTTGAAGAATGCATCATGGCATTGAACTTTCAATCTTGTTTATACTCCTTATCAAATTGTGTTGAATTATTACCTATTCATCTTATACTACTTAGTTTTATGGACACTACTAAGGATCTACCAGAATGCCCTAAAAGAACAACTCAGCTTTCTTTACCATGGAAGCACGTTTTACCTAGAGGTAGCTAAATGACATAGAGGATAGAGCACTAGAGATGAGGAAAACAAGCCTTGAGTTCAAATCCTCATTACTAGCTGAGTCCCTGAGCAGGTTCTCTTAGCTTAAGTTTCTTCAGCTAAAAAATGGGAATAATAACACACATTTCACAAAGATTATATGAGGATCAAATGAGATCATGTGTGTCATACACTCTGCAAATATTACAGCTCTATGTGACTGCTAGCTATCCCCAGAGTTTCTTCATGTTAACACTGTCTACTCAGAAGCATTGGCCATGGTGCCAAGCTCTCTAGAAGCACAACAAATTAGGCAGACTTAGAGTCCTGATTCTATACTTTGAACTTCCCTTGCAATTCTAGGATTTTATGAGTCTAGATTATACCTATATTGAAGGCATTCTCAGTGAAAATATAAGAAAGGAAAAAGTAGACCTAAAAAATTGTTACACATCATCAGATTGTGAGCTTCTTGAGGGAAAGGACTATTTTTTTTGCCTTACTTTGCAGTATTTATCACAGTATCTGGAACATAGTGGATGCTTGATAAATGTTTTATTGACTATTTTCTGACTCAACACAGGTGACATCTTTGTAGTCATATAATTGACTGGAAGGTGTGGAGAATACAAGATCCCACTGTGTTGCTTTTTAAAGAATTTTTTTTTAAAAAGATTTTTGATTTAGTAATGTGATCATCCAACCTTAGTCTCTATTCTAATAAAATGTTTCCATTGTCTATGTTAAGATCATACAAGACTCCTTAGTAGATACCAAACCAGCAATAACTCTATCTGATGGTCATCTACGTTGATGGTCTGTGTGCTGCATTGGTAATTATGTACTATCAAGACATCTAGAGGATGTCTAGCACTGGTTGGTCTCACTGTAGATACATGTCCAGGAGTGTAGAAGTCACAGAAAGTGAGGGGTCATGGCTAGATTAGGATCTACACAACTGACAGGAGTGCTCATGCCCATCACATCACAGATCGATCAAGTACCGAAGTGAGATTTTCAAAAAGTGGATAACCAATCAATTCCTCATTGAGCATTAATATATATTAAATTATTTGTTGGAATTGTTTGTTACATGGAAGATAATAGCAGTAAAGCTCCCACCTTAAAGAGTGTATAACTTCATAATCTAGATCTAGAATTAACATAGGAAAACACATAAAGCCAGATCCAACTGAACAGAAACTTTAAAAAAAATTTTTGCAATTACAGTCTTGAAATGAACAGAACTGAAATGGAAAAAAAAACAGTAACATGATGACATTTATTGGTTATTGGTGATGGCTAGATTAGATCTAATGATATGAAACATTAGTGTCATTAGGTGGAAAATATATACATATACCTCAGAGATGTTTTAGCTTGCAAATCACAATTCTCACTGCTCTGGTTTTGAGCAATGATTTTTTTTTTTCCTATAGAGGATATCTAACACAAATAGTACAATGAAAGGAATTTACAGTATCACTCATATGTAAACTAAATCCATTAAAAATATTTGGTTTAGTCTCTGAAACTTTATTCTTGGGAAGCTTTAATAAAATTTCCCTGCTCCATAGGGATCAATTCTTTGGAGATCTCAAATTGAAATATATCTTTATATCTTCTATCTTTTTAGCAAGTACACATTTAAACTTCTATATTTCAGTGTTATCTAATCCATATGGATACTCCTTCGACTATCACCAATTATAATCCATCTCTGACTTCTTATTCAGTGCAATTTTCATGCATATATGAAATTATTAGAAAATATTAGAGGATATTTATATACACATATATGTATATACACATATATACATGTATGCAACTTATGTAGTTAACTAAATTAGGCCTACGATTACAATACTTAAAAAGAAATTCCCAGTGAGGAAACTCCCTCTATCATTACTGATTGTCACCTGTTCTTAAAACTTATAATATTAGAGAGCTTCCTGGGATCACTGGGAGGTTGTCTAAGAACACACAGCCAGTATCTCAGAGGTGGGACTGGAACCCAGGTCTTACTTATTCTTATGCCAACTTTCTAGTCACTTTACTATGGTATATGTCTCTAAGGGTCATATGACCAACAAGATGGTAGAACATATATTTTCTTTGCTACCAAGCACCAAATATAAACAATACAGTATATATTGTCTTTCAGTATCAAGCTTTCAAAAACCTTTCAGAAGGGGGATTATATGCCAGAGTTAGAATAATTGCAGCTGAATCTATAGGACAAGAGAGTAAGATTTTTGTCAAGGTAACGTGTATTTATTAACACTGGAGAATGCTAATCCTTAATGCCCTCACTCAGCACTTCTTCCATCAGTCACCACACTTGCAAAGGAATGCACAGGATAACTGATAGATGGCCTTGTATGTGGAACTCACACAAGGATTCCCTTGAGACTCTGCTGGTGTACCCATCCCCCTACTCATCTATCATCCAATTGTATCAAGCCACAGACATTTACTCTGCTCAGGTATGTTAAGAAAAAGGACAAAAATTTGGCTACCTTCTGTCTAAGGTGCCCTGAGGCTAGGGATTCCAAGACTACAGAGACTCTGCTCCTAACACCTACCTCATCCTCCAGTACTCCCAATTCTACAAAAAAGTGGTGGAATATTATTTAATTCAGCAAAAGAAAGAAAGAACAAGAGGGAAAGAACTAGAGAAGGGGGTTGCATCTTGAAGGTAAGGAGGATGAATTTCAATTAGAACTAGTCCTGTTCCCCAAAACCTACTTAATGCAGCGACTGAGACTGGTAAAAAGTATGTCATCTAACATGAAATCTACATTTCAGTGTTATCTAATCCATATGGATACTCCCTCGACTGAATCAGCTTAATAGTTCAGAGCTGAGTATATAACACAATAAAAAAGGGAAAAGTTAGAAAATGAGTCACAGAAAAATATAAGGGGAAAATATTTAAAACACTAAAGATTTCAAGTACAAAAAATCAGTTAAAAACATAGAGTACAAGCAGACTCACTGAGAGAGAAGATATTAAATTTGAGGGCAGGATAAGTACCTTAACATTAATGAGATTGCAAAGTTCTCTAAACAAATATTAGAAGCCAAAGGAAATGGAACCATTGCTTGATGAAGCACTGAACCAGAGAGCATGAACAATTATAAAATATTCCAGAATAGTTCAAAAAGGAAAAGAAAGTCATAAGAGAAATTAGAAGAGAGCAAAAGTCAGAACCAATAACCTATACAAGAGAAATAATTAGCAGAGTAGAAAACATTTATATCTGTGGTTCAAGGATGCAAAAGGGAAAATGACATTGACTTGGAATTCAAATACACTGAAGTAAAGAAGTGTCTGGAGTAAGGGAAGCAAAAAATAATAACATTAAAAAACACATGATCTCTACTGAAGCAAAATTTTTTGAGCTCAATGACAGGAGATGCAGAGATAATTTAAAGATAATAGGTTTCCTAGAAGAATACCACAGATCAAAAAAGCTGAACACTATAATTCAGAATACAAGAAAACTGCCCAGAATGTTTGACTAAGGAAAACAGATCACCATATGAAAGAATCCACACATCAACTCCAGAAAAATAACCACAACAACCTTACACATAAAACTTCAAGCCATTTAATGGTCAAATTTAATAATTCTAATGATAAACAACAAATCCCACAAGCAGACAGAATATCAAACAACATAAACACAAAAAGGTAAATAAATGCAACTATAAGAATGAACAAATAGTGAAATAAATTATTTCATCTTTATGGATTAAAAACAAATAAACCCGAATACAATGGCTAACCCTGAAACATGGATCATAATCCTGTGAGCTGTTATTTTGTTTCTATTCTTGTGTTGCTGAATGGAGTTGTAGGAAATCAGGAAGCAGTGATGACAGGAAGCAGTGAAGCACCAAAACTTTATGTTATATGGACGAAACTGGGCTTTCACAGTCGCAAGACAAAACATTTTATTCCTCCCCAATTGATTCACTATCCCACTCCTAACAACAGCTATTCCATACATCCAGTCTCCCACAACATTCTCCTCACCCTCTCAGCTAAGCACTTTGCCTCATATTTCACCAAAAAAAATTGAGACTGGTGGCTAAGGAAGTTCCTTTTTTAACCTCTTCCTCCTTCAACGTGATTCAAACACCTTTCTCCATTATTCACTCTGTCTTTTCTCCACTATCTCCTCTTTCCATCCAGTGTCAAACCCTGCCTAAGCAAACCCCTCTACATGAAAGAGTAACTAAATATATGGGATGAGAGCAAAAACTTGAGATGGTATCAAGGTTGTGAGCCTGGGTAACTAGGTTGGATGGAGGTACTTTTGAGAGTAAAAAGAAAGTTTAGTAGTGGGGAGACTTGGGAGAAAATTATTTACATGTTGTCTTCCTCGGTAGAATGCATACTTCTTGAGGACACAATCTTTTGCCTTTGTATCCTCACAACTTCATAGAGTGCTTGAAACATAGTAAGTTCTTAATAAACGTGTTTTGTCTATTAACTGATATTGAATGGAAATTCTGAGGGATATGCATATTTCTGAGCATTACAAGACACTTAAAAAAATAGACCATGTAGTAGAGACCATGTAGTAGCTAACAGATAAACTGAAAATTAATGTTTAAGGAAAGGTAGAAACACTATACAAATTCTTTATAAATCATAAATAACACAATAGAAATAGTTATTAAATTAGGGATCATGAACAAATGACACACCAAAATGAAGACTGATAACAAAATCCTAAATTTTCAATGTGTCAAAGAATAAATCAGAGAAGTAATTAGTCAAGATTTTAAAGACAAAAATGACATAACATGACAAAATTTCTGGGATGTAGCTATAGAAGTCTTAAACAACAACAAAAATATGTCCCTCAAAACATTCATTAATGTAATAGAAAAAGAAGGGCTTCATGAGATTAATATGCATTTTTAAAAATTAGAAAGCCAACAAATAAACCCCAAATGATCACAAAACAAATCTTGAAAATTATGACAGAAATTAAAAACCAAAAGAAAACCATAGAACTTACCAATAAAATGAAAAAGTGATTCTCTGAAATTACCTATAAAGTTAGGGACAGTTAAGTGCCACAGTGAATAGAGCGTTGACTCTGGAGTTAGGAGAATCTTAGTTCAAATCTGAGTTCAACCACTTACTACCTGTGTGACCCTGGGCAAGTCACTTAACTCAGATTATCTCTGAGAAAGAAATTACTTACAAAGTTGATAAATCTTTAGTTGCTCTAATTAAAAGAAGAGGCAGAAACCCAAATTAACAATTTTTTAACTGAACAAGATGAAATCAAAAGAAATCAGAAGAAACAGCAAGAATTTTTAAAACCCACTATGATAGCAAGTTACATGTCAACAAAATTGAGAACACAAAAGAAATACAGGAATGTTTTCAAAATTATAAAATACTCAAAGCAGCAAAACAACAAAGATCATAAAATAGTTTAATCTCAGAAAAAGAAATATAACAAGCTGTAAAGTGACTGTCAAAGAAGTGCATAGGAATTCCTATTCCCAAGGGATTTACAGGAGAATTCTCTTAATATTTTAAAGGAAAATAGCTACCCATACTATCCAAATTATTCTCAAAAATGAATAAAGAAAGAACTTTACTAAACTCCTTTTATGTAACAAATATAGTTTTACTACCTAAATCAGATAAAGATAGAGCAAAGAAAGCAAACCATAAACTAATATATTAAAAATATTAAATAAAAATTAAAACAAAATCCTAGTGTCCCCCAAAAAACCTTTAAAGCAATTCACCCCCCCCCAAAACTGTCCTTATGACAAGTTGGATTTATAACAGGGATTCAATGATACTTATTATTAGGAAAACAATCAACATAATTGAACACATTTTAAAAAATAACAAATATACCTAAAAGCTTCTGATGAAGTGCAGCTTTCTTTTACTACAGTCATAGAGGGAATCTTTTTAATATGATAAAAATTATCTCTCTATGACCAAAAGCAAAGATTGTGGTCAAAGAGATACACCAGAGGATTTCCAAAAAAATACAGGTGTGAAGTCAGGATGCCTTCTTTCCCTGCAGTAATTAAAATCATTCTAGAAAAGCTAGCAACAGCAATGAGGAAAAGAAATTAAAAGCATAAACTAGGCAAAGAGGAGAAAAAAAATATACCTAATCACTAAAGACATGATGCTTTATTTAGAAAATCCCAGGGAATCAGCAAAAAAAACTGAGGCAATTAAAAGCTTCCGCAAATTTGCGGTTTAAAAAATTAACCCACAAAGATCACCTGCATTTTTACCCAATGGTAACAAAATTCAGGAAGCTATCATAGCAAGAAAGTTTCATTCAAAGTTCATACAGTATTGGGAGACAATATGTTAAAGGACATTCAATATTTGTACAGAATTAATTACAAAACACTCTTTAAAGATATAATGACAATTTAAATAGATGGAGAAATCTTCAATGGTCATAGTTGAGTCATATCAGCATAATAAAAATGATTCCACCACCAAAATATACAGATTTAGTGCCATACGAGTCTAACTACAAGGATACTTTACTGAACAGACAAAATAATCATAAAGTTCATTTGAAAGGGGAAAAGAAGACCTAGAATATCCTGAGAAATAGTGGGGGTGGGGGGAGAGAAATGCAGAGGGAATAGTACTTTCAGGCTTCCAAATGTATTATGAATGGTAGTAATCAAAGTCATTTTTAACTGATTAAAAAAATAGAAAAGTAGATCGGTGGATCAAACTAGATTAGGAAAAATCAGAAATAAATGAACTCAATAACTCAGTATTCAATAATCTCCCAAACATATATTAACCATGAAAGAATTCCCTGTTTAGTAAAAACTGGTGGGAAAACTGCAAGATCATTTGCAGAAACCAGATTTAGAATAATATCTTATACTCTAATACGGAATAAATGTAAAATGTATATGTGACCTGAATATTAAAAAAAAAAATCATTCTATTAAAAATTAGAAGAAAAATGCATCATGAATCTTTCATAGACCTGGTTAGGAGATGTATTCTTAATCAAACAAGGGATAGAGGTGATTACAAATAATAAGATGGGTAATTTTGATGGCATGAAATGAGAAAGCTTTTACCCATATGAAAGTACCACAGCTAAGACAAGAAGGGAAACAATCAATTGGGAGGGGTGTGTGTGTGTGTGTGTGTGTGTGTGTGTGTGTGTGTGTGTGTGTGTGTGTGTGTGTATGTGAAATCTTTGTATCAAATATGTCTGATAACATTTATATAAACAACTAATAGAAATACATAGGATCAAAGGCCATTACCAAATATAAGAATGGTCTGACTACATGAATAAAGAATTCTCAAAAGAAAACTTACAAACTCCCCAAAGCTATATGAAAGAATTCTCTAAAACACCAGTAATAAGAGAAATATATATATCAGAACAGCCTTTAGGTTTCACCTCATATCTAGCAAATTGGAAAAGATAAAAAAAAAAAAGGAAAGAATATACAATGTTCACAATGTTTTGGAAAGATAGGCATGCATGACAAATACAGAGAAGCATGGAAAGACTTCAATGAACTGATGCAAAGGGAAGTTAGCAGAGCTAGGAAAACACTCCATAATGACTACAATGTAATAGAAATGGAAAAAACAACCACCACACAACAATCAAAAGTGAAAGTTAGTGTTATTAAAATATAATGACAAACTTGCCCCTCCTCAAATGATATGGGAAAATATCTTACCCCATTAATTTGAAGAAAGGTGGGTCTGTTCTACTTAAAAGATGTATTCTTAATCAAACAAGGGATAGAGGCGATTACAAATAATAAGATGGGTAATTTTGACGGCATGAAATGAGAAAGCTTTTATGCATGTGAAAGTATTACAGCGAAGATAAGAAGGGAAACAGTCAATTGGGAGGGGTGTGTGTGTGTGAAATCTTTGTATCAAATATAACATATAACAATATAGCACATAATGCCAAGTTTTTTAGGTACATTAATTGATCTTGCTGATTGTTTTTCTCTTATTCCTCTTGTTCAATTTTTTTTTTTTGCATTAAAAGATTTACTTTCCGGGAGGGAAAAGGAGAGGAATGAGGGGGGGAGAGTGTAGTGATATAGAAAGAGAATATACCAATAAAAACATATTAATCAATCAGCCATCAAGAAATCTTTGAACCCTTTCTATGCCAGACATTGTGCTAAAGGCTAGAGATGTGAAGAAAGTATAAAAAAACAATCTTTGTCCTCAAGGATCTTATGTTCTATGGGGGGTGGCATGGGGAGAAACAACATATAAATAAAAAGAAAAATACAAGATGTACACAGTAAATAGAAAGCAATATTGAAGAGGAAGGCTGTTCTTGTTTATCAGTTGTTAAAACTGTACATATAAATGGTGTTAAATCCATGCTTACATAACATTATACTAGTAGCTCACATCTGTATAACACTTTAAATTTTGCAAAGTGCTTTGCAGATATTGTCTTACCTGAGCCTATTCACATACATGGTACTAGTGAGAGTGATGCTGTATGAATTTAGAGAGGGGATAGGTAATGGTGGCCTAGAGTCATTGAAGACAGCTTCAAGGAGGCTGGAATTTGACCTTGTCCTAGAAGGATGAGTCATACACATTGCCATGTGCAAGTCATAGCCATTACACTTAGAAATAAATCTCAACGTCAAGCCAGTAAAGGATGAGGATCAAACATAAAGGTTGAAGTATGCTTATGTGACATATAAACATTTGAACAAATGAGATAAATATGGATCATCCAATGGATTCATTTTTTTTTTATTATTCATAGCTCTCTTCTCCTTTTTAGAGGACAACTGGGGACTAACCATGGCATCTTTTCTTGAAATAGCTTGACTATCAAACACAAACATATACAAATACTCCTAGGAGAAACTCTACCTTTGTCAGAAAACTTCAAAGGAAGAGAATTGTCTCCCAGAAGGAAATACCTCATGAGTGTAAGTAATGGGAGAACATTTATTTTCTTTTCCATAGGATTCAAGAGAATGATGAAACATCATTTTAATCAATGAACATAGATTCTAAACCTATCAGGCTGTGATAACACAATGGGTTCAGTTTTCAGATACAATGAGAAAGAGAATACCCAAGTGATCCAGGAAGCTCGGGGAACTCTTCAGTCTGGTTTTTACCTTATATCATATGTAGGCCAATTGCTGGACATATTCTTGGTTGTCAATTCTTTGTCACTGCAAGAGGAGACCCTATAAATACTTCTGTTTATTTAAGATCTTTTCCACTTTTAAAAAAATTTATTTGGGATATAAGCCTACTATTGGTAGGGTATAAGCCTACTACTGGTATTTCTGAGTCAAAGGGTATGCACAGTTTAGTAACTAAGGGACATAGTTGTGAGTTACTTTCCAGAACAGATGGACTGAATCACAGTTCCACCAAAAGTGCCCTAAGGTGCTTGTTTTCTCCTAGTTCCTCTAACACTTATAATTTTGTTTTTCTTTCCTTCCTTCCTTCCTTCCTTTCTGTCAGCCTTGAAAATCTGATGAGTATGAAACATTCATTTCTCTAGTTAATGATTTTGAGATTTTTTTCATATAGCTATTGATAGCTTGAATTTCTTCTCTTGAGGACTGTCTGTTCATATGCTTTGACTATCAACTGAGAAATGTTTTTTACTTTTACAAATTGAAATTACTCCCTTACAAGTCAGAACCAAGATGGCAGAGTAGAAGCAGAGACCTGCTACAGCTCTTCCCCCAAACCCATCAAAAAACCCTGTAAAAATGACTCTAAACAAATTCCAGAGCAGCAGAAACCACAAATAACAGACTGAAGAGAATTTCCAGCCCAAGACAATCTGGAAGGTCAACAGGAAGGGTCAATTGTACCAGCCTGGGAGAGGAACACAGTTCTGTGTGGGCCACATCAGTCCAGATTGAGCAGGAGAAAGCCTTAGGGGACTGAATCACTGGTGGCTGCTGTGGAGTCCAGAATTCTCAACCCACAAATGGTAAAGACAGCTTCAAAGGTCAGTGGGAAGGGACTCTTACCTGGATGAGAGGGGAGTGTGGTCCAGCCCTAGCCTCAGCCCTGGTCACAGCCACAGCCCTTGCTCCAGTTCCAGGGTGGTACCAATCACTCTTAAAGCTAAAGCTGCTTCTGGAGCACTCCACTTAACAAGTTTAAAAGTCAAGTAACTGGCTGGGAAAATGAGCAAATGAAGGAAAAGAAACAGACTATAGATTTTTACTTTCTCAGTGAAGATGTGTTTTCTTATGTCATTGGTGATAAAGAAGTTCAAAACATATAGCCGAAAGAAGTCAACAAAACCTAAGCTCCTGCATCCAAAACATCTAAGAAAAATATGAATTCATATCAGTTCATATGAATTGAGCCATGGAAGAGCTCAAAAAGAATTTTGAAAATCAAGTAAGAGAAGTAGAGGAAAAATTGGGAAGAGAAATGAGAGTGAAGCAAAAAAATCATGAAAAACGAGTCAATAGCTTGCTAAAGGAAACTCACAAAAATGCTGAAGAAAATAACACCTTTAAAATTAGACTAACTCAAATGGAAAAAGTGGTCTAATGAGGAGAAGAATGCCTTAAAAAGCAGAATGAGCCAAATTGATGAAAAGGTCTAAAAGCTCACTGAAGAAAATAATTCTTTAAAAATTAGAATGGAGCAAATGGAAGCTAATGACTTTATGAGAAATCAAGAAATTATAAAACAAAGCCAAAACTATGAAAAAATAGAAGAAATATCCCATTGGAAAAACAACTGACCTGGAAAATGGATCCAGGAGAAATAATTTTAAAATTATTGGACTACTCAAAAGTCATGATCAAAAAAAGAGCCTAGACATCAACTTTCAAGAAATCATCAAGAAAGACTGTCTGAGAACCAGAGGGTAAAATAGAAATGGAAAGAATCCACTGATCACCTCTTAAAAGAGATCTCAAAAGGAAAACTCCTAAGAATATTGTAGCCAAATTCCAGAGTTCCCAGGTCAAGGACAAAATATTACAAGCACTGAGAAAGAAACAATTCAAGTATTACGTAAACACAATCAAGATAGCATAAGATTTAACATTTTCTACACAAAGGGATCAGAGGACTTGGAATATGATATTCCAGAGGTCAAAGGAGATAGGATTACAACCAAGAATCACCTACCCAGCAAAGCTAAATATTACTTCAGGGGAAAAAAATGGAACTTCAATGAAATCATTCCTTTATATATCTTAGAAATGAGGCACTCAGAGAAGAAACTTGCTGCAAAAATTTTTACTCAGTTAATTGTTTCCTTTTTAATGTTATCTCCATTGAATTTATTTGTGAAAAAATATATATTTTTTAAATTTGTGAATTTTCCTCCTATTGTTTTACAATTTTTCTTCTCTTTGATTCCCTCCTGCTTCTTCACATGGAAGAAGTAGGGCTTGTAACAAGAATGTGCTCAGCACCAATGCTCTGCGTTTGATGCAAACAACTTTTACTCCCCTGCCCCTCTTCTCTTCCCCTCACCTGGATCCCATTCACAGGTTCTTTCCTTTCCTTCCTTTTAAACTATCCCTCATGATCATGTTTCTGAAGTGTGTGTGTGTGTGTGTGTGTGTGTGTGTGTGTGTGTGTGTGTGTGTGTGTGTTGTTTAATACTAACCACTCCTACATCAATCCTCTCTTTTATTCTCCCCTTTCCCTCCTGGTTCCCTTGTTTCCATGTTAAATTATTTATACCTCTCTACCAAATTATGGATGTATATTTTATTCTTGTTTGATTAGTTTAAATGAACATAAAGTTCAAGGGACAACACTGGCTTTTCCTAGACTTTCCTCACTTATATGGACTTCCATTTGCCCACTCTGATTTTGCGAGTAGAGTTGCACCTCTCCCTTTCTCTCCCTTCTTTCCTTGCTGTATTTTCTTTCATCTCTTTCCTTTCTCTTTTTAAGAAAATAAAAACATAACAAAGACCACTACCAGTTTCCTTACTTTATTTGACTCTCACTATAATCTCTGCTATCATAATTCTTGTTTGTTTGGGTTTTTTTGAGGGAGGAAGGCAAAGCAATTCCGGTTAAGTGACTTGCCCAAAGTCACACAGCTAATAAGTATGCCAAGTATCTGAGGCTAGATTTGAACTCAGTTCCTCCTGACTTCAAGGTCAGTGCTCTACTCACTGTGTCACCTAGCTGCTCCTAATGTCATAATTCTTAAAGGATGTTTATATCATCCCTCCTTTTTCAATTAGAATGCAAACACTTGGGGGCAGAACCAAAATGGTGGAGTAGAAAGACACACATACACTAGCTCTTCCCTTACAGCCTATAAAATAGCTGTAAAGAAAGACTCTCAACAAATTCTAGAGCAGCAGTAGCCACAGAATAATGGATTGGAGGAGATTTCCAGCCCAGGGCGACCTGACAGGCCAATGGGAAAGGTCTGTCACACCTGGACATGGAGTGGAGCCCAGCCCAGCCTTGAGCACGACTCCAGGAAGAGGACACAAGCTGGCCTTGGGGCAGAATCCCCAGCAACAGTAGTGGCAGTTTGCAGATCCCTCAACCCACAGGCTCCAAAGGTCAGTGAGAGGGTTTTTTTCAGCTGGCTGAGAAGGGAGCAGGGTCTTCCCATATCTCCAGCACTGGGAGCAACAGCTCCCACAGCAGCCCCCATCCATTGTTGTATCGTAAAACCCCTGGGGGCACTGAGCAACTTATCCTTACCTCAGCCCTCTATGGAGGCCCTGCCCCCACCTAATGCTCCTGGGGGAATTGAGCAGCTTATCTGAATCTCAGCCCCCAGTTCTGGCTTGGTGGAACTGGAGACCAGGTGGTTGTGGAGAGGAAACCACTACTCACAGATTCTGGGCACAAAAGTTTCTGGTTGCTCCCAGACCAGGGTACATGCTTGATTATGCCACCTTGGAGGAATTGAGATCTTACAGATCCCCAGAGTACACCCTACTCTTGACAAAGGACCCAAAAGTCAAGTAACTGGTTGGGAAAATGCCCAAAAAAGGGAAAAAAATAAGACTATAGAAGGTTACTTTCTTGGTGAACAGATATCTTCTCCCATCCTTTGAGATGAGAACAATGCTCACCATCAAGAAAAGACATAAAAGTCAAGGCTTCTGTATCTCAAAAATCCAAAATAAATATTCAGTGGTCTCGGGCCATGGAAGAGCTCAAAAAGGATTTTGAAAATCAAGCAAGAGAGGTGAAGGAAAAATTGGGAAGAAAAATGAGAGAGATGCAAGAAAATCATGAAAAGCAGGCCAACAGCTTGCTAGAAGAGACCCCCAAAATGCTGAAGAAATAACACCTTTAAAAACAGGCAAACTCAATTGGAAAAAGAGGTTCAAAAATCCAGTGAGGAGAAGAATGCTTTAAAAAACAGAATTAGCCAAATGGAAAAGGAGGTTAAAAGCTCGCTGAAGAAAATAGTTCTTTAAAAATTAGAATGGAACAGATGGAGGCTAATGACTTTATCAGAAACCATGAAATCACAAAACAAAACCAAAATAATGAGAACATGGAAGATAAGGTGAAATATCTCATTGGAAAAACAACTGACCTGGAAAATAGATCCGGAAGAGACAATTTAAAAATTATGGGACTACCTGAAAGCCATGACCAAAAAAAGAGCCTGGACATCATCTTTCATGAAATTATCAAGAAAGACTGCCCTCATATTCTAGAACCAGAAGCCAAAATAAATATTGAAAGAATCCACTGATCACCTCCTGAAAGAGATCCAAAAAGAGAAACTCCTAGGAACGTTGTAGCCAAATTCCAGACTTACCAGATCAAAGAGAAAATACTGCAAGCAGCTAGAAAGAAACAATTTGAGTATTGTGGAAATACAATCAAGATAACACAAGATCTAGCAACTTCTACATTAAGGGATCAAAGGGCTTGAAATATGATATTCAAGGGAACTAAGAGTAAAATCAAGAGTCACCTACCCAGAAAAACTGAATATTTCCTTCAGAGGAAAAAAATAATCTTTCAATGAAATAGAGGACTTTCAAGCATTCTTGATGAAAAGACCAGAGCTGAAAAGAAAATTTGACTTTCAAATGCAAGAATCAAGAGAAGCATGAAAAGGTAAACAGGAAAGAGAAATCCTAAGGGACTTACTAACATTGAACTGTTTACATTCCTACATGGAAAGACAATACTTGTAACTTTTGAAACTTTTTTCAGTATCTGAGTAGTTGATGGGATTACACACACATACACACACACACACACACACACACACACACACACAGAGCACAGGGTAAGTTGAATAGGAAGGGATCATATCTAAAAAAAGTGAAATTAAGGAGTGAGAGAGGAATATATTGGGAAGAGAAAGGGAGAAATAGAATGGGGCAAATTATCTCTTACAAAGGAGGCAAGAAAAAGACTTTTCAATAGAGGGGAAAAGGGGGGAGGTGAGAGGAAAAACATGAAGTTTACTCTCATCACATTTGCCTCAAGGAAGGAATAAAATGCACACTCATTTTACAATACAGGAAAGTGGGGGAGAAGGGGATAAGCAGGGTGTGGGGATGATGGAATAGAGGGCAATGGGAGGAGGGAGAAAATAGAAGTCAACACTCTTGGGGAAGGACAAGGTCAAAAGAGAGAATAGAAGAAATGGGGGACAGGATAGGATGGAGGGAAATATAGTTATTCTTACATAACATGACTATTATGGAAGTCATTTGCAAAACTACACATTCATAGCCTGTATTGAATTGCTTGCCTACCCAATGGGGATTGGTGGGGAGGGAAGAAGGAGGAGGAGTTGGAACTCAGAGTTTTAGGAACAACTGTTGAGTATTGTAGCCCTTTCCTCTCCTCTTCTCTGTTGCTCATTACATAGCAGGGAGGAAATCTGCAATTTATTTATTTGTGAATTTGTGTAAAAGCAGCAATGCATTTTCCCTCCTAACACAGAACTTTTCTGATTTTAAAGCTTATTTAACAAAACAAAGATCAAAAGATCCTTAATCCCTTTCTATTTGGGTTTGTTCATTTGTTATCTGTTTATGAATGAATAAATGCATTGCATGTGTTTTAGAATGTCACCAGTGCTGACTACTCTGAAAGCAGTGAGTGCTTTTAGCAATCACTAGTTGAGAAAGTCGATGAAGGACATTTTCATTAGGAACACATTATACCCGTATGCCATGCTCACAGTGTGAGAAAATACATTGGTCTTTCTTTCCTTGCACATGAAGTACATTCTTCTCTTCATTGAGCAGAAATTGCCACTTGATTGACTTTAAATGATTCAGATCTATGGCTACTATGTTTGAACTTCCTCCTTCTCAGAAACATGTGCCCTGTCATGTAGTGTATTGAATATAAACATGAAACAAACCCATTTGGAAGATCAAGGAAGTTGTATTTTATTCCCCTTGTATCTTCTGGTTAGTTATTCCATGTGGTGGCTGCAATTGTCATTAGCCTGCTTGCTTGCCCACCCCAGCTCTGCCAGCTTGTTTACCAAGTTTCTTTCTATAAGGGAAGAGACCTGTAACATGCTGACCAATTTTCCATGAACAAGGATGTCTTTGGACTCTAGTAGTTATGACATTTCAACAGATGACCAACTCATAAATTCCAAGTTTTTGTTAAATCTGTTTTGTGGTGAAGGATAAATATCCCAGCTGTTTCCCCTGGTCCACTCCTATTCCAGTGGGGGAGTGTCGCTCTCTCTGTAGCGTATTCTTGGGGCATCCTACACAAGTTTCTCTGGCTTCAAAGATCTGCTAGGCTCATTAAGCAATTTTTTTATGTCTGTGGTATGTTTGGCAAGGGGAATGTGTGTGTGTGTGTGTGTGTGTGTGTGTGTGTGTGTGTGCGCAAAACAGAGAGAGAAACAGAGAGACAGAAGACAGAGAGACAGAGACAGAGAGAAACAGAGACAGAGAGATAGAGAGAGAACAAAAATACATGATGTGAGTGAGAAAGTCCTGTATCATTTAAAAGAGCTGCTCTTTGAGGCAATAAGGAGGACAACTAATAATGATACGCTAGGTCTCCACAGTTCTCACAAACTTTCAAATAAACAAATCCAATAAACCCAATAAACATATATTAAGCACCTACTAGGGATACAGTTAATACAATGAAAAACAGTCCCTGCTCTCCCAGAGCTTATAATCCAGTGTGGGGAAGACAACACACAAAAGGAGGCAGAAATGGGAGAGTAGACCAGAGGTATCTAGGGAGGGGTTGGATGGGGTTAGGGAGGAGGGCTCTTGTTCAGGGGAGCTGAAGCCAGAAAGAGCAGCAGATACAAGGTGACATGAGCTGAGTCCAGTTCCTGTCCTTTACAATGGAAGGCGATGGCAAGAGTTTGGTACCAGAAGGGAGAGGAAACTGAGCAAGGTAGTGAGAGCAGCATGATGGAGAGATTAGTATCTTGTTCTGTGGAGCTGAAACCAGGAACAGCAGCAGATATAGAATGGAGTGAGTAGAGTTAAATGAGCTTTTCTAAATCAATTGAGTACTAGGATTCTGGACATCCAACTTTCTATGTTGTAACTCATTAAAAAAAATGGAACTGGAAGAAAGTTTCTGTAAGAGATTCCCCACACTGGGGTGATTATAATCCCTTTCATTTGTATCACTATTTTAAAAAGATTTTTCAATGACCTTTTATATGTGTATTCTCTAATTTCAGTCTCACAATTCCCCAATGGAAGGGGAAGATCAAGGATTTTCATCTTCATTTTACGTGAATGCTAAAGAATTTATTAAGTGTGTGCCAGGCATTGTGTTAAGTGCTGAGGATACCAATGTAAGATCCCTTGGCAGCACAGAGGTTAGGAGGCTGAACCTGGAGTTTGGAAAACCTGAGTTCAAATCCGACTTCAGACACTTGTGATCTATATGAGTTACTTAGCTTTTGTCTGCTTCAGTTTCTTCACCTGTAAAATAGGGATTACCAACCAGGGCTATTATGAGGATAAAATGAGATAATGTTTTCAAGATTTAAATTATTATGTCAATGCTAGTTACTTTTAGCTATTATTCCAATGCTGAAAATAACACATAAAAGGAAGTTTAAAAAGGGAAGGTTATACACAAAGCAACATGGTTTGGAAATGGTCAGGAAGTAACATGGTGGTCTGGATTCCATCAAGGTAAGGCAATCCCAGCATTCCAAGGACAGTCCAAGGTTCAGGTAGGAGGCAGATGAGAAAACAACTTCAGTGAAGTAATGTGTCATTTTGTGTTTCAAGACAGAGAATCACAATCTTATTGATGTGGGCAATCCCTCCACCAGTAGGAATCATGATACCTTTGGTACTTTCTCATCCTATGAGGTGTTGGTCCACATTTTTTGATTACTTCTCCTTAGAGAAGTCACTCAACTTATTGAAGACATTCCTCTGAGTCTTAGTAGTTTGTGATCACCAGAGCACCTATCACTGAGGCCCTCCCTATATCTGTTATCCTTTAATCTCACTATGTGCCTGGCCTCCTTTCCCTTTTCAAAGACAGCTTGGATGATGTCATTTCTTGAATACCAGACCATCCTTGGTAACATACTTCATGCTCTTTCCATCTACTGTGTATTTTTCCATTGTCCTTTGAGTCACCTAAAATTTTATTTTTGTGAACTTGTAGAATTCTTTGTTTTGCAGCCAAACAGCATCCCCCTGGAAAATATTGGAGTTAAAATGAAAAGACAGTTAACTGTCAAGGATGAACTTGGAGACAGCAGACCTAAGTTAAAATCCTTCCTCAGTATTTACTAGCTGTCTGCCCTTAGGCAAAGCACCTCACCATTCCTTATTTGTAAAATCAGGACAGTAATAGCACTTACCTTAAGGGGTTGTTGTGAAGATTGAATGAGAGATAACATACATAAAGTGTTTTGGAAACGTTAAAGTGCAGTAGAAATAGTAGCTATTATCATTGATAAAAAAATATTAGGCTCTTACAGAAGCATGAGACCATTTTATAATTTCTTAATGCAAATCAGTGTGATCTCTACCTCCTTCTAATTTGGGGTCTAATTCATTGCCTATATGGATTGCTTGCCTAAAATATATGCAGTCCAACTACATGTGGTTAAAAAAAAAATGACTTTTGCATCCACTTTGTTTTTCTGTTGTGAATGGTTAAGAGGATCTCTTTCAAATGAATATGTTTAATTGAAGAGGTTTTCTAGTGTTTTGAGGCCTATAGGTTTCCCCCTCAACACTTAAAATTTGGTTTTCAGCATTATTTTCTTTGTAAATTTTGAGTTCCAGATTTTCTCCCTCCCTCCCACCATTCCTCCACCCACTGAAAAGTCAAACAATATATCAATTATACATGTGAAGTCAAAACATATTTCCACATTAATCATTTCTCAAAAAAAAGCAAAAAAAAGAAAGCAAGAAAATTATACTTCAATTTACACTCAGAGTTCATCAGTTCTCTCTCTGGAGGTGGACAGAAATTTTTCATCATGAATTGGAATTATCTTGGATCACTGTACTGATCAGAGTAACCAAGTTTTTTATAGTTGATCATTATTACCACTTTGCAATTACTGAGCACAATGATCTCCAGGTTCTTCTCACTTTACTTTGAATCAGTTCGTATAGGTCTTGCCATGTTTTTCTGAACTCTGACCCCATCATTTCTTACACCACAATATACTCCACAATCATATGCTACTGCCTATTCAGTCATTCTCCAAGTGATGAGCATCCCCTCAAATTCCAATTTTTTGCTACCACCAAAAGAGCTGCTCTGAATGTTTTTGAACATTTAGGTTCTTTTCCTTTTTCTTTCATCTTTTCTGGATATAAACCTAGCAGTGGTATTGCTAGGTCAAAGGGTATATGTAGTTTTATAGTGCTTTTGGCATTGTTCCAGACTGTTCTCCAGAATGGTTGAACCAGTTCACTGCTCTATCAACAATTCATTAATGTATCTATTTTCCCTCATTCCCTCCAGCATTCATTATTTCTGATAAGTGTGGGTTGGTAGCTCAGAGTGTTTTAATTTGCCTTTCTCTAATCTATAATGATTTAGAGTATTTTGCATATAATTATAGATAGCTTTGAATTCTTCTTAAAACTGCTTGTTCATATCCTTTGACCACGTATCAACTGAGGAATTGTTTTTATTTTTATAAATTTGACTCAGTTCCTTGTATATTTGAGAAATATGTCCCTAATCAGGAAAACTTACTGTAACATTTTTTAATTTATTTTATTGTCTGTGGTACCTTTTGTCAAATTTTGTTTTCCTGATTATCTCTTTCAAGTATGTCTATTTTTTGTTTCTGTTTTGGCTTTATTTTATGATTGCCACACCTGCCCTCTCTACTTTCACTTCAGATAAAGTACAATACATTCTGCTCTGGCTCTTTATTTTAACTCTGTATATGTCTTTCTGTTTTAGGTTTGTCTCTTGTACACAGCATATTGTTGGATTCTGGCTTCTAATCCATTCTCTTTTTTCCATTCTTTGAGTTAACTCCTCCTAATCATATTCACAATTATGATCGTTAACTGTGTATCTCCTTCCATCCCATTTTTCTCTGTTTGTTCTTCTTTCTCATTTTCTTTTGCCCCTCTTCAAAAGTCTGTCTTATTTCAGATCACTACCTCCCTAAATCTGCCCTCCTCTTTTTCATCCCCATATTTCTTATCCCTTTGTCCTCCTATCTCCCTATTGGGCAACATAGATTTTCTTTTTGTATACATGTATTCATATATAGTCTTTCTTCTTTGAACCAAATCCAAAGATAGTGAGGTTCAAGCATTGCTTGCCACCACCTCCCTCATTTCCCCCTCCAGTATAAAAGTTTTTCCTTGTGTGCTACCTTTATGTGAGAAAACTTGTCCCATTCTATCTCTCCCTTAACCCTTCTTCCAGTGCACCCCTCTTTCTCACCCCTACATTCTTTTTTTGGGAAATCATCTCAACACAGAGTTACTAAAAAAATCAAAAAATCAATCATTTCAATTTTTATAAGTCAGAAAGGTAATTTTGTGATATGTAGACTATACAACCAACTACTCTGTAAATGTTTTTGTTTTCAGAGAATTGTATGCACACCAAGTAAAATACCTCCAGTCATTAAACATTTATTAAGTGCTTACTACGTCCTTAGTAAGGCAGCTAGATGGCAGAGTAGGTCTTGGAGTCAGGGAGACTCTTCTTCCTGAGTTTGAATCTGAACTCAGACACTTACTATCTACATGACCCTGGGCAAGTCATTTAACCCTGTTTGCTTTAATTTCTTCATCTGTGAAATGGAGAAGGACATGGCCAACCACTCTAGTATCTCTGCCAAGCAAACCTAAAATGGGGTCACAAAGTTTGAGACTGACTGAAACAACTGAACAACAACAACAAGGAATTAATGCTCAGGACTGCTGTTTGTTCTTTGTTCTAGAAGAGGACCATGGCATCATGGGGGTGATGCTGTGACTTGCAAGTGAATTGGATTTAAGTGAGGAAGTCCTGTGCAAAGTCACCAGTCCCACTATCTCCTCCAGAGCCATCTGCATCCAGTGGGCAGGTATAGATCAGAATGACTGGAGATGGCCCAGTGCTAATGAATACTAACAAAGGTCCAAGGCAATTCTTGCTCTAAAGGAGCCCACAGTCTAATGGGACAGACAACATGCAAAAATCTATGTGCAAACATGTTATATACAGGCTAAATTAGAGACAATCAACAGAGGAAAGGTACCAGCATTAAGGGAGATTAGAAATGAATTCCCATAGAAAGAGGAATTTAAGCTGGCACTTAAGCCAGGAAAGCCAGGAGGTAGAAATGAAGAGGGGAGAGCATTCCATGCCTGGGAGACAGCCAGGGAAAAATGTCGGGAGTCTGGAGATGGAGTGTCTTGTGTAAGGAAAATAAGAAGACCAATGCCATGGGATTGAAGAGTATGTGAAAGGGGAGTAAAGGAAAGAAAGATTGGAAAAATTAAGGCAGGCAGGTTAAGAAGGGCTTTGAAAACCAAATTGAGGATTTTTTATTTAATCTTGGATGTGATAGGGAACCTCTGGAGTTTATTAAGTAGGAGGATGACAACATTTCTGAATATTGAGGGAACAAGATTAAAATATATTTGGGAAATGTTTAACAAAATAAATAAAAATATAGTATAAAATAGATAATGTTAATTTGGGATTTTCTAAGCTAACATGGGGCCAGTTTCTAATTGAGTTTGATACCACTGTCTTAGATCATTGGACAACTGAAAGGTCTTTATCTCTTCCATGTAATTCCTATTTTAGGGAGATTTGAGAGGTTGTAAGGATTGAAAAAACTATCTAGTTTTCCATCTTACAGGTCAAGTGACCCAGAAGAGAAAAGGTATGATTTTAGCTGTGACCTTAAGGAAGCCAGAAAAGATATGAGATAGAGACAAGGATAGAGAACATTCTAGGCATGAGGGACACTGGAAATGCTGGAGTGAAGTGTCTGAGGGAGACAAGGGAGTCCAGTGCTGCTAGATTGCAGAAGACCCAGAGAGAAGTAAGATGTAAGATTACAAATGTAATAAGGGTCATCTATAATGTTAATTAATTTTGTTGTGAGGGTGTTTTCTGAGAAATTTATGGTACCTCTTTTGATAATCAGAGATTTTCTAGTGTTTTCAAAACCACAGCTAAGGGACACAGGCCTTACTGTGAGGAGTATAAGGATGTTAACTGAACTGGGTGGTGATTCCAAGAAAATTAAATGCCATTTGACTAAACCATACATTTAGCCTGACTAATCCCCAACTGGAGCAGGGAAAGAAGCAGGAAGACAAACTTTTCTTTGGTAGAAATAAGGAGCTGGTCTTTTCAAAAAGTAATAATTAACATGGTTCTTATTAACTCTATCATGTCTTTCAGAGTTAGGCTCCAAACCTCAGGTTTCCGTGATTCTACAACTTTTTTCCAAACCCTGAACATGATTCATGTCCCAGACTGTCTGACTGCTTTAATTTCTGAAAATCTAGAGCTGAGGATCCTGTTTATGCTTTAAGAGAAATCCAGGCCTTTATGTCTTTCAAGTCAACCTTGAGGGAAAAAAAGTCTAAAAAACCTGCAATACATTCTTTTTGGGTGAAACACTTTCCTTATCAGGGAGGAAATGGAGACACAGCTTCAAGGATCTGTACTTAAGCTAGTTCTTTTTAAATTCCCTTCAGTCAATTCAGTTTGATGAGTCCTTGTAATTATCTGTAAAAACAAGGAAAGTTTACTGTCCATAATGCTGTCATTTGGTGATGAAACCCATAGAATATTCCTTCTGCTTATTAATATCGTCTCTCTCCTCTCAACTACCTCTCTCCTCCTTTTTAAAGGAGACCAAGGGCAGTAGGAAGAAATTGGACCTCCCCATCTCTAAAGCTCCAAAACAAGGAAATCCCTTATGGGAACCTCTGGGGGCTCTATATCATGGCATGTCAGCTAAAGGTATGAATAACCTTTGTATGAGTATAGTTAATAGCTATTTGACTTAACTACAATGATGAAAACATGTTGTTCTAGCCTACACCTTTTATCGGCCATGTAGGACAATTACTGGGGTGATATTACTACTTGAATGGGAGCAGAGTGTTGAGAGATAAAACCAGGGAAGGGATAGAGGTTCCTGGCCTCAGAGTCAGTCCAATGCGAGACTCACAAGGCAGGCATTGTGAAGGTAACAATGCACCAAGCTTTCTATTTCCAAACATCAAGATACTTGGAAGAGCCAATCTAATGGGACACTTTAGCCAAGAGGCAAATGGATGGGAAGAAATTTCAGTCTGAAATGCAAACAGAGCTGAAGCTTCCCCCAGAAAGGGAGAAGCAGGAAGCATCCAGGAGTCACAATCAAGCCAGAATGACTGGCTAGCATTGGATTCCCAAAGGTAGCCATTTTGTCAGAGGGTGAAGAAAATCAATGAATATTAGTGTTTAGTTCTCCTCTCTCTGCCTCATATGAAAACCTTTTAAAGGGCAATATATTAGGTGGAAGGAAAATAAATTCAAAAAATGAAAAAAGCTCCTGTCTTCAAAAAGCTTAAACATGAATAGTATTATACAATATACCCACAAATAAATGAACGTAGGATTCACACAAAACAAACACAAAATGTTGGGGAGCAGGGCAAGTACAGGACTTCTTTCCCCCTTTAATTTCTGAACTTCCAGCCAGACCTCTGGACAATTCTGAGCTGCTGATTTTGGAACTCTTTCAGGGTGAAGCAGTTCATGTTTAACAAGCTGTTTTTGCTGCTTCCTGAAGGGATTCATGGAATAGGAGATCCAACCTTGTGCTCCCAGAACCCTTTATTACCCTCTGAATTCCACCTGCTTGTCCCTGACCTCAGGCAACAATCTCCTTTCTTTTCTTTTTTTATAAATAGTTTTTCCTATCAAGAAATGGGAATAGGCCAAAAAATAATGCAGGAAGTAAAGGGACTGTCTGAAGAGAAGTATTTCCTGCCCCGTGTCCTCTTGCTTCCCAGGTCAGAATTTCTCAAGTCTGACTCCAAAAAATTCTCTATTCTCTCCTTCCAGGATCATTCAAATCTGTCCCCATTCTGTATTTTGGTTCCAGTGCATTCTCTTTTATTAGATTTGTATATTTTTGCCCAAGTGGATTTCCTTGAATGAGAATACCAATGGATTTATGCTTAAAACATCTGTCCCTAAGCTGGGATGTAATACTGCTTGAACTTTTCTGAGTTTTATTCATCACTTTTCTCAGTGTCTTTGCCAGTAAGACAAGATGGTATTTTATTTTTCCATTTCCTAAAGTTCCATAGCACATGTTTGTCCTAAAGTTCATTCATTTTCCTTCCATAAGACTTCCTCCATCTGTAGAGCTAACTTTTCTCTTCCCTCTGGTGTTTTAGGTCTGGGGGCATTATGGAGGAGAGGAAAAGGAGGAGTAAGAGGTGAAATTTGTGGGGGAATAAGAGCCTAACTCAACCTCAGCCATAGAGTCTTGCCATAGAGTCTCCTTCTTCACTTTTAATTTAACATTGGCTTCTGACAATAGTAGTACAATAGTGAGTACTGTAAGATTTCAGAGGAATTGTCTTGGGACATTTAGGAGCAGGTTCATGGAAGAGGAGGTATGAGGCCTGAGCCTGGACCTGATCTGGAGGATGGATAGGAATCAGAGAGAAAGTATGACTTTGCAAATAGAAGGAAGGTAAACAGCATGAACAAAATCAAAGAGGAGGGAATGGGCACTGGGTGTGAAAGACTGGAAAATGAGTGAGGCATTGGTCTGGCTGGAGCTGGATACATGGGGAATAACTGTGGCCAACTTACATTGAATGAATGAAGCAAAAACAGAAGTGGGGCCAGATTTTGAAGACCTTGCCTCAGTCAATAAGCAAGCAATTATTAAGCACTGACTGCTAAGGACTGTGGCTATGATAAACAAAAAATATGAAACAAACTTTTCTCAAGGAGTACATTGTATTGGATAACTGGCTGAGAAGCTTGGAGAGTTTGAAGAACTGTGGATTTTGGAGAGACATAATGAAATTAGTGTTTTAGGAAGGTTGAAATTAATTTTGGATCTCAGTGTCCTCATCAGTGAAATAGAAGGGTTGGTCACTTGGGTCCCTTCCAGCCCTAATAGTCAGTGTTCTAAGTTCCCACATAATGCATTAGGTTCTAAGGTGCCTTCCAGTTCTAGCCTTCTATGTAAACTATGTTAACTCCATTCAGATCTAACAGTCTATGTTATGAGATCTTTTCTGATTCCATATTCTAAGGTCTCTGCAATTTCTGAAGTTATATCCTAAGAATCCTTCCTGCATGAAATTTCTAGTATTCTATGACTATATATAGGATTTTCCTTGACATCTTCTATAGACAAGGAACAGAGATTTGAGGAGTTAAGCTGCTTCCTGTCCCAAACATTTTGAATGACTTGAGGGTAAATGAGGCAATTGGCTGACAAGATATATACTATCAGGGAAAATCCTCTGGCTTTAGGTCTCTTCCCTTGTCAGGGAATTATCCATGACACATGCCATTTTTGATAAAGTGAAACTTCAAAAAGAACAGACCCTCTCCCCTTAGCCTCACTACCTCTTTTCCCTGTGAATAGGTGTCACCCTAGGTGAAGGGGAAAGAAATTATCGATAAGAATTCTTTTATGGAAAATGAAAACCTTAGTTTTCAAAGCAAGATAACCCCCTTACTATCTCTCACAACCTGAGCCCCTTTTTGCCAGCCAAAATTACCAACCTTTTCCTTTAATATGAAGCACCCAATTTCACACTTCATTTTCTGCCATCAGATGCTGATCTCAATTGGTTTTACTTGTTTGTGTCTGGATTGGAAACTCTAAGTGGTCAGCCCTGAATAGTGCCAAGTAGGCAGTAAGGGCTCATCACACACTTGGAGACTATATATTGTGGTGCTGACCTAGTACTTTAACCAGCTGAGTTAACCACAAGCCAAACCACCCACTGCCTTCTTCAAACCCCTGAACACCCCCTTGTCATGCCCATCAGGCTTCTGAACTCCACCCCATGGGTTCATCTGGTCCACTTGAATGTATCTGTCTGTGTCTTTCTAACAATGGAGTCAACTCATGCAAATCCTGCTTCTATATCACCAGCTGTCAATGGATTGCTTCTTGTGGATTTCAGCAATTTTGGTTCTTGGCTTCCTTTCTTCACTGACCTACAAATATCAGTTTGGAAAGAGAGATTTATGACAGGACATGAAATTACCATCTTGTGAAAGCCCAAGTCAGAACTATAAATAGGAGTCTGGATCCCTGGATAGGAGAGTCCCTTTTGGGGGTTGAATACAGTTTGGGCCAGGTCTTAGATTTAAGAAAGTAGGTCCAGGTCTCTTCCAGTGGAGCTGACATCAGTTGTCTAGACAGGCACCAGTAACCAGGATATCCCCCACCCCACCCCAAGGGAAAAACAGTTGTCCTTTTTATTCCTCTGGTCTGTTTGTCCTCAGACTCCTCAGAGGACCCTGATAAGCTACCTGCCCCTTGGCTTTTCTTGACACTGTTATCAGGTTTTCAACAAGCTGTTGCACAGGCTGTTGGATTAACCTCTGAGACCCATTTTACCCTGGTTTACACTGTTGGTATCAAGTCCTCTTTTACATCCATCTCTAAAAAAAGATAATCATTTAGGTTAGATGAGCTTGGGAGGATGTAACCTTAGAAAATTCTGGTATGAAGGCTACAGACATCATCAGATTAAAATAATAGCAGCACTAACAATTCACATGTTGTTAATAATGCTATAATGGATCCCTGATCTCATCAGCATGGTATTTTTTTGGTGGGAGCAGATTATGACTTATACACACTTTGTAATCTGCTGTGGTCCTTGTCCATGATTTTCTTTAAGTCCTCTATGCTATGTGACTGACCCAATTCCTTTTCTGGTCAATGTATGGATTTGATGATGTTTTTTATGCCACTTTCTGTGGGCAAGTCAGCACTGGTAAAAGGCTGGTGCCTGCTTATTATATTGTACTGCCTTTTATTCATTGCTTTGGTTCACTTGCTCTTTCTAAGATGGTTAGCTTTGTTTGCTTGTAGCTTATAGCAACAAAGCATCACTGGAAGGTCATTACACAACCCATTTCTATAGCTCCTCAAGGTTTTTGAATTGCTTTCCTCACAAGAAGACTGTGATTTAAGGACATGGAATCAAGACAGGTTCAAATCATATTTCCAACACCTATTAGCTTTGTGACCCTAGGTCTAGCCTTTCTGAATATCAGTCTCAGAGTCATTATAGAAAAGGGAAAATGCCATTTGAATTTTATGGTGTAGTTGTGAGGCAATGCTTTCCAAACTTTAACATGGTATATAAATTTGATTCATTATATATTATTATTTTATTATGTTTTTATTGTCTGCATTTTATGACAGAAGAAACTGAGACCCAGAACAGTAAAGTGACTTGCCCAGGATTACACATCTAGTAAAGATCCAAGTCAGGATCCAAATACAGACCTTCTGACTCCAAATATTCTCTCCTTTAGACCCAGAACTTGTATGTGTTTCCTACTGAGGCACCGCTATTGATAATATAGAGGAGACTACATTTATAAGTGCTGAAGGAATTTGAAAGAAGAAAAGATCAAGTCAGAGAAGATTTCTTAGCGAAAGTAACTTGGGATTATAGGATTGAGATTGGAAGAAGATCCTGGAATATATTCTAAGAGAAAGGACATCAGTGAGAAAGGTGAGAAGGGTCCTGTCTGTGACAGAGAGATCACTCAAACTGGTACCAATGAATATTTATTAAGTGCCTAATATGTTTCAGTTACAGTCCTAAACCCTGGATTAAAGAGCTGACTCAGTATAGAGCAGAGGAGTTAAACGTGAGGAAGCAGATTGAAATGTAATTGGGCAATATTTGGCAAAATAAATAAAAATGTAGTAAAATATAGATATTACCACATTTTAAAATAAGTTAACATTTTAAAACTAAGTCAAAACTAAGTGAGCTGTAGGGATCCTTACTGAATCTGACACCATCATAAAAGAGATAATATTATCCTTGGAATGCAGAACGAACCCTTGGATTGAAATCTTGATTCTGATACTATCTATGAACAATTCATTTTCTCTTTTTTCCCCCAATTTATTTACTTATTTTTAGTTTTCAATGTTCATTTCCACAAGATTTTGAGTTTCAAATTTCCCCCTCATCTCTCCCCTCCCTCCACCCCAAAACACCATGCATTCTGGTTACCCCTTCCCCCAATTCACCCTCCCTACTATCACACCCCTCCCTTCCCTTGTTCCCACCTTCTCTCTTTTCTTGTAGGGTAAGATAGATTTCTATACCCCATTATTTGCATTTCTTATTTCCCAGTTGCATGCAAAAACAATTCTCAACATTCATTCCTAAAACTCTTGAGTTCTAACTTCTCACCCTTATTCCCTCCCCACCCATTCCCACTGAAAAGGCAGGCAATTCAATATAGGCTATATATGTGTAGTTTTGCTGAAGACTTCCAGAATATCATGTTGTAAAAGACTACCTATATTTCCCTCTATCCTATCTTGCTCCCCCATTAATTCTATTCTCTCTTTTGACTTTATCCTTCCCCAAAAGTGTTTACTTCTAATTACCCCCCTTCTCTCACTTGCCTTCCCTTCTATTATTCCTCCACCCCCACTTATCCCTTTCTCCCCTACTTTCCTGTAGTGTAAGATAGATTTTCATTACCAATTGAGTGTGCATGTTATTCCCTCCTTAAGCCAAATGTGATAAGAGTAAGCTTCACTTTCTCCTTCTCACATTTTCCCCTCCATTGAAAAAGCATTTTCTTGCCTTTTTTACGAGAGATAATTTGCCCCATTCCATTTCTTCTTTTCTCCTCCCAATATATTCCTCTCTCACACCTTAATTTTATTTATTTATTTAGATATCATCCCTTCCTATTCAACTCACCCTGAGCCCTCTGTCTATGTGTGTGTGTGTGTGTGTGTGTGTGTGTGTGTGTGTGTGTGTATAATCCCTCCAACTACCCAAATACAGAGAAAAGTTTCAAGAGTTACAAATATTATCTTTCCATGTAGGAATGTAAACAGTTCAGCTTTAGTAAATCTCTTATGATTTCTCTTTCCTCTTTACTTTTTCATGCTTCTATTGATTCTTGTGTTTGAAAGTCAAATTTTCTTTTCATCAAGAATGCTTGGAAGTCCTCTATTTCATTAAATGACCATTTTTTTCCTTAAAGTATTATACTCAGTTTTTCTGGGTAGGTGATTCTTGGTTTTAGTCCTAGTTCCTTTGACTTCTGGAATATCATATTCCAAGCCCTTCAGTCCCTTAATGTAGAAGCTGCTAGATCCTGTGTTATCCTGATTGCATTTCCACAATACTTAAATTGTTTCTTTCCAGCTGCTTGCAATATTTTCTCCTTGACCTAGGAACTCTGTAATTTGGCTATAATATTCCTAAGAGTTTCTCTTTTTGGATCTCTTTCAGGAGATGATTGAGGAATTATTTCAATATTTATTTTACCCTCTGGTTCTAGAATATCAGGGCAATTTTCCTTGATAATTCCATGAAAAATGATGCCTAGGTTCTTTTTTTGATCATGGCTTTCAGATAGTCCCATAATTTTTAAATTGTCTCTCCTGGATCTATTTTCCAGGTGAGTTGTTTTTCCAATGAGATATTTCACATTGTCTTCCATTTTTTCATTCTTTTGGTTTTGTTTTGTAATTTCTTGGTTTCTCATAAAGTCATTAGCTTCCATCTGTTCCATTCTAATTTTTAAAGTACTATTTTCTTCAGTGAGCTTTTGAACCACCTTTTCCATTTGGATAATTCTGCTCTTTAAAGCATTCTTCTCCTTCTTGGCTTTTTGGAACTATTTTGCCATTTGAGTTAGTCTATTTTTAAAGGTGTTAATTTCTTCAGCATTTTTTTGGGTCTCCTTTAGCAAGCTGTTGACTCTCTTTTCATGATTTTCTTGCATCACTCTCATTTCTCCTCCCAACCTTTTCTCCACCTCTCTTACTTGATTTTCCAAATCCTTTCTGAGCTCTTCCATTGCCTGAGACTGCTGCACATCCACTTTAGAGGTTTTGGATGCAGAAGTCCTGACCTTTAGATCTTCCTCTGATGGTATGCATCACTCCTCATTCGACAGGATGGAAGAAAATACTTGCTCACCAAGAAAGTAACCTTCTGTTGTCTTATTTTTTTTTCCCTTTTCTGGGCATCTTCCCATCCAGTCACTTGACTTTTGAGTTCTTTGTCAAGGGGAGGGTACACTCTGGGAACCTGTAAGTTCTCAGTTCCTCTAAGATGACACAATCAAGGGGGAGGAATTTATTCCTCTCCTGGCTTGCACTCTGGCCTGTGAGTAGGTTTCCCTCTCCAGAGCCTCTACCAGCTCTACCATATCAGCACTCGTTCTCATCCCAGGGCCTCCACTCAGGGCTGAGATCCAGATCAGCTGCTCAATTCCCCCAGGAGCTTTAGGCCAGGGTTCCCACAATGGAAGCTGTCACTGCCTGGGGCCAAGGTTAGACCCCTGTGTTCCCTTCTCACTCGAGTGAAAAAGCTTTCTCACTGACTTTTGAAGCAGTCTTTGGCTTTTGTGAGTTGAGGAATCTGGGACCTACAGTTGCTGCTGCTGGCGTTTTGATGCCTGCTCCCATCCTGTCCTTGCAGCACCCTGTGCTGTGCTCAGCTCCATGCCCAAGAACAAACAGTGCTCTGCTCTGCACCCAGTGTGATAGACCTTTCCTGGATATCTTGGATTGGAAATCTCTTTCACTCTGTCTTTTTCTGGCTTTTGCTGCTCTAGAATTTGTTTAGAGTCATTTTTTGCAGGTATTTTATAGGCTATGGGAGGAGAGCTTCTAGAGGTGCGTCCTTTCACTCCACCATCTTAAGAAAGGCAACTTATGAGGGGTTAACAATCACTTTAATGAAGCACAGGTATCAGAGAAAATCAAAGTCAAAATTTCAGAGAAATAAAAAAATCAACAGACATTGCTTTCAAAATGCCTGACCACTAACATACATATATCTTTACCAGAGAGGGAAGCAGCCACATCTAGGTTTTCAAAAAACTCCTAGAGTCTCATCTGGCTCACAAACCTTATTCCAAAAACTAAGCCCCTCAATTCATTTTCTCTTAAACTCAGGCTCTCCATTTATAAAAAAGGATAATACCTATAATATTCTTCATTGTGTGGTTGTGAGGATCAAATAAGATCATAGAAAGAAAGGTTTGCTTTGAAAACCTTAAAGTACCACCTACATTTGGGTCACAATTATTATGAGATGTTCCCTTCTAGATAAAATGAAATTTTTGAGAATTCACGCAAATCCAAAGGTGGTTTTTGAAACTCTAAATGAATAGAAGTGAGCATTTTTCATGTAGAGGCCAGCAGGTTGGTTGAATGAATTTATAAGAAACCAGCTTTTGGTCTGATTACTGGTTCCTTCTCTTAGAAAAGAGTTTTCTTTAAACTTCTCACTTGGGTTGGGAAGATTTTTGGAAAGATTAGGTATCCATGATATAACTACTATATTTCTAAGAGCCACTGGTTTTAGATATTAAATGACAGGTTTTGTCATGCTGGAAGCCCAAAGCACAGTGAAACTATAATTTAAGCAGATCAAAGGGAGCCAAGGGGATGGTGTCACTCTCATGGTGTAAATGCCACAATATTATAGCTGGAAAACATTTGAGGCACCTAATGGGTGTTAACTGAGATTTGGAACAAGTTAGTTTTTAGAGCCCCAGTTGTTGGCAGAAGTCTTTGGCTATTGAACCCTGTTTGGGGAAGGGATGATCCCCTCCCTTGTCAGGAGAGTTCAGCCTAGGATAAACTCTGAATCAAACTTGTCTATGCCACTAAAGCCTGATGTGACCTCCAAATTTTCTCCAGGGTCAAATCCCCTGTTTGATGTTCAAAGTCCTTCACAACCTTGCCCCTCCCTTACCTTTCTGGTCTGCTTACACCTGAGCCATCCTCCCTCCCACAGACTTCTCAGCCCAGTGACAAGGGCCTCCTTGCTATTCCCCAAACAATATACTTTTGCTCCCCTTTCTGGGTGTTTTCTCTGGTTGTCCCCCCATGCCTGGTATACTCTCTCCCCTCATCTCTGTCTCCTGACTTCCCTGGCTTCCTTCAAGTGTCAGCTAAAATCCTATCTTCTGTAGAAAACCTTTCCCAATCCCTCTGAATTCTAGCATCTTCCTTCAATTGATTATTTCTAATTTATCCTATTTATGGATTGCATATATTTGTTTACAAGCTGTTTGCCCCATTAGATTGTGAAGACCTTGAGAACAGGGAATGTCTTTTACTTTACTTGATATCTCTGACCCTCAGCACAATTCCTGGCACATACTAGGTACTTAATAAATACTTGTTAACTTATTGGTCTTCAGTTCTCAAATTCTCCTTTCTGGGCCTCAGTTTTCTTATCTGCAAAATGAGGAGCGGTTACTTCAATGATCACAACACCCCTTCCAGCACTCATAAGAGTCTTTGAGTCTACGATTCTATAAATCCTCCCACATATTGCTCATTATTTCGAAGCCAGGGTTATGAAAATTTACCAGGAGCTGGAAATGGGTAAAAAATCCATTAGGTCATCTGGTCTACCTCTATTAACCACTGTGGGCATATTCCCTATGGAATTGTCTAAATTGCACAGAGGTCATTTTCAAATGACTCAGTCCTGAAACTTCTCATACGTCCCACAGGAAATGATGTGGCTGTTCAAGGTTTCTCATTTTTGAGGCATTTTCTGATATTTAGCTCAAATTTCCTTTGCTTCACTTGACTCCATTTTCTATTTCAGGCCACCCTGTGCTGAGCACATCCTTCCTCTGCTTAGAATCCACTTCCGTCAGATTTAGGGTGATTTGCTCACTGTTAGTCACCAACTGGCTCTGCTTGCTGGGATGTAGAGTAATGGGCAAAGAGATGATTTGTAACAAGCTTCTGTTGTCCGTGCTGAACGATAGCCATTGAAAACACCCCCTTGCTCGGGGAGGATACGTGTGGAGCAAACTCGGAGTGGTTCAGTTCTTCCAAGAATTGACTTGTCCAATATTATCCAGCATCACTCAGAAGAATTCTTACTGCTGTTTTCTGCTGACTTATTCATGAAGAAAGAATGAGCTAAAGTTGGCCTGAATTTGCTTTTTTCATATAGAATAGCCCACGTAGAAGAACACTGAGATCATTTTTGAGAATCCGGTAGTCAAGTTTAATAATTCAGATGACAAAACATACTTTAATCTGTCCTCTACATCTACTTATCATGATTTTATAGAGAGACAGGAAAAGGAGTTGGATTCAAATCTTACCTTTGATTACCCTCCTACTAGTGTGTGAGACCTTGGGCAAGTTAAGTTCCCTCATTCTTAGTTTCCTCATTTGTAAAATCAGAGATTTGGATCTCTAAGGTCCCTTCTGGATCTGCAATCTGATGATTCATAGAATTAGCTCGAATAGGAATTTGTCTTTGTTAAAAACTTTTATTCAAAATTCTGCACGCAGCTTCAATCCATTTCTTTATGTTATTTTTTTTAGGAAGCATACTGTTTACACTGAAAAGGGGCTTAGTTGGTCCCATCATTGAGCAGGAGGAGAATGGACTAGGTTGCCCTTGGGAAATTGCAGAGCTCCTCTAATGATCCCAAACTTCTCTCAGAAATAAAGATCCATATTTTTAATACCAATATTACTCAGGTGTTTTTAATAGGCCTACAAGTCATGGAAAACTACATTCTCTGGAATATTAAAAATTAAAAATTAGAGGGCAATGAAGAGGTGGGTAGATATAGATAATAATAATAATAGTTATTAATATTATAACACTATCATTTATAGAATACTTACTACATGCCAGGCACTTGTTAAGTGCTTTTACAGTTATTATCTCATTTAAAACTCACAATAACCCTGGAAGGTAGAGGCTACTATTAGAAGAAAATGAGGCAAAAAGAGCTCAAGGGACTTGCCCAGATCACACAGCTAGTAATTGTCTGAAGCTAGCTTTGAACTCAGGGTTTCCTGATGCCAGCTCCAGAGTTCTAACCACCACACCACCTAGTGATACCTAACCAACAAGGAACTGGAGTAAAGACGTCATCAAAGAAATGTATGATTAAAAATGAGGTGGGCTTTTCACACAGAGAGCTAGGGATGATGAATGGACAGCCCATGCCTTCTATGATGCAAAGGGAAAGCAAGGAAGACTCTTGCCTTTCAGCATGTTGGGTGGACTCCTTGTGTAAACTTACTGGAAGATGTAGACAGGTTGCATAGAGGACAAATAGGCATAAATGGTTTGTGACCACATTGCTGGTGGGAGCTCACGTATCAATGACATCACAGACAATAAATTGAAGAGTGAAGGCAACCCAAGATGGTCATGTCATGATGAGTTCATGCCATAAGAGTAATGACTGGAGAAATTGGAGATGTTTAGCCCTGGGAAAAGAAGACTCAGAAGTAATAAAATAGTTGTCTGTAGGGTTATCACATTGCAGGTGGATTACATGTGTTGTGTTTGGTTCCAGGGGAACAGAGCTAAAGTAATGGGAGTAAATTGCAAAGAGAAGCATTCTTTAAAGTTACCTAAACATGAGGGTTATCCACATGTGATGAGAGGCCCCTGAGGGGTAGTGGGCTCCCCCTCACTGGAAATCTTCAATCTAAGGCTAGCTGACTAGCGAGGTATGTCATAGAGGGGACTCTCAGGCCAGACGGCCTCTGGAGTCCCTTCCAACTCTGAGATTCTGTGATTCTATCAAAACGTTGACTATTTAAAAAGGCAAGATGTGCATAATTCAAAGAATGTTAGAGATAATGGTCTAGTAGTCCAATCTTTCATCAACATGAGTGACAAAAAGGATTTAGAGCAAGGAAGCAACTTCTCTAGTCACATAGTGAAGCAGTGATGGGTCCAGGACTGGAGCCCTGAAGTTTAGAGTCTTGAATTTCCTTCAAGCCTCTTTCCACTATTCAAGGAGATTTTTGTAGTTCCTACCTACCGTAAAATTCAAACATATTGATTCTTCACCATTAGTCAGTATGATAGTGCCAAATCCCAGATCAAACAAATGATTACGGTCAAGAGGAGCATAAACAGGACAGCATAAACAATAAAACATAAACAGAAGAAACAATTCAGCAAGTGATGAATTGCCTAATGAATATGCTGTCTTTTTGGTATTTTGACTCATACTTCTCATGCAAAAAAATGAAACAAAACAAACCATCTTAGTTAAGTAGTACTGATAATGTAGTTAATAAATTTTAGTGCCCAAGTTCAATTGAACAGCTGGTCAGTATGATCCCCAATAACTGTTTTAATTATACTTTTTCTTATTAGCTAGTAGTTTTTCTTTCGAACAGATCAAGCCTCAAGCACTTTAGGGTACCAGGAAGTTTCTCTGGGCTAGAAACTCTTGATATTAAAGCACTGTATGAGCTTAAAGACTGTTTTAGATTTGATCTTATTTTACTTTTACCAAAGTTTATAAAGTTTTTATTTCTAAGATATCACACACTGTAAGAATATGAGGAGTTCTCACCTCTGGAAGGACCTGAGTCTTTTTATCTGAGTGCAGAGTACTCAGAGACCATAAGAAAGTAGTTAGAACTGGGAAAGACCTAACTATACACAGAAGCCAGGACCTGTCAATCATCTCTGTATGCCCCAATGGCTCAAGAGCTGGAGGTGTGCCTCAGATAGGATAACCTTTTAGGAAGTCCAGGTTCTGAAACAAAGATTGGGAGTCCTTTTCTGACACAGAGACTACTGCTTGTCATGTGAAAGGTCTCCAGGTAAAGATACAATACAGTCAAAAAACTTTTATTAAGTACTTGTTGTTTAGGTATGCTGCTAGATGTCAGGGATGATATAAAGTTGAGATAAAATCAAGTCCTCCCTTCATGAAACTCATATTCTAGTAGAGAGATAGGATGCAAAAATAAGAAACTAGACACAGCATTGCAAGATTAGTACAATATAGAAGTCAAATCAGAGTGTTGTGTGTGTTCGTCCGTTGCCGAAGAAGACCATGCCATCAGAGAAATAATGACATGACTTGCACCTGACTTTGTTTTGAGTGAGGGAGGGCTGTGCAGGTCACCAGCCTCACTTCTCCTCTACAGCCATCTGAATCCAGTGACCAGATATTCATCAGGATGACAGGAGATGACCCAGGATGAGGCAATTGGGGTTAAGTGACTTGCCCAAGGTCACATAGCTAGTGAGTATCAAGTGTCTGAGGTGAAATTTGAACTCAGGTCCTCCTGACTCCTGCAGTGGTGCTCTATCCACTGCACCACCTAGCTGCTCCCCAAATCAGAGTGTTATGTAAGCACTGAAGGGATAGATCCTAACTAACAAGGTGAGGGAGAATATCATGATTGTCAGATCATCAGATCATTGTAGAGGTGAGAGGGAGAGAGACACAGATGCTTACTTAAGAAAATAAGCATAGAACCCAAGCTGCAGTGAAGGCTATGAACCACAGAACCATCCTTAAAACTACTTAGGTATAGCCTGATATAAATGCTCAGACACCAAACTCAGAGCTGGGAGATCTGAGTTTGAATTCATCCTCTGATATTTATTAACTACAGGATTTTAGCAATAGACTTAACCTTTCAGGTGCTCAATTTTCTCATCTGAAAAATGGGAATATTTATACTTGTATTTCTTCCTTCAGAGCTGTTCAGAAGAAAGTATTCTAGAAATATTAAAGCACTGCTTAAATGAACTATTATTGTTAGCAAATATGATTCAGATGAATCAAATAATGCAGAAAGAAATGGTTTTGGGTAAAGAATTCCAGGAATCTAGAACTAGAGAGGGAGAAGAAGAGAGAGAGGGAGAAAAGGGAAGGGGAGAGAAAAAGGAGAAATAAGAGATAGAAAAGAGGAGAGAAGGGGAGAGAGGAGACAAGAGAAAGGAGAGGACATTATAGGTCAGCCTAAAACCCAGAGAGGATTTTTGAGACCCAGGCAGGGAAAAATCTTCTTCCTCCAGCAGTTTAGGTCTGGAGTTCATGACCTTAAGAAGATCACATCAGCTGCTAAGTGGAACTATAGCAAAGCCTTGAGCTAGAGGATGCCCATATTTGGAGGTTACTCTAGTTAATGGTCTGGTAGAAGTGCCCTATCAACAGTTACCTCTAAGTTGGAGTATCTTTGTTTCATTTCCAGACCAGTTAGAAACCTTCCCTTAGCAAAGATTCTCTATATTCATATTTCTATTCATCAGTCATGGTTGTTTTATACTGTTTGCTGACTTTTTTTAAAAAAATTACTTTTACCATTATCCTTTTAGTTATTCTCAAATGTGACTTCTAAATAAATGGGGCACCATGGATAGAGTTCTAGGCCTGGAGTCAGGTAATCCTGTTTGCCTCAGTTTCTAATCTATAAAATGACCTGGAGAAGGAAATGGCAAACAACTCCAGTATCTTTGCCAAGGAAACTTCAAATGGGGTCACAAAGAGTCAGACACAACCTAAAAACAACTTAACAACAAAATATGTGACACCCCATCCCCCCCCCAAAAATATGATCCCTAAATACAACCTCCTATCCATTTCCAAGTTTGTGTAACAATGTTTGTATCTTGCTGGTGGTGGAGAGGAGTATGAATCACGAAGCGCATAGGATTTAGAGTTGGGGGTCTTAAAGGGAATTCTAAGAGTCTGAAAATTTAAACGTGAGTTCAGCCATTTCATTTATTATGGATGGTTTCATTATTGTTTTAACTGATGATTAATAAATATGTCTCTCCCTTCCTAATAACTGTCCCCCTAATAGGACCCTTCCTTGTAACAGGTAGTTAAGCGAAATCTGTCAACATATTGGCTGTGTTGTATATATGTATGTATGTACGCATGTATGTATGTATGTATCCAGCATATATGGAGCATGGCTCTCTTCATACCCATAGTCAACCCCTGCTCCACCATGAAGGAGCTATGTTTCACGCTTAGTCTTTAAAACAATATTCAACCTGCTTATATTACTAAATGAGGAAAATGGGATTCAAGGGAGCAAAATGACTAGTCTCAGGTCCTATGATGTAGTGACTAGCAGAGACAGTAATTTTGTTGTAATCCTGTGTCCTATCACAGTATTTGAGTGAAACTGACGAGGTTGCTGAGATAAAGGACAGCTAGAACAACGAAGAGGATGTAGGACAGACTTTGGCTATGCCATCAGCTAGATGGCCTACTGGATAGAGCACTGAACCTGAAATCAGGAAGACTTGGGTTCTCATCTAACCTCAGACACTTACTTGCTAGGAGATCTTGGGAAAGGCACTTCACTTCTCTGCCTCAGTTTCCTCAACTGTAGAATTGAGATAATAGTACTACACAGAGTTGTGAGGATCAGATATTTGTAAACTGCCTGGCACATAGCAGACACTTAGTCAGTGCTTATTCTCTTTCCTCCCTACTTAGGTACTTTCAGACTCTGAAAATGATTCTGTCACATCTAAGGATCCTAGATACAAACCTAGATCTTATAACTAAGTCGAATATTTTTTCTATTGCATCTATATTTTATTTAATAGTCATTATCATCATCAAAAAAGATCTTTAATTAGTATCAGTTTGTGTGGGTGGTAGTCATATCAGTTCCAGAAATTAAGGCAGTTGGGGCAAGAAGTTAGTAGAATTGCAAAGAGGACAGAATTAGGCATGGTTGTGACCTATCTCCCCTTGTTACTTATGCCATCGTTTCTGAGAGACATTAATAGATATTCCAGTTTGAGTGTAGACAAGCTACTAGGCTATCTGAAGGGATGGAAAAGCCTATGACCTCAATTATCTGTTTCCTAATAGAGAAAAATCTCCTTGTTGACAAAAAGTAAGAGAAAAAATTAACTTTAATATTTACTGTCTGTGATTTGCTTTCATTCTTCCTCAAGAGTCTTATCCTGGTGCTCCAAGTTGGCACAGACCCACTGGCTTCAATGAGAAAAAAATTCAAAGGGAGGAAAAAGTCTCTCTAGTATGGTACCTTTGAAAATGAAAGCTCACTACTCTGAGGTTGGGCCCAGAAACCCATATAAGTAAGGTCTCATGAGTGCTGCAGGAGAGGTCTGTTTAATTCTCAGTTTACTTTTCTGTCAGGAAGTAGAGCCATTTCTAAATAAGGCAAGAGAGTCAGGCTGTGAGTGAATGCTTTGAAATCTTTTGCCTGAGAGCTTCCTCTAGATGGCATCCAAATTTACAGTAGATCAGGGCCATAAGCTCCAATCGAACAAATGGTTTGCCCAAGATTGCCCAGCTTGCTGAAGAAGTAGAGAAAGCACCACACTTAGAGGCAGAGGCCTTGGGTTCAAATCTTGACTCTTTTTCCTGCTCTCTGTGACCTACTGTGTGAGTTAGACCACAGTTCATCTGAAAAATATCTGTGTTGTAGGTGAATATAAGTTTAGAGCAGTAAGCTCACTCTCAGTTATCACCTTCCTCACCTCTAAAATGAGGAAGTTGGATATAAGGATGTTAATGAGTTATAAGGAGAAGTCAAATCAAGTCAACAAGCATTAATTAAGCACCTACTATGTGCCAGGCACTGTGCTAAGAAATAGGGATACAAAGAAAAGCAAAAAACAATTTCTGCTGTCAAGAAGTTCATAGTCCAACGGGGAAGACGTAAACAGTTATGTAAAAAAAGCATATAATACAGGATAAGGTGTAAGTAATCCCAAAAGAAAAACACTAAGGTTAAAAAAGATCAGGAAAGGCTTCTTTTTATTTTTTTATTTTATTTATTTTTAGTTTTCAACATTCACTTAGATAAGTTTGAAATTTTCTCCCCCTGCCTCCCCAAGATGGCATGTAGTATGATACAACTTTACATATACATTTTTATTAAACACATTTTCATATTAGTTATGTTGCAGAGAAAAATTATAGTGAATGGGAGAGAACATGAGAAAGAAAAAGCAAAACAAAATAGCGCACAAAAAAGAAAATAACCTGCTTTGCTCTTCATTCTGATTCCATAGTTTTTTCTCTGAATGTGGATGGCATTTATCATCATGAATCCTTTGGAATTATTTTAGATCCTTGCATTTCTGAGAAGGGCTAAGTCTATCAGAATCATTCACAGGAAAGTCTTCTTGCACAAAGTAATATTTTAGATTGGACCCAAAGGAAGCCAGGAGTGGAGGGAGATGAGGAGGGAGAGCACTCCAGGAATGGGGGATGGCAAGTGAAAATGTGTGGAACTGACATGGAGTCTTGTTTGAGGAAGAAGGCCAGTGTCACTGGAGTGTGTGTTTGTGTGTGTGTGTGTGTGTGTGTGTGTGTGTGTGTGTGTGTGTGTGTGTGTAATATGTAAGATGAGAAAAATAGGAGAAGGCAGAACCACTACACTTTGACTTTGCTTCTTCCCCCATCATAGACAATGACCTTTGGATTATGGTAAATAAAAGACCGAAACCCCAAATGTGTAGAGATATGATAAGAGACATTTAGTTGCACTTAATGAGTTCAAGTTACCATGCTCAGACCAAAAGAAAAAAGAAGTCAATCGATAAACCTTTATTAAGGGCCTACTGTGTACCACAAGTAATCTATATACAAGGGAATGCACTATTATTAAAAGGAGTTGTGGGAAAGGCGTTCTGTAAAAAAATGTGATTTCAATTGGGACTTAAAGGAATCCAGGGAGGAGCTGAGCCCCTGTTAATGATATCTGAAGCAAAAAGGAAGGTTGGGAGAGACACTGCAGGACTGAAGAAGAGTAATATTCTTCTGAATATTTTAAAAAGTGAAGAGTGTTGAATCTGCAAATAATAGATATCTGGGAAAATTGTAGAATGTATTATTAAAAGGATATGAAATTAATGAATCTAGAGAATGAAACAATAATCATAGAGTTCATCAAGACCAGGTCATGCCAGACTCCCTTAAATTCCTTTTTTTAGATCATAGGAACACTGTGGAAATCATTTAGCTAGATTTCGTCTTTCCTCCTTTTCTTAGAAAAGAACTCGTTAGAGAACTCTTTCAGAAAGTCTTTTACATTAGATCACTTTATTTTTTTCCTTCACTTCTAAATAACAATAATGACAACAATAATATTGTTCCCATAGTGCTTTAAGATTTGCAAAAGGTTTTTAGAAATATTATCTCTTTTGATCCTTATAACAGCCCAGGGAGGTAAGTGCTATTATTCCCCCCATTTTGCAGATGAGGAAACTGATGCTAAAAGAAGTTAAGTGACTTCCCCACAGCTAGCTGGTGAGTATCTGAGGAAGATTTTGAAATCAGGTTTTTCTGACTCCGGGTTCAACCCTCAATCCACCACTCAGTTAACTAATCATTCAACTGAAACTGATCTCTCTAAAGTCATGAAGCATCTCTTAATCGCCAAATCGCCTTTTCTCAATTCTAACATTCCTTGATCTCTCTGTCATTTAACACTTCTAATTACCTTTTCTTTCTGGATACCCTCTCCTCTCTGAGTGTCCTCTCTCTTGGCTCTCCTACTTTTGTGACCATTCTTCTGAGGTTTTACTTGCTGGATCTTCGGCTAGGTCCCACTCACTGATTATGGGTGTATCAGAAGGCTCTGTTGGGGCCCCCTTTTCTTCCTGTACGCTGTCTTGGTTTGTGATCTCATCAGCTCCCAATGATCATCCTAGTTTCATAATCATCTCTATGTGGATGGTATGTGTATCTATATATCCATCCTGAGTTTCCCTTCTGAGCTCTATTTCTGAATCCTACTGTCCTTTGGACATCTCAAATTGAATATTCTTCAGGCATCTCAAGCTCAATATGTCCAAAGCCAAACTCACTATTTCCCCTTTCAAATAATCCCCATTTCCCAATTTCCTACCACCATCAAGGGAAACAGCATTTTTCCAGTTACTCATGCTTGGAACTATGGTATCAATCTCATCTCTGTCTTCTTACACAGCTACCACTTTGTGCCAGACTTTATCACTTTGTTCCAGGACTATTGCAAATAGTCTGATGCTTAGGCTCCCTGCCTCTGATTCAGAATGTGCCAAAGCACAGAGGAAGGAAATGGTTGATTTGTATAGATGTAACTTGAGTCCCAAAGCCCATTGATATGGGACTCTCTTGAATGTTAGAGATCAATGCTCTCCTGTGCTTGCATGGAGGGCAGGGCAGAGTTGGTGAGAGCAAGAGAGATGAGAGTTCTTCATTTCTCTTAAAGTCTTCCATAAGAAAAGAGGGGGAGAAGATCTAAGACTTATGGAAGTGATTGTAGAAAAGTGAAAACAAATAAATTAATAATAATTTTTTAAAAATAACATAATAAAAGGAAAGTCTTCCATTGCTTCAAGAATCTTTAGGTTTTTCAAGTTCTGCAGTCATTTTGAGTGCTTCTAGCTTTCTACTTCAGTGGAGGAGATGGGAAATGCCAATCCTACTTCTGGTTGCTGAAGGAAAAGACTGTGGGAAGAAGCTGACATGATGAATAGTGCCAGCTCCTCTTACACTGATTTCTTTAGGTTACATAAGGACCATCAAATAGGTCAGTTTATCTGAGCATAGCATATGAAGGAGAATAATATGAAAGTAGGTTGGAAAGTAAGTTGGAGTCTGAGTACGAAAAATTTGAAATGTCAAATTGAAGAGTTGACATTTTATCTCATAGGGGCAATATCCGTCTCTTAGGGCACCATTAAAGTTTCTGGATAGATCAAATATTGATTTATCTTAAACACACATGCATCAGCATCTTCAGGACAGAAACAAATCCACAGACATTTTCTTTACTTTTTTAATTATAAATTTGACAAAAATCAAGAAACATGGACATTTCCATATACATAGAACAGAAAAAGAGGACTGTATATGATGCTGTGAATTACTCTTACCTACAATTGTATTTTTTAAAGTGCATCTTAAATTTAACATGACATTTGCAAAACAGCTGAGTTTGGCTCTGTTTCTGAACTTCCTTCTGTTTTGTGGGGTTTTTTTGGTTTTGTTTTTACTTTTTCAGTGTAGTCAATACATTGCTATTGGTTTTTTCATCTTCATATTCTCTGAACATTTATCTAGGGAGGAATGACTCTTGTTCTTTTTTATTTGAATTGGTTCCTCATGTATCTTGGATATCACACCTTCATTAGAGAAATTTGCTGTATTTTTTCTAGTCAATTGCTTACTTCTCATCATATTGATTTTGTTTGTGCAAAATCTTTTTAAGTGTTAAACTTGTCTATTTTATCCTTAATGACCATTTCTAACATTTGCTTGCTTAAGCTCTCTTTTCTTAACCATAGTTAAGAAAGGTATCTCTATCTTTGATGTTCTAGGTAGTTTTACATTCCTTTTGGGCAGAGCACTGGCAGGTAAAGGTATGATACCCTATGTAGAGAGAGAAGAAAGAAAAGAAAAAAAGAAAGGAGGGAAGGAAAGAAGAAAGGAAGGAAGAGGGAAAGAAAGGAAGAGGCATCATGGCATCACATCGCTGAAGTAATGACCCTCTTTGAGAATGAAGGACAAATAGCAGCCTCTGTGAGTAGAAAAGGAACTGCTCACTAGGGACAAAACTTCCACTTGAGCAATACAGTTTTCTTTCTTTTTTTTTCTTTCTTTCCCTCCTCCCTCCTTTCCTTCCTTCCTTCCTTCCTTCCTTCCTTCCTTCCTTCCTTCCTTCCTTCCTTCCTCCCTCCCTCCCTCCCTTCCTTCCTTCCTTCCTTCCTTCCTTCCTTCCTTCCTTCCTTCCTTCCTTCCTTCCTTCCTTCCTTCCTTCATTCCTTCCTTCCTTCATTCCTTTCTCTGAACCTTTGTTTTCTTTTGTTTTGCTTTTTCTCTTAAAGACCAGCCTTAACCACACATCACTCTGGTCCTAGGCTAAGCTCTCCTTGGTCACTATTTGGATCCAGATTGGCTCAGAATGAAAGCAAATAACAATTGCTTCTGTTATGGCCAGAAACCCTGAGGGTCTTTCCCTCCCAGATACACACACAAACATGTATACATATACATATACATATATATACATGTATTTATGGATGTACACACACACAGATGCATACATGCACACATACACATATACATACATATATAGATAGATGTGTATATATAATACACATACATATATACATACATATGTGTCTGTGTGTATAAATATGTGTGTATTTATATTATATATATGATACACATAATTTTAAAGAGGACATTCTTTGCTTCATTTTTTTTTTTTATTAAGCCTTAATTATTGAATGGGCACTGCAATAGTCAAACCGGAGACCTGTTAAAGACCTTGGCTTGAAAAGGGCCAAAGTACCCCACTGAATCCTGGGTCATCTCCAGTCATCTTGATCTATATCTTGCCATTGGACTTGGCTCTAGAGGAGAAAGTGAGGCTGGTGACTTTGTACTGCCCTCCCTCACTTAAATTCAATTCACTTGGATGTCATAGTATCACCTCCATGATGTCATGGTCCTCTTCTAGAATGAAGGACAAACAAAACAAATGAAGGACAAAAGCAAGCAATCTAGGCATTTTATTTTGTGATCTCTTACATCCTTTTTTATGTTTGGATCTTTTATATCCAAAAGTATAGTGCAAAATACATGAGTATTTTTAATCTTTGAGTTTATCAGGCACTGTAATGTTATGTTCATTTGCTTCCGGTTCTTGTAAACCTAATCTGTTTCACTGATCAATTGTCACCTTTTTAATAGTACTTGTTGTACTATTTTGCTGATTATTGCTTTGTAGTAAAGTTTGAGGCCTGATACCGCTAGACTTTTTCTTCTCACTTCCTTTCAATATTTCCCTTGAGATTCTTAACTTCTTGCTCCTGCAGATAAATTTTGTTACTATTTCTATTAACTCTAAGAAGTAATATTTTGATAGTTTGATTGGTATGGCAGTTAATCTACAAATTAATTTAGGTAATGTCATTTTATTAGGTTCCCAATTATGTAAGTCTGATTTCATTTCTTTAAATAGTATTTTATTATTGTATTAATATAATTCTTGTGTGTACCTTAGTGGGTAAACTGACAGTTTTTTAAAAATATATTGCATAGGTATTTTGAAAGGAGTTTCTTTTTTTTCTACCTGTTGGGAATTGTTAAAGGTGGGCAAAAAGGCTGATGATTTTATGGATTTATTTTATATCTCAATTCTTTTATTACTTTTTAAAATTAATTTTCACTTGATGATAAAGGTCTCTAAATAAATCATCTTTTCTTTAAAAGTTATAATTTTGTTTCCTCCTTGCTTATGGTTATTTCCTTGATTTGTTTATTATGTCTTTTCATTTCCCTTCAGTAATTGCCAGAGAATATATTAAAGATAGTTTTTAATTCTACTTAGATCCCTAACTTCTTTCTTACTTATTTTTGTTTGATTTTTCCAGCTTTAAAAGGGGTACATTGAAGTCCCCAACTATTATAATTTTTCTGCTGATTTATCCAGTAATTTAGATGTTATGCCACTTTGGTGTACACACACAAACACGTAATTCATATGATTTCATTTTCTATGGTACTCTTAAGCATAACATAGTTTCCCTGCTTTTCTTTTTCTACCCATAATCTTTTTTTTAAACTTTGCCTTGCCTAAAATATTTTCCACCTTTGCTTTTTAAAAATCCATTTGAAGAATAAAAAATTACTCTAGTAACTCATTTTAACTCTGAGTTAAGATGGATATTTTATGTGGCTTTGTTGTAAACAACATTTTATTGGATTCTGCTTTTTAATGCATTACTGTTATCTTATTCTGTTTAATGATGATACCTTTCACATTCACAATTACGATTTTAATTCATCTATTTCTTGCTGTCATATTATCTTTCACACATTTTCCTCTCTTTACCTTATATCCCCTTTTGCAAATGAAGAGTTGGAGAAAAAGAAAAGATCGGATTGACATTAACAATCTACAGTGGAAGTGATCAGTTCCTAGTCTTCCATACTTTTCCTCTTTGCCTAGCCCCCAATCTCTGTTTCATACTTTTGCTGCTTAAATATCTTGCTTTAAAATCAACTCTGTGAATGTGATATTTGTTTTGCCTGTGACTGTTGCTTAACTAATTCAACCCTTTTTAAATCCTTCTCTTCCTTTCTTCATCCTTTTCTTCATTGAACGCAATCACTTCTGTACTAAATTGTGTATATTCTATTCCCCTTTGTCCAGTTGAAATATAGGTGAGGTTTCAAAGTTGTCTGTTTACCCCTTTACCTTCCTCCATGTTTGTATTTTGTTATTCTTGGGCACCTCAACTATTTGAAAAAGTAAGCCATTCCTCCTTTTTCATCATTTGTCTAATATATTCCTATTTCCTTCTCCTTTTTTGCTATCTTAAAACAAAACAAACAATACCATTAGTATCTGTGTTTATATACTTCTTAATGTGTTCTCTGAACCCTGGAGTCAGTGGGATTCTGAAGGGACATTTGGTTTTTTTCCCCTTTTAACATAGAAGACTTTTATCATTGTTTATCCCTTTCCAGATTACTCATGTATATTTACCTTTCCAGGGTACTCTTGACTCCTAAAAATTTCTCATTTCAAAGTTTCTGCTCAGTTCTGATCTTTTCATCAGTAGTATTTGAAAGTCTTATATTCTCTTAAAGGTATATTTCCCCTACTATTGGATGATACTGATTGCAAGACAAGTTAACCTTGGTTGTAAGCCTTTTTGTTTGTTTAGCCTTTTGTAAGATCATATGTTAGGAAATCCAAGACTTTCTCTCTTTTATGGTAGATGCAGCACAGTCTTCTGTGATCTTGACAGTGGTTCCTTAGTGTTTGAACTCTTTCTTTCTTGGTGCCTAGAATACATTTCCTTTAATTTGGGAGCTTTGGATTCATGATATTCAGTTTGGTGTTTTTTGGGGAGGAAGATGAACAGTGAATTTTTTTTTTTTTTGGTTAGGTCATTTTCAATTTTTAATTATCTCTCCTGGACCTGTTTTGCACCCTAGTGATCTTAAATAATAAGACACTTCATATTTTTTCTGTTTTTGCAATCTTTCCATTTTGTTCAAATATTTCTTGTCTCATGGAATCACTGAGTTCCAATGGCAGCATTCTGTTTTTTTCAGAAGGTCTATTATTTGGATAAAGTTTTCTACCCTCTATTCTACACTATTTATTTTCCTTCCAATTTTTTCCTCAAGGATTCTTTTTTTCAATTCTAATTTCACTTTTTACTGCTTGCTTCATTTCTTTTAGACATTCATATAATCCTTATGAGCAGTCATTTTTTTCCCCTTGTGGCTCTGATCGTATTTATTGTCAAGTTACTCTTTTTGTTAACCCATAGTATTTCATCATTGTGTTAGATTTTTTTTCTGTTTATACATGTTTCCAAGTGTAGCCTAAGTGTAAAGAGACCTAAGTTTTCAGGTTTCAGGCCTTTTTCACAGGAATCGAGCTTGTTTCTCCAGTATAAAACTCTTTTCTTAACCTCATGTGCTTCTAACCATTTTTATATTTTTCAGTCCTCGACGAAATGCTTACTTCTAATTTTTTTCTTTCATTTTTATTCCATTTGGCATCTACTGGGGTGATAGTAGGGGAAGATCTGAGTTCCTCTGTATGTTTTCAGTTTGTCTTTAAGTGATGGTGCATGGCAGGACTGTGCTAGAGTTATCTCAGACTGGCTCCCAGGAGCCAATTGTTAAATTTTCAGTGAAAGCATTGATATCTCAATAGTCAGCCAATATTACTAATCAATTTACTGTTTTGTTGATTGTATATACTGAAGAAAGTAATATAGAAAAATTTAATAATGCAGATTAAACATAAAAACCCACTATGTGTGCTTCTCCTCCCCACCCACCTCAGCTGGTTGTTAAACCTTTACCGCTACAATACTGACTGAAAGGAAACAAGACGAAGGAAATAAATTACAGCAGACAAATACCTGGGTCCAGCTTCAAGTGGTGGTAGATTGGAGGGAGATGGGTCCAGAAAGAATTTTTTTGATGCAATTTGATATTGAAAATAATAATAACTCATTTCTGTTTTCATATTGACCATCTGCAAGTTTTCTTTCAGCCCACTGAGATGCATTGTTTTTTCTTCACTCACATACATATATGAAATTTTAAAAATTTAACCTGAATATTATTGTTTATTTATGCCTTAAATTAGCTACTCCTGACAGAGTTCCATTTCTGACTTTCTCTGGTACCAAGATAATACTGGCAAAGCTGTCAGACTGGATTTGCTTTTGGAAATTGTGGTTAAGCTGGCATGGGGGCATAGAACACTATATATCTGTCAGGTCTAGAAGGTATTATTGCTCTAATATCTACATTGGCCTCCAAAGGTGCATTTTTTAGGCAGAGGGACACACATTCTTTGGTTTTTATTCAGTTAGAAATCTGGCTTACATTTAAGGCAGGATTTTGTTGTCCAGAACCAAAAGTATGCATGTTCTCCTGAAACACAGCATGCACATATCACCATAGTCCCGTAAGCAATGATCTGTTAATTTAATTCAGCAAGTATTCATAGGGTATCTACCATGTATCTACTAAGTACTATGCTAGAAATCATAGAAATAGAAAATTGTATGACATGTGATGCCTGATGTCAATAAACTTACAGCTTCGTTATGGGGACAAAGCACGTACTTGAAACAACTAGATCATGATAAGGAACACAGGCAGTCTAATGGATTGTGTGCTATATTTGGAGCCAGTAAATTCAAGTCCTATCTCAAATAGTTACCAACTGTGTGACCCTGGGTACATACTTTAACCTTTTTTAGCTTTAGTTTCCTCATCTATATAATGGAGCTAATAACAGTACTCATCTCACAGGATTATTGTGAGAATCAAATAAAATAGTGTCAAGGGCTTTGCAAACCTTAAAACATTATATGAATATCAGCTCTATGAAAAGATAGGATATTATTGAATTGAAGGAGGTAGAAGATTGTGGATCTCAGATTCAACTGGCTACTTTGTACTGGCATTTTATCTTAATAATAAGTAACATTGGTCCAACCATTCTTTTTTTTAAAAAAAATTAAATTATTTTATTTGTTTTCAGTGTTCTACAATCACTTCCATATATCTTAGATTTTTTTCCCCTCCCTACTCCCTCCCTCCCTCCCCACTCCCTCCTTGAGATGTCATACAATTTTATATAGGTTCTACACATACATTCTTATTAAACACATTTTCACCTTAGTCATGTTGAGTAGAAGAATTAAAATGAATGGGTAAAATCATAAAACAAAACAAAAGAAAATAGTCTGCTTCATTCTGCAATCAAATTCCATAGTTCTTTCTCTGGATGTGGAAGGTATTTTTGCCTCGAGTCCATCAGAAAATTTTTAAATCCTTGCATTGCAATGAAGTACTGAGTCTACCAGAAAAATTCTTCTCACACTGTGGTTGCTTCTGTGTACAAAGTTCTCCCAGATCTGCTCCTTTCACTCAGCATCAGTTCATGTAAATCTTCCTAGGCCTCTTTGAAGTCTTCTTGTTCATCATTTATTATAGCGCAATAGTATTCCTGGTCCAACCATTCTTGAGAGCAGTTTTGAACTATTCCCAAAGGACTATAAAACTGTGCATACTCTTTGACCTAGCCTTAGTAGATCTACCGTTGGTAGATCTATACCCTAAAGAGGTCAAAGAATAGGGAAAAGAAGCTATTTGACCAAAAATGTTTATAGCAATTTTTTTTGTTGTGATGGCAAACAATTGGATATTGAGGAGATTCTCATTAATTGGGAAATGGCTATACAAGTTGTGGTATATGATTGTGATGGAATACTATTGTGCTATAGGAAATGATGAGTAGGATGATTTAAAAAATCTGAGATTTGTATGAACTGATGCAAAGTGAAATGAAGAGAACTATCGTACACAGTAATGGTAATTTTGTAACAGTGATCAACTATGAGAGATTTCGGAGCTCTGATCAAGAAAATGATCCAAGACAATTCCAAAGGACCCATGATGAAAAATGCTATTCTTCTCCAGAGAGAACTAATGATCTCGGTGTGCAGATTGAAGCATACATTTTTACTTTTTTTATTACCTGTGTGTTTTCTTTTGCAACATGGTTAATATGGAAATATGTTTTGCATGACTTCACATGTATAAGTAATACCACATTGCTTGCCTTCTCAAGGGGTGGGAGGGAAGGAGAGAATTTGGAATTTGAAATTTAAAAAAATAAATGTTAGTATTTTAAAAAATGTAATTGGGAAATATTTAACAAAATAAATATAAATATATTTTGAAATAATATTAATTGACATTTACAGAGCTCTCTAAGGTTCACAAAGTACTTTTATTTGATCCTCATTACTCTGAGAAGTGGAAAGACTGGTATTATCATTCCCCATTTTACATATAAGGAACCTGAGCTTTGTAGAAGCAAGAAGACTTTACTGTAGTCATTCAGCTTGTGTCAGAGGTGAGATTTGAACCTGCTTACTCCAAGTCCAGCATTCTATCTATTATTATATTTTTCTTGTGCTCACAAACCTGTTTGGCTTTCCAACTGTGATTATGCTATTCTGTACATTGGTCTGAGCCCTAAAGTTCCATCCCTTGTTCTCTGCCAATCTCCAATGCAGAATTTTTATGTAGAAAATTGTTTTTGGAAGTTTTGCACTAAAAAGCAGAAAAGGAACTTTTGCAGGTGGCATGACACTTTCCCTGTTGTGAAAACAAATTGACCAGTAATGACTTATTAGAATTGTGGTATTTCTCAATTGCATTATTTTCCCCTTAGATCACTCATCATCATCATAGCTAGCATTTTTACAGCACTTTGTTTAAGCCTTGCAAAGTTCTTCCCTTATGTTAGCTCATTTGAATATTATCATTCAACAACCAATATTGTTTAGTGCCTATCTGCAGGTACTGCACTACCATTAACACTGTTCTAGAGAGGTGACCTGAAGTTGAAATAAAAGGTGGTCTCTGATCTGATGGTGCTTATACTGTAGTCAGCATAATCACTTTTCTCCAAATAATATGCCAAGGGAATTCACAGTCAGGAAGATAGCCTATTTCTATAAACTCAAACTGGTCTTATTGAACTAATTTCCAGTGTTGTTGAATTCAGTCTCTCCACCATCTGTTTGATCTACATGGTGCCCAGTTTGCCTAAAAGTTTCACTTTTTGACGATGAGGAGTTTTTTTGGCCTTAGGCAGCAACAGTCAGCTTCAATATGCTTCTGCCTATATGTGTGATGTAAAAATGGAACAATTTCCCACTGAGTTCTGGCTCAGCAGGATGGAAAAGAGCTCAGTGTATTGAGAGAATAGCTCAGTCTGTTTTTTCCATCAAGGGAATCTTTTGAGATGTCAGGCCCTGTTTAGGTTACAGCTGCTGCAACCTTTATGATTTATATCTCTGTCCCCTTACTCAGCTGTGAGGGAGGGTTTTTCCTCTTCTCTTTGAGTTCCCTCTTTGCCCTAATGATGAAAAGAAACTGGAGCCTCCTATTTGACTTCTAGGCCATGTCTAAGTGACGTCAGAACAACTAGCTTGACTGATCTTGTTTTTCCTGGATTGATTAATTAGACTGGTAGGTCTGGAGCCATCTGTACCCAGCCTAAAAATATTTCAGAAAAATAGCCCCTCAGCTAAGCCCCATCAGAAAGGTTTGGGGGGGGGGTGTAGTGTGAGGAATAGGGGAGATACCAAATGTGAGTATTTCATCACTTATACATAATTTCCTTAAAATCAGATTGTGGTCTAGAAAAAAGAAGCCATTTGTTCCAAGGGAAACCCAAGATACACAGAGTTTCAGGTTAAATTGATAAAATTATCATTTTAACCTTTCATGACACTCTCAGTTACTCAGCAGCTGGGCTTCCTAAGTAACTGTAATTCTTGCCTCTTCTCTAGCTGACTTTGTTATCTCCACTTTGTGGAGTTGTCTACATCAAACAATCTTAGAGCCACACATAGAAAGAGAATGATCTTAGGAGTGTTTGCTACATGTGGGTGCCAGTCCACAAAGTTTTCCAAACACTGCTTTCTGACAGTAATAAGCCCTTCTGATCCCAGTCCCCTCCCTCAAAGTCACAGATCTGAATAAATAGCAGTGGTGATTTCCACAAAGGGAGACCCATTAAGTTTAGGATTATGGTTGTACAAAGTCTATGGCACAGTCATGATCGTAATCCTTTCCTTTGTATGTAAAGATGGCATTGTTTTTCTCTTTGGTTAAATTAAGTGTTTCTTCTTACTTTCCACCTCCTAGGAATAAGGATTGGTTGAATTGAATCAGTCTCACTTTCTCTCATTTAGACCCATTTTTGACCAGCTATCCACATGAATGAGCCAAATGGCTTTCCTGTGGCTGGGGGAAACAGATAAAGTTAATCAAACCAGACTGGGATCAGCCCATGACCTTAGCCTCTGGAGGACAGTGCTCTACCTACTGAGAAATTCCGACCTCAAACAATTGCTCAAAATTGCCAGAAGTCCTTTTTTTTTGGAGGAGGGGGAATCAATGCTTTGGTAATATCTACTTCCAAAGGAGATCTCTTTGAGATACTTGGCCCCACGGCTTCCTCACAAAAGGTGCCAAAACTTGTTGGCACAAGGGGGCTCTGGTTGATAAGGGCTTCTATTGTTCAGTGAAAGGATGTCCCAATTCTTTTCCTTTTTTCTGAGTCCCTCCCAAGTGCCCCAAGGTCTCGGAATGCAGGGGGAAGCTTGGTGCTTTTTAGCGGAAGCCCTTGGTCTGTTCCTTGTTGCTCTCTTTTCTTTTGCACCTCATCTCCATGGCATTTGATAAGCTCTGTAGAAGGCTAAGAAAAACAGTTGTGTGCTATAGGGTTTTTTGTTATTGTTATTTTGCTGTGGGCCATTAAAATGGTAGATTTTCCAAATTATTGTTAAAAGATTACCCTGGTATTAATGAGGGTTGAGTTTGGAGCTGGAGGGGTGTGAGGGAGGAGGAGGAGGGAATAAGCTTCCAAAACAAAGAGCTGTTGTATGATGAGAAACAAAACACAGGGGTCAGAGAGAGGGGCTAGGTGAGATGCAAGTCATGGTCAGGGGGATATTGTCATATTGTTTATTTCAGAGATCAAATAGCTTCTTGCTTTATTGCATTCAACAGAACATCCAATAAGCATTTATCGAGCCTTATGTATGTAAGGGGCTGTATTAGATGCTGGGGTTACAAAAATGAATGACACAGTCACAGTAGGTGCTCAGCAAATGCTTTGAATCGTATGCAGTGCGGTTGGGAAGGACCATAGAGATCCCCTAGTCCAGCTCTCTCATTTTACAGATGAGGAAATTGAGTCTCAGAGAAGGGAAGTAAGTTGCCCAAAGTCACATGGCAGAATGGAGACTAGACCCCAGGTCTCTTGTCTACTAGTTTAGTAGAGATCTGTCCACTATTCTCAAAACAATAGAGTGTGTTTCACACCTTTGAAATTATTCGTGAACAACCCATTAACCTTAAATGTTTAACCCTATAATCTTTGCTGAGCAGTTGACTCATGGTCTGACCTTGGAGAAGTCACTTGACCTTGAGCTCTTGGTTGGTCCAGCTGTTTTAACACTAGGGTAACTGTCAAAAACCAGATGCTACATCTGAGTTAAAAGTCCCCAAAGGGATAAATGACAGGCATAAATACCTAAATGTGCTGTTGGAAAAATAGCCCATGTGTCCTGAGGGAAGGGGAAAAACATTCCCAAATCTGAAGCCGGAAAATCCACATTATCTTCTGATAACTGTGTCACTGACCCATGTCAGCACTGCCCATTAGGAAGACATGTATCCAGAGGGAATGGTTTGGCTATGGAGAGCAAAGGAGGATGTAGTCACTACGTGTGGTCTCTAGGGACAGGTTGGTCCTGCGCATCAAAGAGCTGATCCTTTGTTAGGATGAGGACATGAGACTGAAGAATTATAATCATACAAACCCTCTGAATTCAGTCCAATTCAAGGCCTTTTGGGGAATACAAGGAGACATAAAAGAACTAATCCCTGTCCTCAATGAGTTTACATTCCACTTGAAGGGAAAAATACTCCCACAAATAAGTACAAAGGGAGGAAAATGATGAGGGAGGGAACACTAACCATAGGAAGGTGAAGGCAGAAGGAAAATTATGATAGGCACCATGGAGGAAGACCATCACATCTAAATAGGGTCTTCAAGGAAGACAAAGTTTCTGAAAGGTGGAAATAAGGAAAAAATTCATTCCAGGCCTGGGAATTGGTTTGTGTGAATTCACAGTGTTGGAAGATGGGTTATTGAGTTTGGGGTAAAAATATGCTAGTAGTGTCATGTGTCTGGAATGTAGGCTTTTACGAATTATATTGTGGAATTGAAATACCAAAGCTCAGTTTGAGTTCAAGGTCCAGGCTTTTTCCTTTTTCCTACCCTTCCCCTTATATTTCCTACATTTAGGATGACAGAGATGCAAAATTAACTTGATTGAGAACTGGGGAGTGGGAGAATATACCTTGGCTTGGTGATTCACAGAAAGGTCTCTTACTCTCTTAAAAAGATGGACTGCCTTTTCAAAACAAGCAACTTTAATCTGCTTCAATTAATATATGTGTATAAATAGGTGGAAAGTTGGACAACCAGAGGGCAGGCAGGTGGCACTTTGAGGAAAAGTTGTAAATTAGGGAATCAACGAAGGTTGGGATTATTGCCCGAAGGAATTTTCCTTTGTCTGCATGCAGACAGAAGAGAAATCCAGCTATGATCTGGGGATGCTGAAACAGAGGGCTTTAATAAAATTTTGACAGGGAAAACAATAAAAGGCAAACTCTAGCCATCTTCCCTCTGGAGGAGGAAATCCCTTTTCCTGATAGCCTGCTCCAAAAGGATATTCTTTAAAATGAAAAAAAAAAAGCTTTAGAGATGGGAAAAATCAGCCCATTGTTGCATTTAATGACGAACTCAAAGTGTCATTGGGAACCGGTCATATCCTATAGGCTCACAGAATTCAGTGAAAGTTCTCTCGCAGGACTCTTTGTTTCAGAAAAGTCTGCACAAACCTAGAATTGATAGATTTCAGTCCACTGAGAAGGATAAAAAGTTTTTACAGAATTTCTTTAATGGGGGAGAGGGTTGTGGTGGAGACAGGAAAAAGGAGTGACTTCTAACTTTGGCCCTTCTGGAAAAGGGAATGTTCTAGCCTCCGGCCTTCGATTATGCACGTGACTCAGGACTCTCAGAGGTTCTTATCCAGCATCATTGTGCCCTTCTACCTGTGCGGTTGTCCACAAAGACCCGGACCTATCCCATTTAAGCTTTTTTATCTGCTCTGCACCTTGCACATAGCTCTGCACACAGCAGGCGTTTAACCAAAGCTTGCTTGTATTTCTAAAGCATTGGGGCCTTTCTCAGCCGGGGTATCCTGAAGCCGACCCAGACCCTTGTTCCGAGGCCTGGGATCCATCCCTTTGGATCTCGGCCAGGTGAGGACACCAAGGCTAGCCCTGCCCGAACTTAAAGAGCGGCCACCCAAAGAAAGTCAACTTTCTCTAGGTTCAAACTTGCCGCTGGTCCTGCCCTTCTGTGGCTCTCCTGGCGTGGTTGGGGGAACTCGCTGCAGGGAAAAGAACAGGCTTGCCACACACCACACGTTCGCTCTGTACTCCCACCCCCTTTTCGCTGGAAAACTACCCCCCTTCCCTTCCCCGGCACTCCCCACCCCCACTAGCCCCGTTATCCAGTGGGAGACCGGGGGCCGAGCTCCGAGATCCGGGAGCCGAGTTCTGATTTGCTGCTGGCTGCCTGGATCGACAGCCCCTGCCTCCCTCTGCCTTCAAGAAAAGAGAGGGAGGGAGGGAGAAAGGGGGGGAAAATAGAAAAAGTTTTCACTCCTCCGTCCGGCTGGCAGGGGACATCACTTGAGACTAGATCCCCCGAAGGAGCAGGTCGAGGGGAGGAGGAGGAGAGGTGGAGGAGGAGGAGGAGAAGAGGGAAGAGAAGAGAGAAGAGAAGGAAAAAGGGCAGGGGTCAGAGAAGGATCCGGGTGGGGGGGCTCCTAACACAGTTCAGACCTGGCAATCCCCGCACTGCAACAAGTCGAATCTCCGCCCTGCCCCCTAATATATTAAAATTCATTTTCTTCTTTAAAAAAGAGATAGAGAAAAGTGGACCTCCACATGGCTCCCTAAAAGTTTTCATTTCCCAGGATCTTTTTGGTGCTTTGGGCTCCTGGCGCTTTGGCCAAGTGATCCCTCCACAAAACTGCCCCGCGGCCCCGGGTGAACGTGAGCATGGACGCCCACACACGGTGGAAACGGCGAAGCTGGAGACGCGACTGCCCGCTCCTGGTCGCCACCTTCCTCCTCTCCGCCCTCTGGCCGAGCCACGCAGGTAAGCCTGGACCGATCCTCTCACGCTGTCTCTCCTTCTCTACCCCGGCCCGGGTCGGAGCTGGGGCGAGCAGTGCGCGCTTGTGTCATTCTTCTGGACATTTCTGAGGCCAACTGCAGGAGAGCAAGGGCGCTGGGACAGGGCGGGTCCGAGTCACAGTGTTGGGCTTTCCTGAGCCCATGCATTACGGAGTAGGGGAGGAAGAAAGTTTGAGCGGCTTAAATCTTCCGAATGCCATTTGTCTGGGGCCCCGTAAAAGGGAAGAAACGTTAAAACACAATACCCCCTTGCTTCTCCCCTCCCTCCATCTTCCCAAGCAGACGAAGAGGGCTAGAGTCGTAACAGAATTGGGAGTTGTGTGCAAACGGAGCGATTTTTGATGAACCGAAACGATAGTCTATGAGGAGGGCTAACTTTTGTCCAGAAAGCTCTGATCTCCCACTCACGCAGATCAAAGGCACTCAACTCTAGCCCACACAGGCAAAGCCCCAAACTTTTCTTTATTAAAACTGGGAACCGTCGCCCCCTATAGCTCCATCCTCTCTGTACGAGATTACATATCCGCCCCAGCCCCCAAAGTCCCAGAGTTAGACTGCAGATCGGGAGAGGAAGGCAAGGCGCGTAAAAGTTGTTTCCAGAACTCGTACTTTCTCTTTCTCTTAGTACCGTCTTCTTTCCGTGATGGGAGAGAGTAAGGAGATAAGAGCATGGATTTTAATCCAAATCCTTTCAAGGCTTTTTCATTGGGGATGCGGAGACAGGGAGAAGGACCAAAATTGTTCCACTTCAAACTCCCCCCTCTTCCCCTTTCCCCAGGCTATGAGGCATACAACTTTCTGCTTGACTCTTCCTTCCAAGAGTGGGTGTACAGAATCCGAGGCCAGACTTGTGGTCAAAGTTATATAAACTACTCTAAAATATTTGTAGTAACCACCCTGGAACTGTAGTCAGAGATGCCCAGCGGGAGGAGAGAGGGGCTTGAGTGATGGGGTAAACCCCTGTCATTTTAAAACCCGACGCTTCCCAACTGAGTATGCAAAATGACTTGACTTGTCTTTAGCTTAGAAAGTTACAAACTTCTACCTTGAAAATTGTCTGTCTTATTAAGACTCAAGAGATTCAGGGTTTACCAGACCCGGGGGCGAATATTTTCAGTTCAGGATCATTATATAGTCATAACTTCCGAAAGGGTAAGACCTTCTAATAAGTAAGAATTAAGCTTTTCCAAGAAAAAAAGTAAAAATTCCTGGAGGTCTAATTGACTAATTATTGGAGAGAGGTAGAATTGTAGAATCACAGAATGATAGATAGGGGTCCGGGAATCTTGTAGCGATCTTATCCTCACTTTACAAAAGGGGAACTGGGGTCCAAGGGGAGAAACTGACTTGGCCCAGGTCACAGGTCTGTGACAGAAGGGCTGTCTTACTACCTTTCTCTAAATACTTTACTATTTCATATACTGTAGTGATTCATCCGAGAAAAGGTTATCTGATTAGTAGAGGTGGGACTGGAAGGGGCGCTACTTTTCCTGTAGCTAACAGTTGTAAATATGGTCCATGGAATTCACAATCAGACACGACTGAACATTACCACCAAAAAAAGCAGTGTGAATGGAGAGCATCTTTTCTTCACGTTACTATTTACCAATCCCACTACCCCCACCCCAGCTCTACTTTTATAAATGAAACAAAGTTTGGTAAATTTTTTTTTTAATGGAAATGTTCTCTGTCTTCCTGGTACATTTTGCTTTTGGTTGTTGGTAGAGAGAAACCAGTACCAAGGATTCTGGGGACAGCTCTATTGCTTGGAGAAGAGCAGAAAAATTACTGGACTGGGGTGGGAGCCAGGAAACCTATGTTCAAATAACTACTCTGCTACTAACTCACAGTGGGACCTTGATCAGACCACCTCACTTCTCTCTTTGGGCCTCAGTTTCCCTCTCTGTAAAATTAAGGACTTGGACTAAATGGGGTGTGGAAGAGTTGAAAGAGCTTGGGATCTGAAATCAGAGAACTTGGGTTCAAATTCCAGCTCTTGGACTACTTATTATTACCTGTGTGACCTTGGGTGAATTCTTTGTCTGGACATTAGATTCCTCTGTTGAAGGAAGAGTTTGTTATCGGAGCATCTTGAAAGACCCTTCCTGCCCTCAATCTATAATCTTAAGATCTTAAAAGCACCTTCCACCTCTAAATTCTTTGATCCTTTCACTGCCAACGTTCTAGGATAGTTTAGTTCCAAATTTCTTTTGAGATTGCAAGGGAAAGAAGGCCAGGAAGGAGGTGAGGAATGAGAGATGTGCTCTACCCGCCTATTAGTCTGAATTAGACAGTTTGAGCAGTCTGTAACAGTTGCTCCTAGCTGAAGGAGAATTATAGGTAAGGAACATTGTAACAGTGATATTCATCCTCAGATGGTTCAGAAGGGAATGGGAAAACATCAAGCTGAGAGAGAAGAAATCAGTGCCTTTGCTGTTTTATACTTTGCCTAAATTCTCTGTTGATTGGACTTTTAGGGGTAGAAACAAAAACAAAACAAAAAAACCTCAATGAAAAGAAAGGGGGTGACAGAATGAATGATCATATTAAGCAAGTCTTAGTCCCCCAGTCTTCCCTCAAAAGAGCTTAGTCCTGGTTTTGGATGTGATAATTCATTGCTGGAATTGATGGCTTAGGGCTTGAAACCCAGAGAAAATGGAAAAAGGTATATATGCAAGTGACTTTTTTTTCTTTTTTGCTCACTTGGGACCCTCTGCCAGATGTTTTTAGAGTTATTCCATAACAGCTATATTTTTTCTTTTTGGCCTCCTTTTTGGCCAATGAAAGAATGGAAAGTAAGATTTAGTCTTTGGCTGTTTGGGGGAAAAAAAAGTGTTCAATATTTTAATGGGGAGAGAGTGTATGCAAAATGAAACATGACCCCGATATTTGGAAATTGAGGTCGTATTGTACTAATTTCATTGCCAGGACAAAGTCATGTGACTTCTTTTTGCACTATCTCCCTTGAATTTGGGAATGCGTGGGTGGAGGAGGGGGGTTTTCACAAATAATAAATCTTCCACTGAATCAGTAACATTGGCAAAGAAGACTTTTCCATGTTTCTCCAAACAATTTAGGCAGGAAATCAACTAGATTATCTAGTCCCTCTACCAGTCACAGTGGAAATGTGCTCTATAATATTTTTATTTCTTTGTTTAAATCTTAAATTTCTCCAACTGGGTGGGGTTTCTAGTCATCCTCCAGAGGCTATTCATGGTACAGCAGTTGTCACTGTCCAGAGTTTTTTCTTGGTATCAAATCTAAATCTTCCTTTTATTTTCATTTCATTGCTTTGAATGGCTGGCTCTCCCTTGAAATCCTCTGGTCTCATGAAATTCCCACCCTTACACCCCACCCATCAGATATTTGTGGACTCTCACCATGGCCCCTTCCTTGGTTCTGACTTGACCAGACTTTGCTGATTTTTTAATTTCTCCCTTCTCTCTCCCCATCTCTCCTCCCCCCCCACTCCCCGCAGCTGTTCCTTCTTCATCATTCTTGGTGCTCCCAGTTCTGTGCAGGGACCCTAGGGCTGCCCTTCCCCTTCCTCTGAATTACAGAGGGGTGGGGCGGAAGGGATTGTGGCATGATGAAACAGTCACTCATTGATAATTTTTTCATGGACTAATAACAGTCCCATTGAGGACTTGACATAAGGCCAGGAAGCTTCATTTATTGTCCTTCTAGTGAGTGGTGCCATTGGTTAATCATAAAGGAGCAAGTCAACCTCTAATAGTGATAATTTGGCATGGGTGAAGGAAGAGGGTCTCTGTGATATCATTGGAACTCCCTGTGTGTAAATTCTCTTCACAAATGCATATCAGCAACTCATTTGTAACTTATAGTCTTAGTTGCTTGAGGAAGTTTAAGTAACTTTCACAGGCAGGACCTGAATCCAGGTTTTCCTAACCTGTTGTTCATTACTCAAGAATGATTCTCAGTGGTTGTAATAATGCTTTATAGAACGCTTTTATACTTTTGTCAAAGTTCTTCCACATTAATTATCTCACTTTTTTTTCTGCCTCTGCTTCTCCCTATCCTTCTTAAATAATCAGACTCTTGGAGAGAGGCTTATAGTGATGAGAACAGACAATTAACTGCTTTGCTTCCTTGTTCTCCCCCTCTCCCTCCTTCTCCCCTTTCCCTCTCCCTCTTCACTCCAGTTGGTTGATGACCACCCCCTCCTCCTGGAGATTGTCTCCTCCCTCTGCTTTCGTGGCACTGCTCTCGGTTCTTTCCCAAGATCCTTTGCTGGATCATCATCTATGTCCCGCCCCCCACATATGGGTGTCCTCTAGGGCTCTGTCCTGGGTCCTTTTCTCTTTTTATACTTTCTCTTTCAGTGATCTCATCAGCTTCCTTGGACTCAATTATCTTTATGCAGATGACTCCCAAATCTATATATTTAACCTTAATCTCTCTCTCTTGAGCTCCAGTCCCACATCACTGCCTGGTGGACATCTCCCCCTAAATATTCCATAAGCAGCTCAAATTTAATAAGTAAAATAAAACTTTTTTCCTTCATTGCCCCTACTCCAAAATTGCCCCTTCTCCAAATTTTCCTCTTTCTATTGGGGGAATCACCTTCCTCTTAGTCACCTAGTTTTGCAACCTCAGAGTAATTCCTGACTCTTCACTCTCTTTCACTCCACATATCCAAGTAATTTCCAAGTCCTGTCAATTTGGCCTTCTCCACATTTCTTGCTTCGTCCCTGTCTCTTCATTTATACTGCTACCTCTCTAGTTCAGTCTCTTCTAAGTTCTACCCTGGACTATTATAGCAGCCTCCAATTGTACAGTTCCTGATTGCAGTTTCTCAACTCTCTAATCCATTTTCCATTTAGTTGCCAAAATAATCTTGCTAAAGCACAGTACTGACCATGGTGCTCCGCTTAATCTTCAGAGGCTCTTATTGTCTCTAGAATAAAATATAGACTCCTCTGTTGAGGATTTAAATCATTATATCATTTCAGAATATGACTTTAACTTACCTCTCCAGATTTATTTCATTTTGTGCCCTTTCATACAGGGTCTACTCTGGCCAAATGGATTACATGCTGTCCTCTACACTCAGGCATCCAGTCTCCTGACTCCATGCGTTTGCATAGCATGTGCCCTATGACCTCTGAGTCTTGGAATCCTTAGCTTCCTTAAAGTGCAGTCTCCTGTGTGAAGTCTTTCCTTATCCCCCTGGTGTTAATGATCTCTGCCTTCTTTAAATTAGTTTGCATCATTTTTTATGTACAAATTTCATGCCCTCAGTAAAAAGTTTTTTGAGTCCAGGGACTGTTTTTTTGGTGGCAGCAGGGGCATATTCCTAACTTCTAATACAGTACCTTGTACATAATACATGCTTATGAAAGGGAATTGAATTTGTTCCCATGTTATTCTGAATGCCATCTTTTGGTCTATTTCAAAGCTTCATATAACACCAGATAACAGGACATGCCAAAGTATAATGTTGACCCATACATGAGATGTCAACAGAAACCTACTTGTCCTGCGCAAAGTGAGAAGCAATATTTTAGAGATATTATAGCAATATTATTTTCTTTCTGATAAATCTAGAGGGAATTGCTTTACTTCTTCTCTTTTCCCTTCCCCAACTTTTGGTATTGAGGAGATCCAAATTTTTCCTTTGTGTCATCAGTCTTCTGTCACATGCTTTTTCTGAATCTTTTTTCTGAATCTTTTTCTGTAACTTTTTCTGAATCTTTTCAGTGACTAAGTATTATCACTGGGACAGTGATACATACCTTTGAAGGAATCAATAATACGTCAATGTCCTATATGAGTTACATTGTCATCTGTCTACATCTGTCTTTTAGAGGGCTGAACTGGCACTGAAAATGTGCTTTCCATTTTGTGACATTTTCGGATGCTTACACTGGATGGCAGATCCTGCTGTGGGGGATGAAAGAAGCCCATGTGGGAGGTGGTGCTCTTACCAGAGGAGCATAGGACTCTGGAATGAAATAGAACAAATCTGGCTCTGATGGGGAACCAGTGTTATTCTGTTTATAAGAGATTACTTTTTTAAAAAAGAACAACAAACAAAAAGCCATGATGTTACTATCCATCTTTTAAATGTAAGAATTCTGAAGAAGTAAAGTCTTTCCATGTGTATGTGTATCTTGGGGGGGGGGGGAGTTAGATCTGTGTTTTCATTAGTATGTGGGCATTTTGGTTTGGAAACATCTCCCCCCCAAGGTGAATTTGGTAGATTATTTGTAATTCACAGCCTTAGAGACTGATTGTGACTTATCCATAGATACAGGTAGGATGTGTCAAAGGCAAGATGTGAATCTAGGTCTTACTATGAGACTGGCTCTCTAACCACTCACCGCACTCTCTCTTCTATCTATCTATCTATCTGTCTATCTTCCTTCCCTCCTTCTTTCCTTCCTTCCTTCCTTCCTTCCTTCCTTCCTTCCTTCCTTCCTTCCTTCCTTCCTTCCTTCCTTCCTTCCTTCCTTCCTTGTTTCTTTCTCTCCTTATACATATATTTGAATGACATGTAGCATTATATATGAATTACATTATATAGCTATATATATAAAATTAAGTAGAATATATGGTAAAATCGCATCCATATATTATATATGTATATATTTGCATATACGCACATGTACATACACATTTCATAGTATATAATCTCACAGTTCTGGATTCATTAACAATAGATTTCATTTATATAGCAATTTAAGTTTTACATAAAAAAACTTCACATACATTATTTCATTTCAACAATCCTCTGAGGACAGTGTTATTATTATCCCCCATGTTACTGATGGGAAAACTGATCCAAGGTTCTGAGAGGTTCAGAGGACCACAGATTTAGAGCTGGAAGATACCTTAGAGATGATCTAGTCCAACCATCTCATTTACAGATGAGACAACTGAGGCCCACAGGGATAAAGTTATTTGCCTAATAGTACAAAGGCAGTGAATGATAGAACTAGGCTTTGAAGCCAGTTCTTCTGACTCTAAATATAGTGCTCTTTCCATTGTCCCCCCATGTTACACAGTTCGTAAGTGTCTGAGAGGCATTTGAACACAAATCTTTCTGGTGCCAGTTGCAGTGGCTTTAGCCTCTTCAGAAAACAGAGTGTTTGTGGGACTGTTCGTGTCAGAGCCAGGATGAAGGAGCAGTATGTTCAAAGATTCATGCCTGTGCTAAGGCAATGTGAAATACACTTGTCAGTGTTGTGCTTTTTTTCCCTCTGAGACTTGAAGATGGTGCAAATAAAACAGGAAGCTTGGTGCTTTAAAAACAAGTGCTATCAGTGAGGGAAGGTTGCTTAGAGTATAGTAGGATATCAACAGGTCTTTGCTTTGCTATCTAGGGGGCTTTGTCAGTTCCTCAGGATCACTTGATGAAAGATTCTATTTCTGCACACAGAAGGGTTGTTGTATAATTATTTCCTCTATTTTTTCCCTCTCTATTTAAATACATATAATCTGCTCATCTGATTTCAAGAGTTTGCCAGATGTTAATTATTAGTCTTTTGGTGTGGACCATGTGTATATTAAAATGCTGAGGGATGATGACTGAGATGACCCAAATAAAGTTAGAACAAGTGATCTGCACATTCAATGTATGATGAGAGGTGATGCAAGACCCTGCCTTTCCCCAAAATACCTCCCCTGCTAGAGATCTTGGCTTGCCATCTGCTGCCTTCCCTTTCTGTCTTGCCTGAAATTCCCACCACCAGGGTCAGAGCTCTGAGCTCATTTGTTAATTCATTCATTTATTCATTCATTACTTTTTTGTTCATTCATTTATTCATTTATCAAAGTTATTAAGTGCTTATCATATGAGATAATATTTATAAAGTGCCTAAGCATCATATAATGCTGTTATTGTTACTATTATTCATTGTGTTAAGTGCTGGGGGTGTTGTGTGATAAAAATGACAAAGAAGCCACAGTTTTTGCCTCCTCCCTCAGTCACTTAATATATATATAAATATATATATATATTTAAAAAACCCTCCTATTTCTAGAATCCTTTCCTCACAAGTAACCTCAAGGGCAGCGAGGTGCCCAGAAAGACAATTGCCAAAGGCTGCAGAGATAGTCATTGTTGTAGGAAACATCTGAAGCTAGGTTTCTCCCAATTCTGTATCCAGCAGTCTTTTCATAATATCACAGGAGTATTTCATAAGAGAGATAAGACATAGAAAAAGATGAATATAAATATGATTAGGGAGTATATAAAAGGAATATAAACCTTGTGTTAGAGGACAGGTATCTCCAAAGGGTTACAGTAAAAAAAAAAATGCATTTTTCGTGAGGGAGAAGGAGGGCCCTGTGAGCTTCTCCAGCCTCTTATTAGCACACAATAAGCTCTTATATGGTTAATTGCCTTTTTGGAAGGCTCTGAGAAATTGATTTGAGGATTCAACTTGGGTTCCAGGTAAGATCCAAGCCCTTTGTCTTACCCACCGGGCCAATGTTACCCAGATTCTTATTTCTCTACCTTCAAAGCTTTCTGTAATTCCCACTACCGGATGGCAGAACATGTCAAATTGTACGGTATTTGGTCCACATATGCCTATGTCAACGGAAACATCCTTCCTTTGTGAAAACTAGGAAATAACATGAAAAGGAAAAGGTGCTAGAATAGGTCCTTCTCCTCTCCCAGCACCTCTTTCCCTGTCAAATTTTGGTACTAAACAAGCATAAGTTCCCCTTCCAAGTCTTCACTCCATATGTACATGTAACCTTTCTAAACCCTCTCAATAACTTAGGAGGATCACTTCAGAGGGTCCCTTTGAGGGTACACCCAGTAACCAAATAGCTGCTAGCATTTATATAGCATGAGGCAGGATTTGAACTCAGGTCTCCCTGTTTGTGAGTACAATACTCTTTAAATGTCACCTGCTAGCTGCATCAATGCTGAATTATGTTGTTACATATCTAGGTATGCTGAAGGATCGTGGAAAGGGAATAAGAAAGGTGAACACAAGCTTAATTAGCTTGGCTAGGACTGCTCCTGGATGGTGGTGCATACTTTGGAGAACAGATAAATGAAGGTCTTGGATACACTACCCCATTAGGTTTGGCAGCTGGTCGAGATGTTGTCACCCTGTCTAGCATAATTTCATGTAAGCTTGGAATCTCACTATGCTCTGGTGACTCAGACCTCACTCATAGAAACCATTGTTTGAATGATGTTTCTCTATCAGGACTGATTTCCACAAAACTTTCTGAATTCTAGAGGGTTTGAGCTTAGCCTACTTGGGATGGGGGTATCTTTGAAGTAGAGACTGGGTTAAAAAGTTCTGTTCTGAAAACAGAGGGAGACAGAGACAGATACAACAAGAGATAAAGTGTAGCCTCTAGAGAAATTCTTGGCAAGATATGAGCCATGGATAAGCAGAATTCTCACACGTGGTACAGTGGGGATAAAATGCTATCTTAGGATGACTAGTGAGATTTATCATGATGGGATGTAGATAGAAGAAAGAAGACAACTGCAAGAAGCTTACTTTTCCATAAATTTTTTTAAAAAAGGAAATAGGTTTTAGAATCATTCAGCTTTCAAAGGTTTTCAGTAGTAAGGGTTGATGGAAGAGAAAATCTCATGATGTAGAGGAAGGGAGTCTTGGGCAAATCCAGACTGCAAGGCACAGGTGAGGTCATTCACCAACCCCGTAATGCCCTGATAACAGAAATCAAAGACATAGAATGTTAGAAATATATGAAACCTTAGAACATAGAATCTTACTATGTAGAATACAGAGGGTAAGAACAGAAAGAGATCTTAGCAACAATTTTGTTGAACTCCACCATTTTGCAGAACAGGAAACTGAGGTTAAGACATAAAAGAATATATTAAACACATTTTTAAAAAAAAGTCAAACAGTTTTAATTCACTCCTGCTACATTTCCTTACAACTAGGGCAATTCAGCTACTAACAGACTTAACTTATGACATATGTCCATAGAGATAAATAAATAAATGACGGTAACATAAAGATCCTGGGAATTATTGCCTATGCCATCTTTATTTAAACATTACATGCCCAAGAACATAATTCAGGGATCTTTCCTGTGATCCTTGATTCAGGTATCCCTCATTATAATCAAACTCATTCCATGAAGTATTTAACTTAATGAATGGATAAATATGGACATTTGTTTATTTACTTATTTCTTTGGACCCCAAGCCTCAAATTGAAGAAATTTTGTCTTTAGTCATCATGTGTTCAATGGTGGCACCTACTGGCAAAAGGAGGTATTGTCAGCCCTGGGTTCTAGTATCAGCTTTAGTCACTAACTCACTGTGTGACCTGGGACACTAAACTATATTCTTACTTATATATGTCAGCATATCCTTTTCTCTGTCATGGAGAGGAGGTCCCTCTTTACATGATTGGTTTAGAGTTAGTTGAACTCTGCTTGACTAAACCAGACTTAGCCTTTTCAGAGAAAATCTGTTATTGGCACTACTTCCTTAACTTTATCTTAAGGACTCACCTAGGCTTCTCATGAAATGGAAGTGCATTCTCTGTTTCTTTTAAAAGGCCACCCACATTTTCCTTCTCTCCTACACCATCCTAAAGTATCTTATCACACAAACATAACTTCCTGTATAAGCAAAGCACATGAAAACTTAAACAATTTTGAATTTTTTTCATACCTGTTTTGGTTATTTTGTAGCTAAGGCACAGATTCCTAGAGTCTAATCTTTGAGAAAGTACTACCCCTCTACAATCACCCTCAAATTCTTTTGTTATAGGTATACTGCTGTCAGTTGACAGTTTTCATAGATTTTCTTGCTAGATCAGACTTCTTAGTATACCTCACTTTTCTTCCTGGCTAAGAGGGTGTGCCATCCCCAACACAGATAATACTATTCTGGAGGGGTGTGTGTGTGTGTGTGTGTGTGTGTGTGTGTGTGTGTTAGGATCATAGATTTAGAGCTAGCAGGAATCTTAGAAGTTATGCAGTACAAATCCTTAATTTTACAGATGGGGAAACTGAGGATCGGAAAGTGTAAGTTGCAGAGCCAGTTAGGAACAGTGGAAGGATTTGAATCCTGACTGTTTCACTCCTCATTCAGTACTTTCTTGAAGGATCTTGCTATGGTGTCCTCAGCATCATCGATTCCATGGATCTTTAAGAATTTCAAGATATTATATACATTTGAAGTTCATAAATGTCCATGCAAAGTCCACTTAACATTGTACCTATCTCAAGAACTAAAACTACAGTTCCCTGGAACCACTGGGGCTTTGCTTTGGTGTGATGAAATTTAGAAGGAATTTAGAAAGCTGCTGCTAATATTTTTGTTCTTTTAGCAGCATAGAAAAATTTAACTTAGCACCTGGTAAGCAGGAATAATTAGTTAAATAAAAAGCTAGCGGGTGGCAGCCACATGTCATGGTTTGCCCCTCCTTCTCACTACCGGACAGGGATCTCTCCAGAGGTAGCTGTCCTGGATTCATGAACTCTCTTCAACTCTAGCAAACACTTGTTTCAAACCACTTGCCTCAGGTGCAAAAATGACTAATTATGCCATTGCTTCCCCTTCTCTCGCCTTATATGGGCCAAATTTCTCTGGCATGAAAGTGGATTTAGGGGAGGGGGAAAATGCTTTCTTTTGTGTTGGCATGGCCATCATAAAAATGATTTCCAAGACTCTGTGGAGGGAAGGGCAGGGTGGCATGTGATGGAGGAACACTGGACTAGGAATCAGGGTACCTGGAATCTAGTCCAAGTCCATGCTTTTTTCTAATCTGTGACATCACATCAGTCAATCCCCTTTCCCCTCTGAGCCTCAGTTTTCTCACTTGTAGTATGAGAAGGAAGCATTTATTAAGTACCTACTATATACCAGGCACTGTGCTAAATGCTTTTATATACATTTCATTTGGTACAATAACAATAGGAAGAAGGTGCTCTTATTATCCCCGTTTTATTGATGAGAAAACTGAAACAGAGAAAAGTTTGGTGATTTGCCCAGGGTCAGACAGTCATTAAGTGTCTGAGGCTGGGTCTGAACTCAGATTTCTCCGATTCTAGACTCAGTGCTCTATTCATTGCATCACTTAGCTGCCTCTAGTATGAGGGAGCTAGACCAGATGATCTCTCTCTAAGGGCCCAGTTCTAGTCCTAGTTTTGTCCAGTTCCATTATGATATTCACACAGATGCCTCCTCCATTCCATTTCTGATTTGGCATCATTGAAGCATCTGTTTTTCATAGGATTGAAACTGAATGCATTTTGCTTCTGTAATAATAGAGAAAAGAACCTAGCTTTGGCAAGTTACTTTACATCCTTGGGCCTCAGTTTCTTTATTTATAAGTTGAAGATGTCAGATGAAATGGTCATTGAGGTCCCTTCCCCATCTAGATCTAGAATCTATTTTGATTTACTAAGAGTCTCATGTTTGAGGAAAAGTAACATTATCCCAGAGCAGTGTGTAAAATTGAGCCCTTGGCTTTTCATTCTGCCCTTGGAGGACCAAGTGTGCTCAGCTATGTGCTGAGTCGGCACGTAAGCTTGGGGATCATTCTAAAGTTTTTTAAACCGTAAATAGAATGCTTTGTGCAAAAAGACAAACAAATGTGGGTGTGCTGAGCAAAACTGGGAGCTCAGAGCCAGAGACATGTTGCAGATGGAAAAAAATGTGTCCCTCTCTTTCTCCCTGCTCCCCAGCCCCATCTCTACTCAGAAGAGACTTTGCGTGGAAAAACTGAGGCTGGCAATTGAGCTCAATTAGTTTCTTGAAAAACTGAGTCAGTTCCCAGTTTTTCAGCCTGGATGAAGGATTCCTTGCTGGTGTCTTCTCATTTGCAGCTCAATCTTGCAAGTTCCCTCCTGTTTTCAAGAGTAAGGTTGGGGGGGGGGGGCGGGGATGCTTTCTGGGCAATTCTTTCTACTTCCTGCTGTGTTCCTGATCCTCAAGGCTCCTCTGAGAAGCCAGAAATGCAGATTGGGTTGTATGCAGCTGTAATTTTACTTCAGTGGTTGGGCTTTTCTTACCAAGCATTGTGCAAATACCAAAGAATAATTATGACTTCCTCTTTCTGTGCAATTAGCATGCCCTCTTTTTGGAGAAAGGAGATAAAGGAGAAAGTTACACTTGTGAAAGTTTCATATTAATTTTAAGTCTTCTTTCTTTAGGGATCGCTAATATCATTCTTAGTGGAGGTTCTTGGAAGAAGAAAAACAACTCCACTACCCAGACATAGTACTGTATTCCCAGCAGCATCTTTAGAATTAAAATGAAGAAAGTCTTAGTTAAAGAGCTTCCTTGGGGATGGCAGTAGGAGGGCAGGTCGTAGAGCTTTTAGGAAGATTTTTTTGAGTTTTGAGTTAAGATTGTGACTGATAGCAGAAACTGGCCAACCCAAAAGGTGTTACTTGGAGGGCGAGGATATTGCAATTGCTAATTAAAAACATGTGGCTCCTCTGGACCAGGCCAATATAGAAGTGATGACGTTGAATAGAAGGGGTTGGGTGTGTGTGGAGGGGGGGAGTGGGAAGAATGAGCAAATCTCTCATACATATGCAAACCAAATTGAAAAGGGCATGCCAGCTAGTGCAATGTGATATTCTGGGGTGGGTAACTGCCAACTTTGGAGCACAGTGTAGAGCCTGGTACCAGTGAGAAAGACCCACACTGAGAAAACTATAGCTTGCCACTCAAGGCTAATTTTTTTTTGTTCGGATTTTCCTCATTCTCTTTTGCTCAGAGAATAGAGGAAGAAAAAAACCTGCTACATATTCCTATTTGAGATCTTCACTCTCTTCAGAGGAAAGAGGTAAAGTTTTTGTCCCCCATACATCATGGCCTTTCTGGTACCCCCAGAAAATCCCCAAAGGAAACCCCTCATTCCAAGCTTTTGTTGTTTGGGAAAAACTGGAATCCAATTGCTCATGTACCATCTGAAGGAGAAAAGGAACCGGAGAAGAGAATGAGCAGGGCTAATGTTCCCTAAGGATTTGGGTTCCTCCTCACCCCCTTTCTTTTTCTTGGCCCAGGCTTTAAGATGGTGAAATATGACTGCAGTCCCCTCTCTTTACCTTTTCCTGCAGCAGGTAATACAAGAAGGTCATTCCTTTGTGTCAGAAAGCCTCCATCACCACAGAGTCATAGTGGGGGTTTTGAGCTAGGAGTTCAATCACAGCTTGAAAGTGTTGTTTTTTTTTTAATTTTGGGTTTTGCTTTTTTTTTTTTTTTTTTTTTTAGAATGAGTAATTATGAGATAGACATACATGGGACTATGGCATTTACAGCTAGAAAACTAGAGGTAATCTAGGTTAGCCCCTTTACAGATAGAGAAACTGAATACCAGAGAAGGATAGTGATTTTCCCAAAGCCACACAGATTAGAGGGAGCATGAGCCAGAATTCAGCCCAATCCTTTGCCTCTAAATCCAAGGCTCTTTTCTGTATGCCACATTGTTTCTTCATCCTGGCAAGTGACAGGACTCTCTTATGGAAAGAGAATCTTGTCAATGCCATGATTTTCTTGTAGAAATGGCCAGGAGGGACGGTAAGGGGGTGCCCATGAACATTCTGTATTCACTTTCCCACTACCCTTTGGCTAAGGGGCCATGTTCTACAGTGTTCTGATCTTGGCTGCCTTCAATTTAGAGATAGGGCATTTTAAAACCTTCAGTTCCCTTTGAGTGGTGAAAGTTGTTCCAGGTCTGGACCATTTATTTATTTTGGTATCTGTGAATGAAAAACAAGGAAGAGCTGAATCCCAGAGAAACACATGTACTCTGGTGAGAATGTCCTATCCCTCCACCAACCAGGTTCTTAAGCACATGTTTGACAGACTGTTAGTACAGCATATTTTATTGGGGATTCCTTCATGTATAAGTTCAGCTGGATATCCACTGAAGTCCCTTCTAGCTCTCAAATTCTGCATTTTTTCAATTCTCTGGAGAGGCTCAAACCTCATCAATTAGATCCATTGCTTTAAATGGTACTTTATAATCAGCACTGATGAAGTATTTGTTGAACTGAACCAAAAAGGATGGAATTGCTAGTTTTTTCATCCACAGAATGAGGAGGTTAGATCAGATTGGGGGTGTCAAACTCTTATAGCAATCTACCTGCATAACTCTCCAAGTGCAGCCCTAATTAGGTGAAAATATAATTAGAAATTGCTTAAGGAAACAAAAATACAATATAACATAGATAATGTTAATTTGTAGTTTTCTGTTTCTGTTTGAGTTTGAGGTCACTGACCTAGATGATCTCAAGGATCCCTTATAGCTCAAAATTCTATGGTTCTATGATCCTAGACTGACTGAGTTAAGGGAGGGTTGGTGAGGGGCATGAGGTCTGTCAGTCTTCTATCCCTGCTCTGACCTTCATTTAGTATTGTCCCTGGGCTGCTTTTTTACACAACACACAATCCTTGTAGAGACTCACACAACAGTTCCCTATACTCGAAACCAAAGAATGTCCTGGCACTAGTGGATTTCTTCCAAGATGACTTAGTCACTGGCATTTTGAAAGTGAAAGGTTAAAGTTTTCTAAGTCCATACCCCCAACTTTCAAGCACTTGCTTTGGTCTGGGGAAATGAAAGGTTCAGTAATAATAGGCCATTGACCTGGGTGAGCAGGGCAGGCTCTGGTGAGAGACAGCAGTATGTGCACATTCAAGAAAGAATAGCCAGTGTTAGAGCTGGAGAGGATCTTAGAACACAGACTGTTAGAATTGCTGGCTATTAGAACATTAAATGTCAAGGCTAGAAGAGACTTCAGAGTATGGAGCAACTTTAGAACATAGAATGTTAGAGCTGGAAGGGACTTTAGAACATAGAATGTTCAGCCTGGATCAGACCTTAGACATTATCTAGTCTAATTCCCTTCATTTTATTGATGATGAAATTTAGGCCTGGAGAAGGAAAATAAATGATTTACCTACTGATGTGGGTCTCCTAACATCTTTCCAACATTTTTTCCACTGCACTATGGATCATACAATAATAATGAGACCTCATACTTATCCAGTGCTTTAAAATCTACAAAACATTATCATGACTTGCCTTTCTCAGACTGTTTCTATGAGAAGCTTATAAGAGAAGTGGTGTGAAAGTGTTTTGTGTAAGTTAAAAGGTGAGCAGTATTGCTTATACCTCCAAGGGTCTCCCAGTGAGGGAGGGGAATTGCTCTCAGGGAGGGTGGCATCAGCCCTGGAGGTCTAGCTCAGGACACAATCAGGGCTGAGTCAGGAAATTAGGCTTTTAATGCCCTGCTTACAGTGCTGATTTGCATGCCTCGGGCCATGGTTAACCATGTTGGCATATACTGAAGACAGAAATGTTACCAGTCGGGTAATGCATGATCTACCAGTTTAGTAATCTACGAATGGACCAGAGCCAAGTGTTTGAAAGAGGGAAAACCCCTTCTATTGAGAAGTGAGTACGTTGGGCCAGGATTTCATGAATGCTAGAGCCTGGGATAGCTTCTTCCCTCATCTCTAACCACCCAAGTCTTGCCTCTTTCATGAAGCCTTCCCTAGCTCCTTCTTCCAATTTCATCATGTCCTAGATGCCTCTAGTACTCAATATCAGTTCATTCAGTCTATTGTAGGTGATGCAGATGATAGAGTGCTGGATGTGGGAATTAGGAAAACTTGAGTTTGAAGTCCACCTCTTGACACTTACTGGTTCTGTGACCATGGGCAAATCTCTGCCTCAGTTTCCTCATATATCTAATGGGGATAATGAAAACATCTAGCTTACATGGTTGTTGTTATGATCAAATGAGGTAACATATGTCAAATGCTTTGCAAACCTTGAAGTACTATACAAATGCTAGCTATTATATTTCTTTTTATTAATAACCTTTCAGCTAATCTTCAGTCTCCTTGAGAACCTGAGATGAATTGTCTTACTTCTGCAGAGTTTTGGACTGGTTGTCAGGATATCTGCATTTTATCATCTACTCCTGGCATTGTCAGGGAAACTAGGTGACGCAGTGGATAGTGTTCCAGGCCTGGAGTCAGGAAGACTCATTTTCCCAAGTTCAAATTTAGCCTCAGACACTTAGCAGCTATGTGACCGTGGGCAAGTCACTTAACACTATTTACCTCAATTCCTCATCTGTAAAATGAGCTGGAGAAGGAAATGGCAAACCATTCCAGTATCTCTGCCAAGAAAAACCCAGGTGGGGTCATGAAGAGTTGGACATGAGTGAAACAACTGAGCAACCACAACAAGGGAACTTGGAGAAGACTACTTGATCATAATTTTTGCTTCTTGATCACAATTTTGAACAATAATTCAGAATTAGGTGAGTAATTGGAGTATGAGGTTGAGAAGAGCTAGTTTCTTTGTAATTTTCAGAGCCTCAAGATCTGGCAGTGGGGAATGGAGCTACTTGAAGGAAAGAATTTTAAAAAAAAATTTCTTTATGTCTCCAGTACACCACATAGTGACTTGGCTGTAGAGCGACTTAATTAATTAATTAATGCTTATTGGATTGGGGAATCTTGGGATAGTGAGCTCCTTATTCTCATAGGACATGTTTTCTGACCTTGGGAATTGTGGCTTCATTTCCAAGCACTGAAAAAAAGCTGTTGACAAATGATCAAGTGCCTGACTGTGCAACTGACCATTCTGCCTCCTATATCCAGATGTGGTTATTCACTGAGGAATTTATAGAGCTTCACAATTTGCCTGTAGCTCAACAATGAAACAAAGGGACCTCTTGGCTTATTTCCTCAAATACCTGTACTTTGGTAACTGAGGCTTTCAAAAATAGAGCTTGTATGTCTAGGACATGTATATTCATTTCTTGGACTTTTAGCAAACTCTGGCCCCATTATATAAGGACAATCTAAGGAAATGAGTTCTTGGGCTGGGGAAATGGACCTAGTGCTCCCTCTTGTCCTTTGACTGATCATGATTCTTACTTTTTTTTTTTTTTTTGCAAGACTTGGAAATTTATTTTAGGGAAAGGGAAAGAAAAAAATAAATCAAATGTTCCTGCTTGACTTGTTTTCTGGAATCTGAGTTCTAGTTTCTTTGGAGGGTTTAAATTCCTAAAATTGGAGCATGTTTTTAAGGGTCCTTAAAAGAATATGGTTTGGGAATCTGCAGGACTGGGTTTGTGGCTCACTTCTCCTGCTTATTAGCAGCATGATAATGGGCAAGCTAGGTGGCTTCTCTGTACTTTCATTTCCTCAAGTATAAAGTAGAAATATTAATTTTTACACTACTACACTCATGGGTGGTTGTGACAAAATGCTATATTAATACAAGTTGAACTGTCATCCAATCCAACCCCTTTATTTCACAGAAGAGAAAACTTAACCCCAGAGAGAGAGAAGGAGACACTAGCTAAGTTGACATGAGCAAGAAATCCTCGCTTCTTTTCCAGGTTCTCTTGGTCTGGAGCCTCAGTTTTCTCATCAGTGGGATGGGAGTAATAATAACTACAGTTATTTCATAGAGCTGTTTTGTGAGGTTCAGATGTGATAATGTAAGCTTTTTACGTTTGTGGAGAGGGAGGGGAGAAAAAAACAAATTTAGATAACTTTATTATATAGTTAAAAGAAATAACAAGTTGTGCAAAAGATATTTGCAGTTTTATGTGCAATCATCTTTTTTATTATATTATGTTATGAAAATGCTTGTCTTATTCCATAAATAAAGAATTAAATAAATAAATGTTTAAAAAAAGACAGCCCAAAATGCCAGCTACTGTGGTCATAATTAGTATTCGGGTTGCAGATGGTGAATTTGCTTGCTCTGAGGCCTGGCTCCTGCCTTTATCTCTTTCATCTGAGTACCTTGGGTGAGCCCTGTCAGACCTGAAGCCAAGAGCAGTGTTTGGGGCAGCAGCCCTGAGCCTCTTTGGACAGGAAGATCAAGAGGCCTGTCTTAATTAATCTGGGTCTGGGGAGCTTGGCAGAAAGGAAACATTTCACAGACTACTGAACTATATAACAGAGGGACAGAGGAATAAAAGAAGAATGAGCATAACCCATAAAAGCAAGAATCTATCCCATGCCAGTTATTACCCAAGGGAAATCCAATAGGTCTGCATATAAATAATGGGAACCCACTTGTGAATTCCTCTTAAATTTGGCCTTTAAAGGGCTGACATTTTGAGATGTACCCAAGTTTATCTTGCTCACAGAGTTATCATTGAGAGCTGGAAGGGCCTCAAGAGATTATTTGATCCAGTTCCCTGCTGCCAGGAAGATTAGATACAACACTTCACATAGCAACCATTTACATAAAATCTATTGAATTAAAATAGTTATCATTGCCATTTTACAGATGAAGCATCTGAGACATGCCAAAGGTCATTCAATTAGCAGAAAGGTAAAAAATAGTTCCTGCCTCCAAAGAGTTCACATTCTTATGGAGGAGGCGACAAATATGAATAAATACCTACAAGAATAGATGGAAGGTGATTTTAGAGGAAAGGCAGCAGTAACTGGGTGGGCGTGGGGAGTGGGACTGGCTGTGTCATAGAATGCCTGTTGGGATGTAAGTATAAGAAGAATAGAAAGGGAAAAGGGGAGAAGGGGAGAAGTCACTTAAGTAACTTACCCTAGAAGGGTGAGGTTTAAATCCTTGAAACCTGATCAGAGTAAGGCTGACCCAGAGAAGGTATGCCATTTATCTGGTCACCTAGGAATTACATAGAGTGGTTGGCCCTGCCACTCTTCCTACTTAAAAATCTTGAGTGACTTCCTATTGTCTAAAGATGATAAATAGAAACTCCTTAGTCTAACCTTTAAAATCCTTCACAGTCTGGCTCCCACTAACCTTTTCCAAACTTATGTCATATTATATCCCCATACATACTTTATATTCTTGGTGGTGCAATGGATAGAGCATCAGGAAGATCTGAGTTCCAATTGGACCTCAGATATATACTAGCTGTGTGACCCTGGGCAAGTCACTTAACTCTGTTTGCCTCAGTTTCCTCATCTGTAAAATGAAATAGAGAGGAAAATGCAAAACCACTCCAGTACCATTGCCAAAAAAACCCCAAAACCCAAATGGGGTCACGGAGAGTCATATACAACTGAAATGATTGAGCAGCAACAAACACAAAAAAGCCTAGCTGACATTCTCCTGAATGTCACATGTCTATTACCTTCATACCATCTTCTCTCTTATTCCATGGGCCTGGAATGTACTCTCCCTTACTCCTGCTTTTTAGAATCTCTATCTGGCTTCAAGGCTCAATTCAGGGGCCACTTTTAATAGGTCTTAACTGATCTTTCCAATCATTATTGTTCTCTCCCTCCTGGTGTTTCTTTGAATTTACTTATCTGGGTGCACGTTGTATTCCTTCTAGGAGTTTATAAGCTCCTTGTGGATAGGTTCATAAATTTGGAGATGAAAGGGAATTCAGACGTCCAAACTATTCATTTTCTAGATGAGGACACTGTGATTTGGAGAATTTAAGAAACTTACCTAAGATCCTACAGGTAGAAATGACAAAGTGAGGATTGGACCTTGGTCCTCTGACTCCCAAGCAAGCATTTTTTCCATTGTACTACACAGTTGGCACCTAGAACAACATCTTGTCCATTGGAAGTGTTTAATAAATACTCATTGAATTGAATCAAGCTGAATTGGATTATGGGCCATTGCTTTATTTTTGTGTGCCTTGAGCATTGTCTGCGTGGTCAAATGAACGATCCTTAGGTCAGCCAAACCAGCATCCCAAATGGTTGTCAGTCCTACTCAGCTGTGGCAATTTAGGTATCACCGAGGTGGAGTCTTCTAGGAACATAGACAGCTGTAACCATAGAAAACTATGTTCTCTTCTCCCTATGAATTGGTTCCATTTTCTAATAATACTTCCTGGAAAATCAGAGCTGAAGTTGGGGATCTGGGCCACTGTTCAATTTCCTAAGAGGATTTGTTTGTGTTCTGCCTATACTGATTGAATGAACCAAGGCCTCTGTTCTGGTTCCCCCTGCTTTTGCACTGTAGAGTCCCACATTTCAGGATTCGTAGGTGGAGTCATTATTCTTTGACCTTAGGCAAGTTTCCTCTTCTATATAATGAGGGGGTTTGACTAGATAATCGCTAATGTACCTTCAGACAGTCCTTTGGTTGTTATTCTTTTTTCTTGGGTATGAATTGCATAGTTTTCCTGATGGTGTCATTGAAGCACAGTTAATGGTTTCCTGGTTAGAAGTTTGGTCCTTCACATGTCTGACTAGTTCTAGGAATGTCCTCGATTCGGAGGCCTTCAGTGTATCACCTGCTGTTGTGGCTGGTGTTGACTGATTCTAAGCAAGCTTGAAAATCAGTCTTGTATCTCTTCTTCGTGATGAAAGGATCTAAGACGACTCCAAAAGGCTCATAATGGAGAATGCTGTCCTCATCCAGAAAAAGAACCATGGAGTCTGAATGCAGGTCGAAGCATAGTATTTGCTTTTTTTTAGGGAGTGGGGGAAGTTTCTTGTTTCTTATGGTTTCTCCCATTCTCCTTTACAACATGACTAGTGCAAACATGGGTTTAATATGAATGTATATGTTGAGGCTGTATCACTTTACACACTGTCTTGGGGTGGGAGGAGAGAGGAGGAGAAAATTTGGAACTCAAAATCTTATGGAAGTGAATGCTGAAAACTAAAGAGAAAATTAATTAATTAATTAAAAAAGAAAGTCAGAGTCTTGCCAAAATACAAAAGAAAGAAGTACTTCTTTGCTTGTCCCCTTGAAGCATATGATCTATGCTTCTGGAAACATGGGTTGCTACCGCAGCAGAGAATTTTGCTTTTCTTGGCTTTAATTACACAGGAGGGTTGCTAGACAGCCTCTATCTTTGTGGAAGAAAGAAGGTGGTGGAGCTGAGGTCACGTTAGGGTTTCCTTATGTATTTGGGGGTCACCTTACATATTCATAGTCCTTCGCAGCCTTTGCCCTGCCTGTACCAGCACAGATACTCTCTGTCTTTCCCTGGGAGGCACATTTCTTCAAAATGTGAATAGCTGCCCTGCTTAAAGGACTATGATTCACACAGTCACGGGAATTCCTTTAGTGGAACTCCACACTAGCGTGTCATCTTAAATTTTATGAAGTTGAAATGTATTCTCCCATAACTTTTTCTGTCATATCAATTTGGTCTTTTTCCAAGGGCTGGACTGTTGAACATAGCAAGGTATATGTTTAAACATTTCAGACTTTAGGATTCTGGTTTTAAACTACGGGACAACCCATCATCCTAATCAAATGGTATATAGGAAGCAAGTAACAACCATGGAGTGCAGAATTTCAGATGGTAAGGATCTTTGGGTACCATTTTGTCCAATTCTTCACTTTTGGAGACATAATTAGCATTGTAGAGTATGGGAGGCAGCTTGGTAATATGATTTAGGGGTGGAAAGGAGCTCAGAGGTCATATTATCCAAATCCTTCATTTTATAGATGAGAAAATTGAGACCCAGTGAAATTAAGTGACTTACCCAAAGTCACAAAGGTAGTGCAATTAGAACTGAACCTTAAACCTTTGACAACAAATCTAGTGCTCTTTCTACCACATATTATAACATTACCTTTGCTGGGCTTTCTGGGTATGGAACAAAATAGTAGGAGGAAATCTCACTTTAATCAATCTTGATTTATGAATATATCCCTTAAAAATGAATGGCAATAATTTAGGGGGTGGTTTTTTTTTTTGCTTTATAAAATCCACATTACTAGATTAAATATGAGACTGCCCTTGGATATTAGTTCCCCTTGGAATTTTGGTATTATTTTATAGACATTTGATTTGCTCCTAGCTTCTTGGGAAAATACAAAAGCCACAAAGTGTGAAGAAAATGAAATGCAAATGGGAGGGTCTTTCTCATCCACTCTTTTTTTGTCATTGTCTTGTCCTGGTTATCATTATCCAATCAGCTGAGAGACTGGGGAAAAGGGTTGGAAGCTGAGAAGTGAAATACCTGCAAAGATGATTTCTCTCTCTTTCTTTCTGTCTCTATATTTTTCTTTCAATCTCTTTCTCTCTCTGTGTCTCTGTGTCTCTTTCTCTCCCCTTCTCTCCCTCTCTTCTTTCCTTCCATTTATTGAGCACCTACCATAAGTCAGACACTGTGAGGATGTTGAGAATATATATTACATATTAATGTCTGAATTTCAGGAGCATTGTGGGCAGGGAATATATGGTATTGGCTCTAACCTCTTTGTGATCTAAGGCAAATCAACTCCCATCACTGGGGCTCAGTTTCCTCATCTATAAAATGAGTGAATTGATCTAGGACTAGGTGATTCCTGAAGGCATGTAAGTTTTGATTTACTGAGGAATTCTATATCCTTTTAGTTCCCATCATTCTTAATTCATTCTTCAAAGCCATACTGTGGTATGAGCATACGTGCTCAACTCCTAGTGCTGTCTTGGACAGGATCTTTGGGATTAAGACTGGAAATTTAGGTTTGACCACAAATAGCATATTTTGTTAAATGAGGCAGGCTGCCCTCTGTTGAATCATTTTTTCCATTTATTGGGGAGGAGAGAGTGATAGGAGAGGACTAACGTAGCCAGGTATGTCATGTCTGCTTAATATCTGTTGACACCTGATGGAAGAAACATGTGGAAAATTCAGCAATGAAGCCAAGCAACATAAAAGATAAGAGGTGGTGAGCTCACAAATTCTTTTCTTCTTTAAATACATACTTTCGTGAAATTTGTAATCTTCTACTGGATTCTATGAATAAGGGAGTTGAGCAATGGATCAGTTGGTGTAGTAGTTAAGATATTATAGTTCAGACATAACCTCATCTGGGTAAGGTTATCTGGTCTACAGGGAACTTCCACATCTTTAAACCATCAGAGGACAAAGAAGACAAAAAATAAAGACTGAGTCTTGGAAGCTGATAGGTGAAAGAGGAATGGTATTCTATCACTTCTAAGTGTGACCTCTCCCCATGTGATATAGTTGAATGAGCACAAGTTGGAGAAGACAAGGGTCCTCTTCTCCACTCTGCATTAACTATGCCTATGACTTTGGTCAGGGGATTTCCTTCTGGCATTCTGTAATGTTCCTTGTATTTCGTGAGGTAACACAAGAAGCATAAGTAGAATGCCATGATCATCAGTGAGACATCTCAACACACAACTACATTATAAGATGCATGATGGAATAAGTGCTAAACTTGAAGCCCTTCTGATAGCTTTACTGGGATAGGAAGGGATGGAAAACTCTTTCCTAGGTGGAAAGGCAAATAATTAAAAAAGTCATAAAGTTCTAAACCATTACAATGGCATCTCAACCACAAAATGGCATAGGATTGTAATACACAAATGTACACATCTATTTTCCAGCTCCTGAGCAAACTCTTGTCATGAAGCTTCTGTTAGTCAGGAAAGGCATGTGCTGACCTATAGGCTCAGCTCCTGCTTGTGCCAGATATTGAGGGTTAAACAAACCCTGTATCTTTGATACAAGACTTGTCTTGAAATGATCTACTAGATATCAGATTCCAAGAAGAGTAAGTTTTAGGTTAATTCTAATTTGGCTGTTGTCACGAATCATTTTTTTTTTTTGCAGATGAGTTAAAGAATACTTTTTCATGCAAGAGTTACATGCTCATTGTTTCCTCAGTCAGGACTGACAGGTCTCTCTAACATTTTCCTGTGGCTCATAGCATGATGTTGACTCAATGTAACTGTGACTTATTATGGCTCGTTGGTATGTCACAGATCTTCCCAGGAATGTCTAAACATAAATCACTGATTCTAACTAATTCATCAGTTCCCTTTTTCTCTGTTGACCACAGGCTCATTGGTACATGGCTGACCAGTTTTCAGCCTCGGATGTGTTTAACAACCCCTATATCCTGTACCATACCTGTATTTCATTGCCTTTTCATATTAGACTTAGCTTTCCTTGTTCTTTCTTTACTTGGGTGACTTGATCTGAAGATTCATTTGTGATCAGTAGAAAATAGTACATTACAGTACTCATTGTCAATTTTTTTTTCAAATTTTCTAATTAGGCCATGCAACTTTCTCTTTTGTGTTTCCATGGGCCTGTGAGCCAGGGTGTATTTTGGAAATAGTTCTGTCAGTTCATTACATCACTTTTTCTGACTCTCATTTTCTGCCTGGCCTCTTTTGCCCAGCATCACAGAATCTCATTTAGAAGGAATGTCAGCAGTTAGTCTAACCCAAGGGTGGGGAACCCGTGGCCTTGAGGCCACATGTGACCTTCTAGGTCCTCAAGTACGGCCTTTTGACTGAATCCAAACTTCACAGAGCAAATATCATAGTAAAAGGATTTATTCTGTAAATCTTGAACTCAGTCAAAAGGTTGCACTCAAGGAGACCATAGGTTCCCCAACCCTGGTCTAACCCATATTTGAAAAAGATTATTTTCTACTACATACTTGATAAGCGGTCACATTCTGTGCTTGAAGACAACCAGTGAGGTAGAAGCAATTTTCCTATGACTTAGATATTTTAGTTGCCATCCTTTATTTCTCTTTTTTTGTTTTATTGATGCCCTTGTTTTTTTATGTCAATATACAATATTTCCAATAAATATCCAACATTGATATTGAATCTTTTCTTTTACAAAACCAATAAAACAGTGACCACAATGACCAGTGCATTCCACATCCTGTTCCCATAGTCCCTCATCCTTTGAGAGGAGGAAGGTTGATGCTACCATCTCTTCTCTGGGATCAACAGAGCTGACATATTTCTTAAGAACAGTAGGAATAACCTAAGGTTCCTTTAATGTAGGCTGTGAAAGCAAAGTTGTTTTCTAAAACATTAACCTAAAATGGCTAAGTACATGCCCACAAATATCCCTTGTGCTAGTAACTAGTAACAGTACTAGTTAAGGGTCTGACAATTATAAATTCATTTACACTTTTTTTGACATTATTTCCATATGATATTATTTCTATTTTTGTCTTGTACCACCACATTTTAGGGTAACAAGGTTTATGGATTAAAATCCATTGAAACTTATATGAAATGTTAAACAGAAAGCCAAGACACTTTCATGTACATGATGCTCTCATTGTATCCTTACAGCTCTATTTATTTGTAAAGTCAAATTTCCTTTTCTTTTTCCAATGGGTTGTCCAGATTACAAGAACTGATTCTAACATTTTGGGTTTGATGTATAAGCCTATGTTCCCCCTCTCTAGTCTTTTTCACAAATTTGATAGACTTTAGTATTTTACCCTCTCAATCTCTGTCTTCTCTCTTTCACTCTCACAATTTGTTTCATTAAAAAGGTTTTATTTGTGCCTTTTTTGAACATAGCTATTATCTAATATACTCACATTGACTATTTTTTATTTTAGACTTAAATATTAAAACTTAAATATACACTAAGAAAAAAAGAAACATTATAAACTTAATATTGAAACAAATAAAAATAAGAGAAGAAAAAAAGCATGTCATGTGCACAGCAGAATGTAAGAGAAGATTCAAAATATGTAGCAATAAATTTTCATTTCAAGAAAGCCTATATAATAAATGCTGTGCATTGTGTTGAGACCTGTCCGTTTTTTCTTTGCTTCCTTGTAAATTTTCTTTTGTTTCCTGCTCACATTGAATATATTAAGAAAGGAAAACAACTAAGTTAAACTCATGAACAAAGTGACTGATACCATAACAAACATTCCTTACTGAAGTCCCCTATCTTTTTGCTGAAAGGAGGAAAGTATATTTTATCTTCTGTACTCTGGGTCCAAGATTAACCTTCATCTTTTCTTACTGAAATGCTCTTTTTCTTTTAGTTTGCTTTAGTTTTAGTTTGTCCAAATGTAGGATCCTATTTCTTTATCCTTGTGATTATATCCATTTTTCTTTTCTCTAAGCAATTTCTGGACTCTCACACCTAGAGTGTTTTTGAAAACTTTTAGATTATTATCAGAAGCCATCAAGTCTTCCATCTTTTCTCAATTTTCATTGCTTCAGATAGTTACTTTAGGGTTGCTTCCTTTCTCTAAGGAGAATTTCTAGCAGCATGAAGATAATGAGGCTTAGCAGTGGACCACTTAAGAATCACCAAGTTCTTATTTTAAAGAAAGAAGGCTAGACCTGAATGGGGCCAGTGGAATGTTAGACTGCCAAAAGTAGTTCTCCCCTCACTAAAAGTCTTGATGTAAGGGACGTGGAAAGATAAAATTCTGATGGATTTGTATTAACTCTTCACTATTCTTTGTTTTTGTGTCTTAACCTTCACATATGCTGGATTTTAACAACTGGTGAAAGGAATCTGGCTCAAGAATGTGGGTTTGTCTATAAACACTGATGCCTGGTCATTTTTTTAATAATTAAAAATCTTCCAGGAATTGCAAATCTGTCTCCCTTTCAACCAATTACAAGCATATTTCTTGATCCACTTTATATAGCAGCAACAGAGTCCTATACCATAATATCACCCAAGAGCCATTTAGAGATTCTTATTGTCCTAGTTAGACTCTATCTCTAACGTGTCAGGATAAGTATTTATTACATTTTTTCTATGGTTTAAATTGATTCCTTTCTTTATACTGCTGCCTCTTCCTTCCTTCCTTCCTTCCTTCCTTCCTTCCTTCCTTCCTTCCTTCCTTCCTTCCTTCCTTCCTTCCTTCCTTCCTTCCTTCCTTCCTTCCTGTAAAATGGGGGAGAAAGGGTTGGAAGTATGATCCCTAAGCTGCCTTCTGGCTTTAATATTCCAGGACTGAAAATAATATGTATTAGGCATTGTACAAAGAAAACTTTATGAGGGTCCCTGTCCTGAAAGAGCTTACAATCTGCCTCTCCCACATAGATTACTGTATATTTTGCATATTTTTATTTGCTTATATGTGCTTATGTTGTTTCTCTTAATAGTATATAGGTGCTTTGAGGGCAGAGAGTGCTTTACTTTTGGTTTTTGTATCCCTGATATCTAGTGCAGTGTCTGTTACATAGTAGGCACTTCATGTTTGTTGGGAAAATAAGGATCATGTGCAAGAAAAAAAATCCTTAACAATATAAAGCATTACGGGTAATAAGTGCCTGCAAGTAAGTGGTATAGGAGTTCAGGGGCAAGAGGGTTTAGAAAGAAGGGAATGGTTGGAGAAGGCTTGATGGAAGAGGTGGCTCATGTACTGGCTCTTAAAGGATAGAGAGGGTTTATTTAGATGAGCAGAAGAGATCAAGGGATTTTTCAGAGTTAACTTCCTTACCAGCAGGCTGTGACCGAAGGCTGTTGGCTGGAATGGACACATTTGTCTCAAAGCTGACCAGCATGTGATGGGAGAGAAGTCTCCATGCTTACCTGTGGCATGTTGGGTAACTCATCTGACTTCCCCTGCCTCAGTTTCCTCACCTTTAAAATGAGGGCGCTTGTGATCATCTGTGATCATGTATGTGATGACAGCAGTCTAAGGAACACAGAGGACCCATGGTTCTTTACCTGTGGCTGAGAGGATGACAGTAATGATAACAGTAATGATGAGGAGGAGGATGGCTGGCATTTATATAGTGCTGTAATGTTAATGAAGTCCTTTACAAAGTCATCTCATTTTGTCTTCACAATCACCCTAGGGAGGGAGGTGCACTGCTGTTATCCTCATTTTACAGAGGAGGTAACTGAGGCAGAGGCTGAGTGATTTGCCTCAAGTGTTTGAAGTGGAATTTGAGCTCAGGTTTATCACTGTGCTAGGTGAGACCAAAAGAGAGTGAAGTCTCACTATCCAGAGGTGGTGAGGAAACACTGCACGTTGCTTCTGGTACTGAAAGCATCTCCTAGGGAAAGAGTGGGGAACCTGCAGACTCGAGGCCACATGTAGCCTTCTAGGTCCTCCAGTATGGCCCTTTGACTGGACTCAGGTTCCCCACCCCTGTACTAAGGGAAACTTTTGCTAATCCCTTTAATCAATGCTCTCTCACCTTTCAGAGTATGATGTTGAAGGTCTCTGCTTGTGTAAGATCATGGTATTATATCATGATCATAAGTTGAGAGGTAGAAACTTCTTTAGATGCTTTCTACACAACTTCTGCCTTTTGCATTTGAGGAAACAGGAACAGAAATGTGACGTGACTGCTTAAGATCACACAGGTAGCAAATGGCAGGGTGAGGAGCTGAGGATCCCAGTTTTATGTTTCTGGACAGTGTTGAGCACAATGCCTTATATATAGCAGGAACTTACAAATGCTTATTCCATTAAACTGGATTGCCTCCTAGCAGCACCTGTGTTGCTACCAAGATAGTTAGTGGTGGGTGGGTGGTTCTTATCTTGAGCATAATAGGCTTCATCCCTGCCAAGAAAGGCCATCTCCTGACTTGCCTCTAGTCTCTCAGAGCCTTAGCTTTGGGAAAGAGGAGGAGCAGTCTCCTCTGCTGTTAAAAGAGAAGGAACGGGAGCTGTCAATACTGTTTTGGTTTATGTCTTTGTAAGCTTGCTCAAGAGCACTGAATTATAGCCTATGCAGATCCTGATTCACTCAAGGAATGGAATCTTTATTGAGGACCAACTATGTGCCTACTCTTAGGGAGATATATTAACATAGGCTTTGCTTCCAGAGAATCTATAATCTAACTGGTGAGAGATTATCCACATGAAAAGTTAAATAATGTTGCAGAAATGAAATGATCAATATATAATTGTTATGCTCATGGATAGGTTATCTTTTTTGGTTTGGCCCCTTGCTCCGCAGATACCCCTTCCTTCTACTAGGGTGTCACTGTTCATGGAGAAAGGCACCATTTAGCCAGTGTAACAATCTGGGTGGCCTACCCTGGCTCAGTGCCAGCCTTCTTGATTCTGCCTTTCCTGTCCTCAGAAGACAAGGTGAATCCAGCAATTAGTCTGATGCATGTTCCAAAGGGTGGCAGGAATCAACAGCTCTGTGGGGGAGGGGCAATGTTTTTTGGGGTTGAGAGAGGAGGAGGAAGGGTGTGGTTGGTGATAAGAAGAGGCAAGTTGAATATAGAGGCAAAGTATGGTAAAGAGGATGCTCCCAGCTGTTGTAGAGAATGAGACCCAATTGGAAAATATGGATGCTGGAAGTTAGGTTTCAGGAAGAGGGTGTAGGTGAGGCAGAGATGCGAAGGGTGGAGAAAGAGAGATACAATGCTGGAGTAAAAAATCCACAATCTAGCCTTGTGGGAAGTCTGTGAGTCTGGGGGATGGGAGTAGAGGTGGGATTGCAGAAACCTAGATTTATAGGTCATGTGGAAAATGTACATTCAGAATTGTGACTGGGGATTACTCATTGGACTTCAAGTACAGAGCAGCTGGGGTATGAGCTGTTTGCATCCTGACTGGCTAGCAGCTGCTTTGGGTACAACTTTTCTCCCACAAATGGATTCCTTCCCCATGAGCTAGTGAATTGAAACAGTCTGTGGTCTTAAAAAAAGGAAATAAAAAAGAAAGAAACCCAAAACCTCTGTTAGAGGAATAGGACAGCAGTGATAGGAAGACTTTTAGGGGAGTTAGGGTTTTTAAGAGGCAGGGACCCAGGGCATAAATTTTTGTTTTCATAGGTTCCTGTTGCATGAATAAATCTTTTATTAGTGGTTAGTTCCTCCATCCCCTGAAGAAGCTTTAGAATGGCCCAGGGAGGAAAAAATTCCACATCACATAAACCACTGTCATTATTTGTGAAAGTGCAGAACTTTCTGGAAGGAGAGGTAACAGCAACTATTTGGACTCTTGCCCTCTTAGGGTCTCTTTTCCTTCTGTCTCTCTCAGCTCTCTTGAGTTTGTCCAGACTCTAGAGCATGGAAAAAATGAGAAATTCCAATATGTGAAAGCACGAAGGGAAGAAGGTCAGAGGAGAAGTAGGAGGGAAGTTTCTCCTACAAATGGAGAGCTGGTAATGGAATTTGGTATCCCTCTAAGTACTGATTTGTTTTCTCAAGAGCTACTGGGTGGTATGGGAAAGACTGGATTTGGAATCAGAAGGCCTTGGTTTAAATCCCAGCCCTACCTCTTGCTATCCTTGTGACTTTGGGCAAATCACTTAACCTCAGTTTTCTCATCTATAAAATGGAGTTGTTGGACTAGATGATCTCTAAGGCTCCTTCCAGTTTTAAATATATGATCCCTTGAAATTAAATTTATAACTTCTTGGCATAGCAAAGATGACTAGTACATCATGAGCTTGAACAATGATTTGTATTTTGCCTGATTTAGGTCACCGGCTCGTCCCACTTTTGCTATCTTTTTGATGCTTCCCTACTCAGTTACTCCTTTGCTTACCCACTCTCTTTTGAATTACTTAGACAATGTCAGGAGAAAAACAACTAAAAGATTTAGAACCTATGATTCTATGACTTCAAATTTCTTTAAACACAAATCTAATCATATTTTTCTGCTCAAAAATTTTCATTGGCTTCCTATTGTCTCCTAAGTAAAGTTCCAATAATCTTTGTTGATCATTCAAGATTCTCTATGATGTTACCACTGTAACTTTGCTAACCGATTATCTATGAAACTGGCAAAACTACAAAACTGAACCATGTTCTTTCTCTTCTGCACAAGCTTTCTTCCTATCCACCTTTACTTATACTATTCCCTATTGCTGGAATGCCTCCCATCTCTTTCTTTGTTTGCTTATTTCTTACCAAAGTTTTAAAAACAAGCTCAAATGTCACCTTTCATGTAAACCCTGAATTGCCCCAATGATCCCATATAGCACAAAGCTCTCAAGCCTCACAACATTCCTTGACTTATATATTACAGGCTGTATTATTCCTCTTTTACAGGGAGAGAAACTGAGGCTTAGGGAGGCAAAATGTCTTCTCCATGATCACACAGCTGATAAATATAAGAAATGGGCCTTGAATTGAGTGAGCTCTTCCCTAGTCTGAGTCTAGCATTCCATCCTCAACTTGATGATACATATGGCCTCTTAAGTTTGGTGGGTCTCATTGTTCTAATCTGTAAAAAGAGATGGTTGGATTAGCTTATCTCTAAAGTCCTTTCTAACCCTAAATCTATGATACTATGTAAAATTTTATATTATAGCTATATATTTGTGCATCATCTTCCTATGAGATTGTAAAGTCATTGAAGAAAAGAATTATGGTAAAAAAAAAAATCTCTTCCCTGGCATCTAGAATAGTGTTGTGTATACATCTAATAAGTACTTTTTTTGAATTAAAGAACAAATCAGTGAATGAATGAGGCTTTCTTCTTAATCAGATAATGAACCTAAAAGAAATGCACCATATTCCTTGATTGACATTATCAAGAGAAGAGGTAATAGACACTCTTTTCTGATTATTTTTCTAAATTCCTTTCTTAATTCTGTTGACTCTAGCTTGATGTCAAGAAGACAAGCTTCTTTTGAGGTACTTTTCCAAAATGGTCAGGTCACTGGGCATCTTAGTCTTGGGAATTTTTTTTTCTCCTCCATAATTCCGAGGTAGTATTAGAAACACACTCCTCTTTTTTATAATTCCATATCTTACATTTCAAACAGGTGAATCAATCTTCCCAGGAGGACACCTATGCCAGGGCTTAGGCAAACCTGGGGAGAATAATACTAATTGATGTTTTGGTAGCTCTTCAAAAATCTCAAAACCCTTAACATTATCTCATTTTTACAAATATCATCTCATCCTATGAGCTTAACAACAACCCTATGAGGTGAGTACTACAGGTATGACTATCCTTGTTTTGTGGTTAAGAAAATTGAAGTTCAGAAAAATGATGGGATTTAGATATAGGGCCATTAAGTGTAGAAGGTACGGTTTGATCATTCAGGTCTTCCTGACTCCAGGTTCAGCATTCTGTACCCTCTATACTACGCAGTTACTAATAATACCAAGTGTCTGTTACTCTCACCAGCCCAGCAAAGTTAGACTGGTAAATAGCCAAACACACAAATCATTATCACATTTTTTTTCAGAAGGGTTCACCATTGGTAGCTGAGTGGACCCTAGAGATCTGGAGAAGGACATAGAATCAGACGTCGCAAACTGGATGTCCAGGAGATGTTTTAAATTCAGTGTGGCAAAAACTGAACTCATTTTCTTTCCTCCCAAACCTTTCCCTTTTCCAAATGTTCCTATTACTATTGAAGACACCCAAATCCTCCTAGTTTCCCAGGCTCTCATCCCTAATTTCTCATTACCACTCACCCTGTCATATCCAGTTTATCGTCAGTTCTTGTTGATTTTACCTTTGTAACATCTCTTGAATATACCCCCTTCTTTCCTCTGATGCTGTTGCTACCTTGGCACAGGCCCTCATCTGCTCATGCCCAGACTGTTGCAATGGCCTGCTGGCTGGAATGCCTCCCACAAGTCTTTCCCTGTTCCAGAGCATGCTCCATTCATCTGCAAAAGTGACTTTCCTGAAGTGTAGGTCTGACCATGTTAATCCTCCCACCACTCACTCAGTAAGCTCCAATGGTTCCCTGTCTCTTCCAGGATCAAACACTAAACCCTCTATTTGATGTTTAAAGCCCTTCATATCTTAGCCCCCACCTAACTTTCTAGTCTTACACTTTATACCCCACTACCCCCACATATTCTTTGATCCCCTGACATTGGCCACCTTGTTGTACCATGAACAAGACACTCCATGTCTCAGCAACAGGCCCTTCTCTCTCATTCCTGCCTCCTGCCTTTCTTTCCTCTCTTCAAGTCCCACCTAAAATCCCACCTTCTACAGGAAGCCCTTCCCAACCTCTCTTAAGAGAAGTGCCTTCTTCTTGTTGATGGTTTCCAATTTATCCTTTATATAGCTTGTTTGTATATACACATTTGCATATTGTCTCCCCCTTAGACAGGGAGCTTCTTGAGGACAGGGATTCCCTTTTGCCTTTTTGTATACCCAACATTTAGCACAGTATCTGATCTTTACTGGGCACTTAATAAATGCTATTGACTGACTGACTATATTACTTTGGCTTAGCTTCTTCCCATAAATCTCCAGGTCCAAGGAGTTGGAATGTTTTGCATTTCCCCTCCCACACTATTGGCCCAATGTGGAAAGAAGACATACATTCCTAGACTATAAAAATTGGAAGTATTTAGAGATCATATATTCCAACCTGCCCCCCTTAGAATACTGAGGCTTAGAGAAGTGACTTGCTAAAGGTCACACTAGAATCAGCACCTAATGTCTCCAGTGGTCTTGCGATCATTCTTCCTTGGGCATAAAATCACTGATTAGGAGTCTTTGCAAAGTGTTTGGGTGGCACTGGTGCTCAAAACATGACAGTTAACTTAGAGCCGCTGAAGGATGTGTGTGTGTGTGTGTGTGTGTGTGTGTGTGTGTGTATGTGTATTGCTGGTAATCAAAGTCATTACCAAGTATAGTACACAGTGGAGACGGTCAAAAATTTATGTGACCAGCTACAGGGAGGGAGGCTGGTTTTGTGAATGGACTGGAATTTCTTCCATTTGTTGCTCAGTTTCAAAGAACTGGTCCCAGAAACTTTCTCAGCCTAAAGGCATGAAATATGCTTGCCATGGGTATTTGGGTTGGTGATGGAAAGGTGTTAATCCTCTTGTGGATGCAGTCTAGAAACTAAAGAAAGGGGCATCTGACAGGAGCTTAAATCCTTCCCAAGGACTGGAGTTAGGTTTCATTTCACTTGAGTCGTGTGTGTAGTTCATGAGGAGGTTACTTTTTATTTGTCATGATTACTGACTGTACCAGGTCAGAATGAAGATTATAAGGTGGACTTCAGTATAGGATCTTCAAAGAACTTCAACGAGAGCTATGCTTCTATCTCTCTATCTCTCTATCATCTATCTACCTACCTATCTATATCTATCTATCTATCTATCTATCTATCTATCTATCTATCTATCTATCTATCTATCTGTCTGTCTGTCTGTCTGTCTGTCTGTCTGTCTGTCTGTCTGTCTGTCTGTCTGTCTGTCTGCCTGCCTGCCTGCCTGCCTGCCTGTCTGTCTGTCTGTCTATCTGTCATCCATCGATCTCATCTATCTTTTTTCGTCTATCTCTGCCTATCATTTCTCTTTATTATCTATCATTTCTATCTATCAGTCTATGTCTCCACAAATGTATTGTTGAGTTGTTTTCAGTCAAGACTGACTCTTTGTGAGTTTTCTTGGGGTGTTCTTGAGAAAAATATTGAAGTGGCATTCCATTTTCTTCTTTAGCTTATTTTGCAGATAAAGAAAGTAAAGCAAACAGGGTTAAGTGACTGTCCCAGGGTCCCATGAAGAGTAAGTGTCTAAGGCCTGATTATGAATCTTACTGATACCAGGCCTGTCATTCCATCCACTGTGCCATCTAGCTGCTCCCATATATATCTATATCTATGACATAGATATAGATACAGATATACACACATACATAGATATGTGCGTTATAGTTTAAAGTTTTAATAGGTTAAAAGTAAACTAAGATTTTTGGAATACAGCGTATTTACATATGAAAATATAAGTATAAATACAGACATGCATGTATACCTATACTTATATATTGCACAGGATCAGAAGTTCATGTTATTGTTTAATATTTTCTCGGCTGTGTCCAACTCTTTGTGACTCCATTTGAGGTTTTCTTGGCAAAGATATCGTAGGGGTTTGCCATTTCCTCCTCTGGCTCATTTTAGGTGAGGAAACTGAAGCAAACGGGGCTTAAGTGACTTGCCCAGGGTGAGACAGCTAGTAAGTGTCTAGGGCTAGATTTGAATGCAGATCTTCCTGACTCCAGGCTTGGCACTCCATCCACTGTGCCACCCAGCTGTCCTAGGTTTATAGGTTCATAGGAACAAAGACTTTGAGCTGGAAGGGAACTTAGACTCCATTTAGTTGAACACCCTCATTTTACAAAACAATGGAGACCCAGAGGGGATAAATGCCTTACCTAGCAGCACACAGGCAGTAAGTATCTGAAATAGGATTGAACCCCACTCTTCCTGACCCCAAGTTCAGCACTCAATTCACTATGTGAGAGTTACCATAGAGTAGTGGAAAGAGACCTGGAATTGAAATGAGAAAAGACCTGGATGGATATTCTGCCCCTAATATTTACTAGCTCTGTGATCATGGGGAATAATTTGGGCATAAGCTCTCTAAGCCTTAGGTTTATCATCTGCCAAACAGGAATAATAATAGCACTTACCTCTCAGGCCTGTTGTGAGGATCAAATGTAAATCCTATGGAAAGTAGTTTTCAAACCTTAACATACTATGTTAATAGTAACATCGTTGTTATGTGCATGCTTGCGCCCATCCTTGGATTCAGAGAAATGTAAGTTCTTTGCTCTTGTGACTTTAAAGCCAAGAATGGCCATTCATATTGGAGTTGTTGCAATCCAATTTCCTATTATGTAGCATTCATTGTAAAGCAAGTCTAATTCACAAAGATTTAGTTAGTAGAATATCCAAGGGCATAATTGTACTAGGCCCTAGTGCATGGGGAACCTGTGGTCTTGAGATAACATGTGGCATTCTAGGTCCTTTGACCGAATCCAAACTTCATAGAATAAATCCCCTTAATAAAAAGTTTTGTTCTGTAAAACTTGGACTCAGTCAAACATAACCAAGGGTTAGAGGCTGCATGTTCTACATCCCTGTGTGACTAGGAGATTTCTGAGGTTACTTGCAACACTGAGATGCAGGAGTTCTATGTTTCTGCAATCTTATTACTATGTGGTCCTACATGGGGAAAAAAAGCACTGGATTTGGAGTCAGAGAACCTGGATTGGAATTTTAGCGCTAGAGCTTACTACTTGTATAGCTTTGGCCACATTTCTTGATTTTTCTGGGCCTCAGCTCATGCCTTAAAAGATAAGAAAATTTGATTTGATGACCTCTAAGATCTCTTTCGGCTCTAATTGTATGATCCTGTGGACCCCCAAGGATGTCATTCCAATGAGGTTTTCATATTACTTCCCTCACTCTAAACTCTCTTCTTTCTCCCTCCCCCACACCCTGGTCAGTGCCTCTATTAGTTTCTCTTAAGGATTGTCCTCTGTGACCTTCTAGCCATCCTTTTGAGCCCTTGAGAGGAGTATGATAGAAAGAGGAAAGATGAAGGGGATCTCAGAAGACAGATGTGATTAGATTTTTTTAGCCCTCCATCAACCCATTGCTAATATTCCTTTTTCTGTCCATGAGAAAGCCTTGGCAGTTCTAGTGGCATAGTGCATAAGAAAGAGAATTGGGTTGAGGAGACCCCCGTTTTACTTTTGACTTTGTCATTGACCTCTTGTGTGACCTTGAAGAAGTCATAGGCTCTTAGGATCTAGGCTGGAATAGGCCTTACAGATTGGACATCTAGTCTAACTCCCTCATTTTACAGATGAGGAAACATAGGCCCAGAGAGGTTATAGGACTCAGTTTTCTGTCACTTGTCAAATGGCAATGAGTTTGGGCATTTAATGTAGTTAGCTTTATTTTTTATTATATTCTGTCTTTCATCATGATATGGGTATTAAAATCTGCCTTCCCCAAGAATAGCCTACATTTCTAAAGTACTTTGGGGTTTATAAAACACTTTCCTCAGAATAGCTCTGCAAAATATTAATGCATGTATAATTATCCACATTTTTCAGATAGGGAAATTGAGTTCTTGGTGTTTCATATATGTATCTTGCCTTCCCACACTGCTAAACATGGAAGTTCACACATGGTTGGTGCTCAAAAAACCTTTATTGGATAAAATGGATTACTTGTTCTGCCTTCCTCATAGGGTCATTTGAAGATGAAATGAGATTACAGAGAAAAAAAATCCTTTAGAAAGTTAAAAGCACTAGAGAAATTTAATTATAAGTGCCTTGTGCGGATGGAGGTGAATCATCAGGACCCAAACGTGAAATGGTCTTTAGCATCCCTTTGGGAGAAGATAACTCAGGTCCCCTCATATCTGAGTCTGAATATAAAACCAAAGACAGGAATGACTCAGAGCTAATCTTCCAGCTGGTTTCCTTCCTACTGCCAAAATACTGTTTCTTCTACGTTAGTCCTTATTTCCCTTGACAGTGCCTCCCAAATCAGACCAAGGACATGTCTTTTTCCTCATCAAAATGGCATCTTCAATCATCTCCCTCATCTCATCTCTCTCTTTTATATCAACCAAATCCCATACTTACAGAATGTCAAGTTGAAAGGGACTGGGATGGCATTTTATACTCTTGGAAGGAATGCTCACTTACAATGTTTCTGCTACATAGTAAGCTTCTGGTCATGAAGAGTGTTCAATCAAAGGCAGAATGACCAACCTGTGAAGTTAAGTGGATGATAGAACATGATAGAACTAGGCAGAAAATGGTGTGACACATACTCCAAGAGTTCTGGGCAAGGAGAGCTATACTATGGAGATAGAGTAGCCAGGGGGGAAGCGAGATAGGAAGATTTTGGATTGGTGATGAAGAGAGAAGTGGGCTTTTCAGGTGCAGGGTGATAATGAAGTCAAAGTCGCTCTTCACGTTTGGGAAAATGAGGCTCCCAGGATGTTTAGCTATAGATACAGATGTCATGCAAGTAGTCATGCAAATGATCCACACCCCCTGCCCCCTGAAAAAGAAAGGATATGTAGCTCATGGACAAAGACAGTTCTAAGGAATATAGTTTTTGATTCACAAAGCTTCTTTTGATTCACAAAAAATCTTTCCTTCAAAGAGGGTAAAGTGCTTTCTCTTCTGGTCTCTTCAAGTGATGTTACTTTTTGTCCAGGTTATAATTTTTGTAAAACTTCAAGGATTCTAATTTCAGTGGCATGGTTACTCCCCTAAGTGATCATAGTGCATTCCTGTCTTAGCAGGCAATTGTAAAAATTTCTATGGTGCAAAATACACACACACACACACACACACACACACACACACACGTCACTTCCAGCCAACCTTCTATTTTGTAATATAATTAGCACAAATCACCTTAATACATTGCATCTTACAGGTAACAAAGTAAATTACTCATAATAATTCTATGTGGCATCCAGTGTAAGCGCCATTCCCACTTTACAGATGAGTTGAAGAAACTGAAGTTCACAGGAAGGATGAATTGCTTGTTATCATACAATTCATCCTTGGTCAAGACTGGACTTGTACCCAGCTCTTCTGTCTGCTTAAGTCCAGTGCTATTTCCACAACTCCTTTCCACTGGAGGGCTGTCCCTTGGAGGAAACATCTGATTCATATGTCGTTGTATTCGCTATAGCTTGGAAAGAAATATTGCAAGAAAAGGGGGAAAAGCTGTCATTGGCCATGGGCTGGTCACCCTTGCCAGAATATGCTTCTTTATTTAAAACAAATGCCTTTTATTTGAGAATGAATAATCCTCCAGATATGTGGTCTGGGCCAACCTTGGTTCAACCATGGTTTCACTGAATATTTCTGGAAGAACATTTTAAATAAGGCTCCAGCTATGTGGGAAGCAGATTTTGACTGGGAGGGACAAGTTTGTCCTTGAGTTTGATGCTACTTCTATGGTCCCAATATGTGTTTGTCTGACTCCATCTTAGTAATGGGTGCTTTTGGTTTTGATCAAATGAGAAGTTGGCCTGAAGGACTTGTAAGATGACCCATGGAAAACATTTTACTGGGTGACGTTTGCATTTTAACTTCCAGGCACCCTTGAAAGCACATTCTTGAATTTGTTCAATGTTAAAGGGGAGGGGTCAATAGAGGGACTGGTTTTCATTAGGCTAATTATTTCAATTCAGATTTCTTTTCTGTAGGAACATACGACGATCTACCTATTTTCAAAGGATGTTTTGATGACAACAATGAATTTTAATACTTGCTAGAGCTGGGGTGGGTACAGTAAAGGAAGTGGAGAAAGGTCTCCAATATTAAAAATCAGCTGATTTAAAACAAAATAAGAGAAGATTCAGATCTAGAAGGGTACTTAGAGGTTATCTGATCCAACACCCTCCCTTTAATACAGATAATGAAACTGAGCCCTAAATGAGTAAAGTGACTTGTTCAACTTAACAGACATAGTAAATGGTAGGTTCAGGATTTGAATCTAGGTCCTCTGAACCTGAATCAGTATTTTTTTCATTTCGCACCACAATGTATTTAGAATCTTATGTGAATGTAAGTGACCCAGTTAAAGGCTAAATTCTGACTCTTGTACGTGGCAAAGGAAGAGTAACTGTAAATTCAAGTCAATAAGCCTTTGTTAAGCTCCTACTATATGCAAAGTCCAGTGCTAGGCACTGGGGATACAAATACAAAAACAGACCCAGTGCTCCAGAAGCATATGTTCTTCTACACACAAAATCTATACAGACAGCTAGGTGGACAGTGATTGGAGTACAGGGATGGGAGTCAGAAGCCCTGACTCAGCTCAGACGCTGATAATTAGCCTGGCATTAATTAATTAATTAATACTGGTATTAGTCACTTATCCTCTGTTTGCCTCAGCTTACTCATGTGTAAAATGGGAATAATATGTACTTCCTAGGGTTGTCATGAGGATCAAATGAGATAATAATTGTTAAGCACCTTAGCATTGTGTGTGTCACATAGTTGCTATTGTGATTATTATTAAATGTTAGTTCTTCTTAATATTATTATACCAAATAATTTTGCATGGTTGGGGGACCACTGTAATTTAGGAATTCCAGTTCTATTTGGCCCTTTGTGACCCAGGCTATTTAACTAAATCCTTCTGCCTTACTCAGTTAGAGCTGCTAGGACATCAAAACATTTCCAAACTCTGAAGGTACGAAATTCCTACTTGTGAAATCCCCAAATATTTTAATTTAACTAAGACAATCCCTTAAGCAGAAAGTTAAGGCCAAAGGGAATTAAAATTCACAAATTCTTCTATAGTAGACATTTGTTGCCTCCATTATATTGGGCAGATCCACTTTACAAGATTTATGAAAAGAATTGGGCCAGAATGGCTCAGGAGGAGGTGTGGATGGGGTATGATTTGTGTTGGAAGAGAGTACCAAAAAAAAAACCAAACCAGTTACAGATTTGTTCAAGGAGGCACAGTTGTTGTTGTTGTTGAAAGGGGCGTGGAAGAGGTGGGGAGGATTAGAAGGGAGAAGCAGAAGGACTAATCAGAAGATAGACAGGCAGAGGGGAAGTGGAGGCCATACCACAAATGTGGGTAAAAAGAGGTAGACAGGTAGGGGAGGGTTTAGGGAAGAAGCCAAGACATTCCCAAAGTGAAGAACCAAATTGGCTGGAGGCACCACTTAGGGTGAATGCAGTGAGGTTGAATTAGTCCTTCATGAATATTTGCTGTGGGCTTAGCATGAGTGGGAAGCAGGTGTTCTTAATTCTTATTATAGCTTGGTCAGGCCAGGGCCATGTGGCCTTGAATTAGTCAGTAAAAATATCTATGCCTCAGTATCCAGGATGGAGATAGTACTCATAATAACACCTCACCTTTATATTATGTTTTAAGATTTTAAAGTGTTTTCCTCATACAAATCTAGCAAGATAAATAGTGCTAAAATCTGTACTTGTCAGATGAAGAAACTGAGGTTCCAGAGATTTTTAAAATTTTGTTTTTATTAATCTTTTACTTTTTGCTTTTCACATTTACTTTTATTAACACCTCTTTTACATCACCCAGTCTTTCCCAGTATATCACTCCCTCTGCCCCTCTGGAGACTGATCTCTTGTAATAAAGAATAGAAGAGAAAAAAATTGTTTAGCTAAACTATCCAACTTATCAGCCAAAAGTGATATTTTATGCAATGTTACATGCTCATAAGTCCTCCACTCCAGAGAGGTTTTTCTTAAGGAACACAGCTAATAAATGACAGTGCCTGGATTTGAGCTTCTGTCATAAAAGGTGGAGGTAGGGTGTCTTTCTTTCTAGAAAAATCATTAGTGTCCTTTAGAAGAGCAAGGGAGAAAATGGTGATTATTTCATTTCCTTTGGGTTTCTAATATTGACTATAAAACAAAAATCTAAGTTGAATTCACTTTATCACTAAGATTTTCTTCATGGGTACAACATGTGTCATGTAGATCATATGAGGTCCATTTATGTCAGGAATCATGAAAAAAACTACCTTTCATTTGAATGTACAAGACTAATGTTTCATAGACCATGGCTTTGGTTCTCTTGAAGTGTTGGCTATATTCAACCAATCTTGATGATAGAACAAAGGAAGGCAAGTCTCCTTCAGATTTAAAGATAATGAAGCAGACCCATCATTAGTAAGGTGAGCCTTACTCCCATTGGGAAGAAGCAGCATCTGTGACCTGAAGAGAATACCTTTCCAGGTTCAATTTTCAGCTCCATCCTCTCCTCAGTATTCTTAAGTTGGTGGCTAGTTTGGTGACATTTGTGTTTTGATGACCAACCTGTGATTGAGAATTCATATAAACTTCTGAGGTAGGATCTTTGGGGTTTGAAAGTGAAAGTAGCTTCCAGCCACCTACTCAGGGAAATTATTATCTATACCTTCCAATCCACTTTGCTCAACCACTAGCAGAATCCTATTCTTCAGACAGAATCAAAGAATTTTAGCGTTGATGAATGAATGATGACACTTCATAGATCATGTAGTCCAACCTATGTCTCAACAGAAATCCCCACTATAGTATCTTTACAAGTGATCATCCAATTTCCCCTTGAATACCTTCAGGGAGGGGGAACTCACTACCTCCTAATGCATCCCATTATACTTTTGGCCAATTTATTTCCTTTTTGATCAAGAATCATGACATGATCCTTTGCTCTAAGATCTCTGGTGGCTTCATTTTCATCACACCTGTACTCCTGCCTGACTTCCCAGACTCTTGCTGTACTCTGACCCTACTTAACCAATGTTAGTTTCCACCACCCTCCAACACTGAGCTGCCATTATAGCTATCCCAAGCCCTTCATTGTCCCATGAACATGGCTTGCCATTGTGATTACCCATCTACGTCTACGTTCACGTTATTTCTCTTGGATTTCCCTTCCCTTCCTGTCTACGTAGTCAAATCATGCTCATCCTTACAGGCCCAGCTCCAGCTTTGCCTCCTACCAGGAAGGCTTCTTTACTTGTACCAAGCCATTCAGATTTCTTCTCCATACTCTTATTTCACTTGGAGTCCGTGCTACATCATTTAGCATTCTGTAGTTGGCTCCATATATATTAGTTTTGTCTTTCTCCCCAGCTATACTGTAAACTCATTGAGGACAGGGATCTTGATTTTTAGGTTCATAGGACTTCAACTTTGGTGATAACATAAGAAGTCATCTAGTCCAACCTTATCACTTTACAGTTGTAGAATCTGAGGTTTACAAAAAACTGAGGTCACAAAAGCAGTAAGCAGCAAAACTTTGGGTGGAGGTCAAAGAAGTGAATTTGTAACCCAGCTCCAACACTTGTTGGTTTGTGACAATGGACAAATCATTTCTTCTCTCTTGGTTTCACTCTTCTTATCTCTAAGTGGAGTATACCAATACTTACACTACATTCCTTCTGGGGTTTGTTGCAGTGATAAAAATGTTATAGAAATATTGGAAAACTACAGACAAAAGAAATGATGAGTGAATACTTAGTGGGTTGGTTTTTTTTAGTTATGGGAATGACCTACTTTGAGTTATCCAATCTCCCATGAGACTGATGATGTTTCTTTTTTTGTGATAGCCAGAAACTTAACTGGGGTGGGGTGAGTGATACTTTGCTCTAGGGTGCTGATTCATAGAGGACTGGTAGTACTTGTGGCTCTTTAGGAGCACAAAACGACTGAGCTTAGCACCTGGTTGACAAGAAGAATTAAGTTTAAATAGGAAGGAGCCAGATGGTCTATTTCCTCTACCCTCCATGTTTGATTGGAGATTGTATTCCTTGTCACTTGTAATTTGTAGCATCTCAGACACAAGTATTGCTAGGTACAGCTCTGATGATTGCTCACCAAGGGTATGGAGATAAGCCATAGCTATAAAATAGAGTAAAGCTACATTGACTTACACAAGGATTAAATCCATGATTTGGGTAACTTTTGTGCAGCTCGCAAAGCTATATTTTCTTGGACTTTCTTGGCATTTGATCTGCTCCCCTCCCCCAGTTTCCAGTGGACATCTAGGTGGTGCAGTAGATAGAGTGCTAGACCTGGAGGGAGGAAAACCTAAGTTCAAATCTGGCCTCAGGCATTTACTAGTTGCATGTCCCTGGGAAAGACACTTTACCTGACTTGCCTCTGTTTCCTCATCTGCAAAATGATCCAGAGAAGGAAATGACAAATCACTTCAGTATCTTTGCCAAGAAAATCCTAAATGGGGTCATGGAGAGTTAGACAGGATGGAACAACAACAGGCTGTTTGCAGTACAGTTTTTGGGGGAAGCGGGTCCTGCCGAGTCATTGTATAATTATGTGTTGTTTTGTGTCTTTGCCGACCATCTTGAGTCATGGCTAATATAGTGTTCTGAATACTTGGATCACCATCGTAATTGAAAATGCCTTCTGGCTCTGTGGGAGGCTATGCATAATATTCCTTTAAAGGTCAGAGTGACCTCGTGTGTTGTTCTCTTGTTTGAATTCGCACAATTAAATAAAATTGTTTCAGTGCCAGATAAAGAGAACATAATGAAAAGTGACAGTGATGATCCCAGTGCCTGTACCCCAAGGGTAGCTTGACTGTCTTCTAGATCAGGGAACTCCAAATGTGACTGTGTCTCTAGAGGTATCATGTGATCAGAATTGTTTTTTGCTATGAGAAATGCTTTAACACTCATTTTTTTTCAAATGACTTGCAATGTAAGATTTAGAAATAGTATTAAAATTAGTTTCATTTTCTTGCCACTTCTTGAATTAGTTAAGTCATCCGAATTTTCATTCTCAAAATCTTTTTAATACCTCCTAGATAAAAGGTACGTTCCTTGAGGCAGGGATTGTGTCTTATTCAAATTTTCATCTCTCTCTAGCATAGTGCTATATCTATTGTACTTTTAATATATATGTTAAGTCAAATTATAGGTAATGTTAATGTCAAATATTAGGGAAGAACTTCAGGACTAAAGGCCATTACTGTGGATTAGATTTGACTTGGTTCCCTGGTGTGAAATGCCTTAACATGTCAAATTCAGACATTTCTGAAAAAAATAAACATGACCTCATTTACTAGTAGCTGTGAGGAAAAGCCAAACCAAGGGCCTATTGAATTTTCAAAATATCATCTTCCCAAGAATACACGGGGGCAGGCATGGCTAGATAGAAGTTGTGAAAGATTTGGTGGCCTTAGTGGGAGTAGCAGGGTGACATGGTGGCCAAAAGAACTAATATCTTCTTGGGCTGCATTGAGAGACAGGGCTTACAGGGATAAGGAAATGATAATTTCTCTGTATTCTACACCATAAGTGGAGTACTGTATTCAGTTCTGGGCTCCAGGGTTTGAAAAGAGCGTTGATAAATTGGAGAGAAACCAGGAGGATGAAGGGCTTTTATTTTATGCCACAGGAGGATCCATTCAAGGAACAGGGCATATTTACTCTGGAGAAAAGAATAGGGGAGAAAGAAGGAGGATATGACAGCTGTGTTCAGGTGTTTGAAGAGGTGTCCTGTGAAAGAGGGATATGACTTCTCCTCTGAAGTCCCAGGGGACAAAATCAGGAACAAGATACAAAGAGAGAAAGTTAAGTGTGATGTCAGGCAAAATTCCTAAAAATTAGAGCTGTCCACAAGTGGAGTAGGTTGCCCCGGAAGGCGGCAGGGGAGGTCTCTTCTCTGTGATGGTCTTCCAATTGAGGCTGGATGACTAACTTGCCTCCTTTTTGGTATAGATTGGAGGAGAGACCTTCTAACTCTGTGATTCTATGAATTCCAGAAACATTTGTTTCCAGAGCACATAGCTATTAGGTCATATAAAGTTATCTTGTTGGTTGGAAATGCTGACAGTAATTCTACAATTTAATAATTGTCTATTCTTATTAGTCATCCATCAAGAGAACACAGGAGCATAGATTTAGAGTTGGAAGGGATTTCTTATGTCTTCTAGATCAACCCTTCCTTTCACAGATGGGGAAACCAAGAAATGACTTGTTTAGAGCTACATAGGTGTAAAAATGGCATAGCTAGGATTTGACTTCAGGATGACTGACTCTAGGTCCACTCTCCTTTCCATTGGACCATGACTGGTTACTTGTTTAAAGAAATATTTTTCCATTACCTTATAAGATAGAAAAAAGTTTAAAACTGCCCTTTTGGGTTAACCCCATTCTTGAGTCCTGCCTCTGATTCCGGTTTTGATGAGGGGACAGGGCAGCTTTTGTGAAAGCATGATTGCTTTTCATACAGCATTGGTTCATTTTGCTATATAGAAGTCCCAGGCTAGAGAAATTCTAGCCCCTAGCTCTTAGATTATTAAAACTGCAGGAATGTCAGTGAGCATCTAATCTAGTACAATCATCTCATGGGACAAAACTGAGGCATTAGAGAAAAGTGATTTGCCTGTGGCATGCAACTACATTGCAGTAGAGTTGGGAGAATGACCCTAATCTACCAAGCATTCTACTGCTCATTGTGGACAACTGATGTCTGAGACCTCTGGCTTCTACTTCCCTTGCAGAGGTAGAGAAATGACCCTCTTATATTCTGTCCTTTTAGGGAATGGTTGGTTCTCACACCTTTTGGTCTCAGGACCCCTTTATAGTCTTAAAAATTATTGAGGACTCCCTAAAGATCTTTGATTTATTTGGGTTACATATTTACCACATTAGAAAAGAAAATTTCAGAATCATTATGAAAATAATTTTGATCTTGTGGAATTCTTTTTAGGAGATCACATTTTGAGAACTGCTGCTTTGGAGAAGCAGAAGGCACTAGAGACCAAAGGGGGCTTTCTTATCTAAAACCTGGGGATGATGGAAAAATTAAAAAAAAACCAACATCTTGCCACTGCAGCAACCCCAGGTAATTTGTACAAATTGTTAAGTGGCATTTACATATTCTTGTACAATTTAGTGAGCATTTATTGATGCTGACCCAGGCACTCAATGGCAAACCTTGTTTGACTGCTTTGCACATTAAACTATTTGAGGAGTAGAGGATGCATCATGGGAGGAAATGTGTAGAGTTCAAATTCATCCCAGCAGGAGAGCTGGCCTGCATCTGTCATTCCTATCAACACCCCTCCCTTTTTAAATTTTCTGTCCAACAAATTCAATCCAGTAAACATTTATTGTCTACTAAGAGCCAGGCACTGTGCTAAGTGATTGGCGATAAAATTAATAAAAAGACAGTCCCTGCCCTCAAGGGGGTAGACAATATACAAAAGAAGGCAGGAAAGGGTGGGTAGAGTGATGACAGGAATGTTGGGGAGCGAGGTGGGGCACAGCAGGCATCTTGTTCTGTGGAGCTGAAACAAGCAGTGCAGCAAGTGCAAAGTAGAGTGAGTTGAGTTGAGTTTCTGCCCTCTCTAAATGAACGCTTTGGGAAGAGTTTGGCGCTCAGTACTCCAGCCTTCCCATCAGAGAGGAGAAAGGAGACTGAGGAAGGTGGTATCAATTAAAGCCTGAACAAGCAGTAAGATGGGGAGTTTAGAAGTGATTATCTCATCCTGGAAAGGGCATCTTGTCCCATGGAGTTGAAACTAGGCAGGGCAGCAGATGCAAAATGCAGGAGGGATAGGAAGACCACTTAAAAATTATTGATATAATTTGTTTTTGCATCATCTGTATTTCCTACTCTATCACTCTCTTCTCCCCTTCTGAGAAAATCAGCCTTTATAATAAAGGATTTGAAAAAAGAAAGACAAAAAAGGACAGAAAAACGAGCTACATATAAAATAAAATCTGATGTTATGTGTAGTCATGAGTACTCCATGGTACTCTATGTTTACAAAAAAATAGAGGAAGGGAGTTTCTCACATCTCTTCTTTGGGATCAAGCTTGGAATTATAATTTCATAGAATTTGGTTTCTACAGTTTTGTTATTCTTTCCATTTATATTGTCATAATCATTATGTATATTGTTTCCTGTTTCTACTTATTTCATTTTTTATCAGTTCATATAAATCTTTCCATGATTGTTTTTATAATTTTTTACGCAATACTAATATTCTACTGTATCTAAGTACCACAATTTATTTAGCTATCAACCAGTATATTAGTTGTTTTTATAATTTTATAAAAAGTACCACAATTTATTTAGCTATCAACCAGTATATTGGTTGTTTTTATAATTTCTTACACAATGTTTTTTATAATTTTATAAAAAGTACCACAATTTATTTAGCTATCAACCAATATGTGGGTATTCACATTGTGTTCAGTTCTTTGCTATCCCAAAAAACACTGCTATCAACATTTTGGTGTATGTGAGTCCTTTCTTTTTGTCATAGACTTCTTTGGGGTATATGCCTACCAGTGGAATCTCTAGGTTACAGGGTATGAGCATTTTAATTACTCTTGTTGCACAATTCTAAATTGCTTGCCAAAATGCCAATCCACAGCTCCACCAGGAATGCGTTAGTATAGCCATCTTTCTACAACCCATTTAACAATATGATTCCCATAATTGTTCATCTTTGTCAATTTGCTGTGTGAGAAGTAAAACCTTGGGGTTCTTCTGACTTACATTTTTCTCATTATCAGTGATTTGGAACAGTCTTTCATTTAGCTGTTAATAGTTTGTATTTCTTTTGAGAACTGTTTGTTCATATTATTTGATAGATTGACTATTGAGGAATGGATTTTGATCTTATATATTCCTGTTATGTATATCTTGTATATCAGATTCACATCAGAGATATTTGGTATGCATACATACATACATATATATACATATATGTATACACACACATATATTTACAGTCAACTATCTCTCTTCTTATCCTAGTTATGTTATTTTTACCCTCCCCTTTACTCACATTGGCAACAATGGTGTCATCATCAACTCTACATATCTAATTTATTTCCAAGCCTTGTCCTTGCTAGCTTTAAACAAGTCCCCTTTACCTAATACCTAAACTAATGCACTAGCAATCTGGTTGTTCTCACTGCCTCAAATCTCTCCCCACTGCGATCCATCCTCCATTCAGCTTCCATAGCCATTTTCCAAAAGTGCAGGTCTGACTCCTACTCAGTCATCCTTCTACTCAGTAAACTCCAGTCGTTCCCCCTGTTACCTTCAGGATCAAATAAATAAAGCCTCTGACCCTTAAAGCCCTTTGTAACCTTGCCCTTCCTATAGTCCAGTCTTCTTACACCTTACTCTTCTCTTTGTACCATATTATCTAGTGAAATTGACTTTCTTGCTCTATGTTTCTCACAGCATTTCATCTCCTTACTTCGTGCCTTTTCTCTAGCTATCTTTATCTACTCTTTCTATATCTTGTATGCATATGCCTCCCCTCCACCCCCACCCCAAATATGAGCTTTTGGATGGCAGGGACCAAATATTTGCCTTTTTTATCTCCAATATTTAGCACAGTGCCTACAGATAATAAATGCTTAATAAATTCTTGCTTATTGACTAAGTAACCAAAGGAGAAGAAAGATTTTAGAAAATAGGTACAATTAAGCTATTTCTTTTTAAAAAGATAGGCATAGGAGATTTGGACTTGTTTGTAGGTGGCAGGGGAGGAGCCAGTAGTTATGGAGATATTGAAATAAGAGAGAGAGATTTTGGATGATAATGGGAGCAATCTGCAGGAAAGAATTAAATGGGATAGCATCAGGGATAGATGTAGAGGGGATTGCCTTAGAAAGGAATACTGTGGGAGGTTTGAAGGGGATGGAAAGGTTTGAAATAGACGTTGTGGTGTTTGGGGAAACAAATCCATTAAGGAGATGTAAAAGGATTACATTGCTGCAGTGAAAGCCCAGTTGAGATTATATAGCAGATTTTCAGTAAATGGAATTAGCACAGCTTTGTGACTTTCTCCTGCTCTAAATCAGCATCACACAGACAGGCCAAATGAACCAGATTGTGAAAATAATCCAGTTTGACATTTGACAAGGTATGATCAATGATGGCACAAGAAGTCAAGGGATTTGAACGTAGAGGATACTGTAGAGTTGAAGGGTTCACCAAAAGTTGAACTAGGGAAAGGAGAAGAGTGTAGCTATTGCAAGGCTCATGACCTGGGAAAGCACTGAGGAGCAGAGCAGATAGAAATCAGAGTGAAGAGAAAGAACAGAATTAGTGGTAGTAAGGCACAGGCAAAGATAAAACGCTAAAAGATGGAATGATAAAATATTATGACTGGATGAAGGAATTTTCAAGTTCATGAACATGGAAATAGAACATTTTGTAGATGATATGAGTATGATCATTTCTGTATATAACTGAGGTAGAGTGAAGGAATTGATTGTTGGTATTGGGTAGAACTGTGAAGTTGCGATGTTTGATGGTATATCAATATGTACGTTGAAGTTCCCTAATCTGAGGACAGGAGTTAGAGTGCAAAAAAAAATAACTAGAAAAACTAAGCACTGAACTAACTGAGGAAGGGAGGAGAATGTCCTGGGAAAAAATAGGTGTTGGCCACCAGAATCTGGATTGAGAGATGAACTTGTATATTGTGAATCTCAAATGAGAAGATGTTGCTGAGTGAGATAAAAGGAGAATCTTGAAATGGAAATGGGGACAGGGACTATTCCCACTTTTTTGAGCAGTGGTATGAATTAAAGTGCCACCATTATATATATATTCAAATATGCAGCATTATCAGGAGGGAGACAGATCTCAGTGAGTGCTGAAAGACTGAACAATAATAGCTAACATTTATATAGTGCTTTCAATTTGCCAAGTGATTTACAAATATTATCTCACTTTACCTTCATGACAACCATAGGGCACAGATTACTATCATTATCCCCACTTTACAGATGAGCAAACTGAGGTAGGCAAAGATTCGGTGAGTTGCCTCTAGTCACCCAGGCAGTGTCTGAGATCAGATTTGAACTCAGGTCTTATTGATTCCAGGTCCCGAATTCTCTCCACTGTGCTGTTGACTACTTCTGAAAATGAGAACAGAAAATTTAAAGTACTGGAAATTTGTTGATTATGGAGTAAACCGTAACTCATCACAGCCACTCTATATAGATCGTAATGATATGCCACTTGTGTCGGGCTTATTCAGCCAGTATGAAAATCCAAAAATTTCATAAAAGCACCTGTTCTTTTGTGGTTTCAAATTCAAATCTGCAAAACTTTCTACCAGGTGGTGATGTTCCACAATCAGGTACAATCTGACAGGAATTTATTAATGATTATACGCAAGATCTTGCACAAAGGGCTATAAGGGATAAAAAGAAATGGAAGCAAATCTTTGCCCTGATGGAGTTTACAATCTAGTAGCTTTGCAGAACTTTCTCATCGAGTCAGCTTGGTGACTCCAGTGGGTGTATTTCAATCTTTAGTCTCCCTCTACTGTCCATATAATCATTCAACAAGAATTGATTAATCACCTGCTATGTATTAGGCACTATACTGGACACTAGAGATGCAACTACAAAATTGAAACAGTGAATGCCTTCAGGGAGCTTGCATTCTACTTATGTAAATTAATTAATGGGGGCTATCAAATACATCTAATCCAATCCCTTCATTTTACACTTGAGGAAAATGGGATGTAGAAGTGTAGAAAAGACATACCTAAGGTCAAATACTTCTTATGTGACTATGACCAGGTCACTTATCCTCACAGAACCCAAGCTTCTTCATCTGTGAAATTGGAATAATAATACTTATGGTATTTACCTCACATGGATAATTGAGAAGATCAAATGAGATGATGTGCATTTAAAAAAGACTTAGCAAACCTTAAAGTGCCATGTAAATATCAGTTAAGGAATGACAGAGAAAAGTCTTGACTTGGGGAGAGGGGCCATTAATTAGCAGGGTGGCAAAGGGAAGTTGGGAAATGTAAACAGTGTTTCTTCCCCGGTTACAAAAATCTGGAGGGATGTGCCAGTTCTGTCTACCCTTTTGATTTAAAAGTCTGAGAAACAAATGGCTGGCTGGTGTGGAGGACAGGGCTCACTCTTGCCTTTACGCTTCCAGTCTGGAAACATCCTAGGTTTCCTTACAGCATCTGGAATGTTGAGAAATTCCAAGTGACTGAGCTTAGTGTTGTTTCCATAGGGAGAGGCTTATCAAGAGATCCTCTTCCAGGTGAATATTTGGGGCTTCTTTTCCTCTCTGACTTCCATAGCAATGGCAATCTCAGGAAAATGAGATATCTGCTCTTGACTCAAAGTGAATGTTAAAACTTTACTCATGATACCTCTGTTAGGTCAGAAAACAGAGTGATCTCATCTGATATGGGGTCTGTTTGGACCTAGGTCTTTCTCACACCTGAGTGTGAAGTATCTTCTGGATAGGCTGATGACATGAAACAACCAAAATCTTGGCCAGAAAGAAACCTTTATATGCCAAGTTGAGGATTTTGCCTTTTTTTTCTCAGAGGCATAGGAACTTCTGAAAGTTCTTGAGCAGGGAAGAGACTTGATTATATCTATGGGTTAGGAATAATATTTTGGCATCAATGGAGGATGGATTGGACCAGGGAGAGACATGAAGCAATAGGGAATTACACATCCCCTTGTCCACTGATCTTGTTTGGCTTTTGAACCCATCTGAACATCATGCTGAGCAAACAGCATGAAGCTGTTTGTATTTACGACTTGGGCCAAGTCATCTTTCACTTCACTTTCCATTGCCTTTCTGATTCCTTATCAGATTGTCTGGTTCTTAATATAGGAATATAATATTTAGAAATGGGAGAGATCTTATGTGATCATCTAGCCTGATACTCATTTTATGGAGGAAACAGAGGCCTAACCAGATTTATTAGGTGATTTTCTCAAAGTCAGAAAGCTAGTACATAGAGAACTGGGATTCAAACCTATGTACTTTTCCTCCAAATCTAATATTCTTTCCATTACTAGCTACAGAAAACAACAAAACAGAGTTCTCTGAGGCTTGAAAATGCTTTTTAGACACACAGCAACCTTGTGAGATGGGGATTATTATTACAGATAAGGAAACTGAGGCTGGGGGATGTTAAGTGATTAGTAAAGGGTCACGCAATTAGTATGTGTCAGATCTGTTGTTGTTCAGTCATTTTTCAGTAGTTTCTTACTTTTTGTGGTTTTTTTTTTTTTTTGGGCAAAGATATTGGACTGGTTTGCCATTTCCTTCTCCAGCTCATTTTACAGATGAGGAAACTGAAACAAAGAGAGTTGAGTGACTTGCCCAGGGTCACACAGCTACTAAGTGTCTAAGGATGGATTTGAACTCAGGTCTTCCTTGACTTCAGACCCAGCACTCTAACCGCTGTGTTATCTATTGATTTCATTATACTATGTTTTCCCTAGTTTGTATTCTAGAATCTATTTTGTACTGACCTGGATCATAGGCATACAGATTTATTGCTAGAAGTGACTTCAGAGGACCTCTTATTTTTCAAATGAGAAAGTCTTTGGAGGTTGTGACTTACTCAAGGTTACATAAGTAGTAAAAAGAAGAGTCAGGATTTGAACCCAGGTCCCTGATTCCAAATCTAGTTTTTTTTCCAATCTACATCATTTCCTGGATCTGATTTAGGAAGCTCCCCATGAGAAACAGCATCCCTCTTGAGTTATGCATGTTTTTTTTCCCCCTGTTTAATGCTTTATTAGGGAAATGCCTCCTTTTGGCATCAGAGATATCTGTCCTATTGATATCTAGGCCTCTCTACTGACTCAGTTTTCAACAATATTTGGGGGAGAGGTTACTCCAAATGTTAACTCTATGAGAGAGAGGTTACTCTATGTTAAATGAATTGGAAAGAGCCTAGCTTTCCCTCTCTTAACACAGGAAAGAATTTGGATACAAAACTGGAAATTTAACAAAATGAAAGAAGTCACCCATATTGTCTCCTTTAGATGTCTAAGTTTAGGAAAATATTATTCTTCTCTAAAGTTTGCCTGACTCTCTACTTGTTCAAGTAAAGACTCATTCTGCTTCATATGAAGACAACAAAAACAATTTCCTCCATACCTTATCGTTTAGTCTTATTGCAGATGCAATTCAATGCAGTTTAATTCAACACATTTATTTAGCCTCTACTACCTACAAGTCATTGTTACAAGTGCTGGGACAAAGCCAAGCATCGTCTCTGCCTTCAAGGAGTTTAAATTCTACTGGGGATTGCTGTGGGGAGAGGAGGGCTGTTTCATCATGTACACAATTAAGTAAATAGATGGTGATTTGAGAAAAGGGAGATTGCTAACCACTAGGAATGACTTCCCATAAGATCTAGCACTCAAATTGAGCCCTGAGGAAAGGTAAGGATCCTAAGTGGTAGAGGGAAGAGTGAGTGTATTCCAGGCATGGGAGGACAGAGTATGCAAAGACATGTAGGTAGGATATGAAATTTCATGTATGAAGACAGTTGGCTAGAATGCAGAGTGATTAAAAAAGGAAATAATATGAAAGATCTAGAAAGGTAGTCTAGAGCCAAAATTTAAACAACTTTATATGCCAAGTTGAGGATTTTGCCTTTTTTTTTCTCAGAGGCAGTAGGAACTTCTGAAAGTTCTTGAGCAGGGAAGAGACTTGATTAGATCTGTGTGTTAGGAATAATATTTTGGCAACAATGGATGATAGATTGGACCACAGAGAGACATGAAGCAATAGGGAATTGCACATCCCCTTGTCCACTGATCTTGGTTGGCTTTTGAACCCATCTGAACATCATGCTGCGCAAATAGCACAAAGCTGTTTGTATTTATGACTTGGGCCAAGTCATCTTTCACTTCACTTTCCATTGCCTTTCTGATTCCTTATTTGGATCACAGTCTACCTCTAACATTTATTTCTGCTCCTGCTCCTGACACCAACAGAGACAAATACTCCCTACAGTGTTTGTTCCTGAGCTAATGACTGGGGCTGTAATGATTGGATGCAACTTCACTCCTGGCACAAAGGAAATTACAACCCCCAACTTGGGAGAAATTGGTGTTTTCTGGGAAGAGAAAGTGTGCCAGGCTCCTGGTAAATTAGCTGGTGCAAAGGGCAGTTATGATCCTTTCCCCCCTGAAATGACTGCTCATTTCTAGTACAGAGGTTTTATTGATTGTGAGAGAGGATTCTAAGGCTTGAGGTGAACCATAAGACAGTGGTACTGACAAGAGTGAATTTCCCATCTGTCTGGATGGTGGAGTCACTGGCTCTGGGTGTTTCCACTTAATTAGTGGGCTTGTGGAAAAGGTTTGTGGTTTGGAGATTAAGGTCCTCAGAGGTGCAAAATACTGTGTCTTGACTGGTATATTCAACCTTTAAAATGCTATTGTCAAAGACAGAAGCATTTGGTGTCTTCACTTTGTGGGTTTCTAGGCGTCTTCTGTTCCTATAACGAAAGAAGTAACTGTCCTCACATCCTTCTGTTCTTCATTCACTGTCCATGGTAGTGGGTTTACTTAGTTTTCCTGGGTAGACCCAAGAAAGAGCTAAAAGCTTTGATAACTAATCAAAATAGAAGTCTAGAAAACACCCAAATGTCTGAGTTACTGTCTTTCTTCTCAAAAAGGACCATAACATCAGGGAGATGATACCATAATATGCAAGTGAATTGGATTTAAGTGAGGGAGGGCTGTGCAAAGTCATCAGCCTCACTTTCTCCTCCAGAGCAATCTGGGTCCAATGGCAAGATGTAGATCAGGACTACCAGAGATGGCCCTGGATGTAGTGGGAGACCTTGGCCTTTTTAAGCTAAAGTATTTAACAGGTCTTAGTTTGACTAAGGCAACCCCCATTCAGTGATTAAGGCGAGGTAAGCAATGAGGCAGAGAAAGGTCTCTTTTACCTAGCTGAAAAAAGAAAAATCAATCTGGGATGGAAAGACCCTCAGGGTTTCTGGCCAAAAGAGGGACAACTGCTATTTACATTCACTCTGAGCCAATCAGGGCCCAAACAATGATCAAGTACAGCTTTGTCTGTGACCTATTGCTGGCCAATCAATGAGAGCCAGAGACCCCCTTGTTAGTAACTGGGGATAAAAGGGGACTGAACTCCTTAGTATATGTTTATTGAGTACCCACTATCTCAAATATTGCAATTCCATAGATATTTATTGAATGCAAGTCATTGGACTTAAGGTTTGTGGAGAATGAAGGGAAGAATGAGTAAGACACAGTTCCTACCCTCAAAAAGTTTATAGTTGAGTAGGAGATAAAATGTGCACTAAGTATAATGTTAAGTAAAATTTGAATGCCTATAAAAGGTACAGAAAAATACTATGAGGCTTCAATTAGTAAGTGCCCTCAGTCTTGAGAGAAGCTCTTGAAAGGATATAGAAGAAATATAACCAATAGTCCCTGAATTCACGGAACTTGTCATCTCAATGGAGAAAGAGGACAAAAAATCAAACAACAAATGTGATATGACAACATAAAAGTGGATATTAAATTGTGTAGTATGGGCTGCAAGTAGTTATAGGAATTCAGAATTTAGGGGAGATAGTGAGAGCTAAAGTAGCCTTCACAGAAGTGAGACATGAATGGGGTAGGGTTAAGAGAGGTAGAAGGCAGAGGTGAGGGTCTTCCATGGAAGCACCTCTAACATTTATTCATGCCCCTCATCCTAATACCAACAGGGACAAATTCTCCCTATGGTATTTGTTCCTGAACCAACTGGGGCTGTAAGGGGAAGGTAAGACTGGGACATTAGCCCAGCTAGAATAGAGAGTGTGAGTTAGGAACAGATGGGTTAGTGCTGAGCTATCCTCTCTAACAGGGTCAAGAAGGGCTGATTGAAGAACTTAGCTAGTTGTAGGCTACTCCTCTCTCCAGAACATCTGCTCCACAGCTGCCAAATTGAAATTCCTAAAATATAGACTCAACCATCTCTCTTCCCTACTTGTGTAATGTTAATTATGTTAAAGATCTTCCTCACCCATTAATGGGCAAGGAAGCTTGATTAGAGGAGATTTGTTTTGTAGGAAGGCCCACACCTTTTGTCAATTTCTAATGAGGCACTGGTTCTCAAGGGTCATGATGCCCTCTGGCTCTGAAAAGTGTATATACATATACATACATATATATATATGTGTGTGTGTGTATATGTGTGTGTGTGTGTGTGTGTGTATATATATATATATATAGATATAGATATAGATATAGATATAGATATAGATATAGATATAGATATATATATATCTGAGGTGAGGTTTTGTTTTAGGGCTTACTCATTGCAAGTTTGGCCAGATATGTATACTCTGAGGTGAGGTTTTGTTTTAGGGCTTACTCACTAGAAGTGTTTATTTGGCCAGATGAGACTCTGGGTAGCCACTAAGGAGCCCCCCCCCCAGCTTTGAAAACCCAAGTGTTGGTACTTCTCACTCTGGTAACTATATATGCATGTAATGGTCAGATAGTTGGATCTGTCTATTGATCTGTGATGTATGTATTGCTTATGGTCAGACAGCTGGAAGCCCTGTCTGTTGGCCTTTATTTCTCTGTATTTTCTCTGAAGTTCAGGGTGCTGAATTTTTCCCCTAAACTAAGTAAATGACGTATGTGTTTGATTAAAGTAGACTGTTGACCCCTCAAAAGTTTCTTTTCCTTTTAGAAAAGCAGATCAAAGAACTTGTACAGCAGGCCCTCCTGTGTATACCGGGGTCCTTGCTGTTTCAACTTGAAAGTCTTCTTTTTCTCCTAAAATAAAATTTCTCAGTTTGCCTTCTAAAACTTTGTAATTTGTTTCACTCCTACTTTTACAATTTTATTTTGTGTTATTGTTCTTTATGCACTCTCTGCTCTGTCAAACTGGCCTGTAGGCTTTTCCCCAGACATGCCAACCCATTTTTCACCATAGTGTCTTTGCATCAGTGGTCTTCCAAGTCAGGAATGCAATCTAGTCTCACCTCTGCTTCATAGAATCCTTTGCTTTTTTCCAGTTTGGGTCCCACTTTTATAGGAGGCCTTTCCTAATATTCCCAGTTCTTCTGCTTATTTGTGTAAGATTAATGTAAGCTTCATGAGGTCAGGGACTCCATTGTTTTTGTCTTTGTTATCTCCCAAAGGCTTTGCTTACATTGGGAGCTTAAAAGATGCTTGTTGAATTGAATGGAAAAGGCAACAGGGATCTAGCGAAAATTCTGTATAGAGGAATAACAGGATGACTGTGTCTTTGTAGCCTCAGTTCTTAACATAGCCCTTACTGCACGGTAGGCTGGACCAAGTTCAATGCTTGGTGAGTGGAATTCAATTGAAAGGTGATGTTTTAAGTGAGATTGTCTGGCAGGGACATGCCAGACCCTTAGTAATTTTTCTAAGGTGAATGTGAACCAGGAAACGGTGTCACAGGCTAATGATGTGTGACAAAATCCCACAGTGATACAAGATCTCCAAGGACTTAAAGTTCCAGCTCCCATGAATGAGCTAGTGTTTTAGCTTGCCAGAGAAGTCTGTGGACTTTAATCAGAGATGCAGCCACAGAGGAAATCTCTTTGTAAACAATAAGAAAGTCTCTTTCCCTGATAATTTTGTCTTTTTAAAAAAATCACCTCTTCTTCCTTCTCCTGCTTTCCCCACAGTTTCAAAATGCTCAGCACATTCTCCACCTCCTGCCTTTCTCTCTTGTCTATGGCTTGGTCATTTAGAAAGAATTTCAGATCAGATCCTCCAAAGGTTGGCTTGTTTATTTTTTAACCTGGCAGTGTGACCTTAGCTGACCTGGCTCCCTACTTCAAAAGACAGTGTTGGTTTGGGAAGGACTGAAGCCCCTGGGATATTTTCCCCTCTGGCTATGCTTCTCTGGCTGAGATCTTATTGCTTGGGCCTAGTTGGCTTGAAATTTCTCTCCTCTTGGAAGTATGAGAGGTGTGGAGAAGGCTAAAGCTTCAGAACACTTGTCCTTGTTTTGCCCAGAATTTATGGCATGCTCATGAGGAGTGAATTGAAATGTAGACAACATGATAAAGTGAAAAAGACACTGGCCTGGGGGTCAGAAGGTCTGGGTTCTAATCCTGAATCTATCACAGATGACTTATGGCCAGTCATTTTCTTCTTTTTAACCCTAGTTTTATGATCTGTCAAATGGAGGGATTGGACTGACTGTAGACTCTCTGAACTCTAACATTCCATGAGTTCATATTTGGAATACATGAAACCCCATGTAGTTGTTTTAGTGTCTCTTAAAAAGTTTTGTTTTTAAGGGAAAAAAGGCTTTGACCTGATTTTGGAGGCTGTAGACAGCTCCCTTTCTGAGTAACTGGGTTCATCTCTTAAAAGCCACGTCTCAGCCAGTGATGGCACCTTTTGTCCATTTGGCAGAATTTTGCCTTGGAAATCTTTTCCTTTCAAGGATTGGGATAATGTATTTTAAGTTGTGAACTTTAGGAGAGTAAGGGAGTACTGTTTCCTGGGGATTGGCTGACATGTACCCACCTATCAGGTGGGGCTTTTAGAAGTCTCAAAGGGAATGTATTTTGGGAAGCAAAAGGCAACTCTTCACTAGGATCCCAGATAATCTGATCAAATAGAAGGGGAAGACTCTGAAATCCTGAAAAAATACGCCTAGGGCATTCTAAAAAGTATAAATGCATCATGATTCCTCCTTCAAAAGGGAGGCAATAACACAGAGTATGGGGTTGTGCTAATGAATGTGTACCAGGGAATTAAAGTTCCCTTCCCATTGTATTATCTCTTTGGTAAACCTGCTTAGTTTTAAATCATCTTGGTTATATCACCATAATGATGCTTGCTCTTATGATCCCTTGATATTGAGACATTGTAAGAGCAAAGGTATCTTGGAAGTCATCAAGTCCAAACCTTTACTTTATAGATGAGGATGCTGAGGTTAGATGACCTCCCCATAGTAAATATTAGAACTGAGAGAATGGCAGCAAACACTGGAGGGAAAACTAGAAGTCAGGGGGCCTTGGTGTTTATGTTCCAGCTCTACTGCCAACTTAGAGGGTGACTTTGGCCAAGTCACAGATACTCTGGGCTTCAGTTTTTCTGTTGTTAAAGCAGAAGTAACATGCCACAGTTGTAATTTTGAAATTATTTCATATTTACCCATAACTTTCCCATCAGTCATTTCACTGGATTCTGGAAGAAGCCACATGAAGCAAATGAGGCAGCTACATTAGTCCCAGATAAGGAAACTAAGGGTTAGAGAAGGGAAATGTTTCATTCAAGGTCACAGACAGAGCCATAATGAATTCTGGCTCTTGGCTCAAATGCAGTTGGAATAGGAAGTGGTACAGAGGATATGGTGCCCTAGTCAAGTTCAATAAAGGGGAGAGAGTTCCTATCCCTCAAAAGGTCTGACCCTGGCCCCATGACATGGCCAATGACCTCGGACTAGCAACCTCCCTACTCTAAGTAGAAGATAGGATTGAAAGTGGCTTCAGGAGGAGGGGTATAGTGGGAGATAAGATAGAATCAGGATGTAGAATGGGACCTTCATGGTGGCATAACATATCATAAAGGTGAAAGATCTCTGTAGGAAAAATGTACACTCCTTGGAGTGTTTTACCAAGCTGAAAAAGGTTTCAATTCTGTATGTAGGAATGACTTATGCTTTGTGTCTGCTTTTTAATGGTCAATCTACCAACCTATTGAATACTGAGTGATTAATTGAATACCAGTCCACACAGGTAAGGTAGAATTGCAAACTGTTGATTGTGGAACTCCTCACATAAACAAAATAATGCATCCTTGAATTATTAAGATAAAAACTGAGGTAGAAATAATTGGTAACACAAAGGAGGTCAATTAGAACAGCCAACTACTTAAACTAATAGTGTCTGTATAAAAAAGCTTGGCTGAGTTTTAAAGTGGAATTACACACCTGGGAAAGGAACAAAATGAAGTTGATTTATTTGAGACTGGTCCTAATGTTTTCCAAGACAAAAAGGAAGTATTCATAATATCTATTGTACATCTCTACTGATGAAATCCGCCAGCTTCAAGTATTTTTGAAAGCAGACCTTGACTAAAGACATGGATTCCACTGTTCACAGCAAAAGGAGGTGATGCTCTCAGCATTCTTTGGTCCACTCTAATTTCCCATAAGTTATTTTGAAAACCACCAGATAAGGTCTTGTCAGAGCTTAGAGATACTAGATTCATCCAAAGTCAACTGGAGAGATGTCTAGGCTTTTGGCTCCTCTTCAGTAGTACAGTGGAAAGAAACCTAGAGATGTGGAGTTCATACCACTTGACTCTGATTCTAGCACTGTAACCAGAAGCCCAGTCAGGCAACTAAACAACCTAATGAGGTAGCTTGGTTCAGTTTTCAAGTTATTTTTTAACATTATCTATTTTTATTATGAATTCAATTTATTATGAATTCAATTCTCAAATAGAATAGACATTTGTACAAAAAAGAGGCTCGAAACTAAGACATGTCTTTTTGAATATGGCCAATGTGGGAATTTGTTTTGCTTGATTTTGCATATTTGTTACATGGGTTTTGTTTTTCTTTTCATTTTTTTCCAAGGGGAGGGTGGTATAAGGAATAGAGAAACAATAAAAGAAAGAAAAAAAAGAAAATAGGGTCATTGAAGAATTTTTTTAATCAAGAGAACAGAAGAAAGGTCAGAATAGTTTGACAAGAATAGTTTGAAAGACAAGAATAGTTTGAAAGCTTTTTATTTATTTACTAATCAATAAAGAAAAGAAACATATACATAATAAAGAGCCTCAGTTTCTTTTTTTGTACAAATGACTTTTTTGTTTGACAATAGTTAAATTCATAATAAAACAGATAATTTTAAAATAACTAAAATACTGAACTATGTTACCTCATTAGGTAGGTGTTTAGTGTTATCTCAAAGATAATTCAAAATTGCCCAGAAAACAAAGAATGACATATGAGGTTTGGAGAGGCAGATTTGTAGTACAGGTCATATAGTCTCTTATCCTTAATGAGTGGTTTGCTATTTCCTTCTCCAGATCATTTAGCAGATGAGGAAACTGAGGCAAATAGAGTTAAGCAACTTGCCCAGGGTCACACAGCTAATAAGTATCTGGGGCCAGATTTGAATGTGAGAAGATGAGTCTTCCTGACTTCAGGCCTGATACTCTATCCACTGCACCACCCAACTGCCCCTATAAATAAATTTTAGAATATGAATTAATGGATTATTATTTATCTGTTGTTGTGTTTGTCCTTCATTCTCAAAGAGCACCATGACATCAAGATGATGACATGTCTTGCAGTTGACTTTGATTTGAGTGAGGGAGGGCTGTGCAAGGTCACAAACATCACTTTCTTCTCCTGAGCCATTTGGATCCAGTGACCAGATATTCATCAGGACAGCTGGAGATGGCCCAGAATGCAATGTGTAAGAAATGATGAAAGAGAAAGTTTCAGAGAAACCTGGGAATATATATGAACTGATGCAAAGTGAACCATGAAAATATTTTATTCAGTAGCAAGATTAAAAAAGAAAGAACAATTTGGGGAGATTTAAAAACTCTGAGCAGTGCAAAGACTAACCAGGATTTCAGAAGACTGAGGATGAAGCATGCTACCCAACTATTGACTGAGATTGTGTAATTCATTTGACCTCCAGATTGGAGCAGCCTCTTGTGAATAGCCTGGTTAAGTCTAACAGCCTGTCCTGTATTCAGCTGCCTATAGATCCTAGCTGTGGATGTGGGTACAGGAAAGAACAGGCTCTTATGATTAATGAATGTCTTCCATGAAAATCTTGTAGGGAAAAAAATAATAATACCACTCCAAGTCTGGCATGAACAAGATGATCTGAACTTCAAAGGGAAATCTTTGCTGATTAGAGAATGTTTTAAAAAAAAATATGCAACCCATTTAATTTCAAACAGCTCTGGTTTATTTCCTTTCCAGAAAATAAGCCTGGTACTTCATTTAGCAGCTATCAAAACTTTATTACATTCTTCTAGGTTCTGAAGGTCATGTTTGTGCTTTCAGTGCTGTGTGAATGGCTCAGGGAGTTTGCTCTTATGGAGTCATTCCAGGGGAAACTGAGAGTGCACCTTTTTATTCTGATCAACAGGGAAGTTCTCCTTAAGTCATTGATTAGGAATTTTGTCTTCTTTTGGGATGTCTATCCCTTTGCTATATCCCTTTTTTAAAAAAAACAAAAAAGGAGAGATTATGATGCTCCTCAGATGGAGGACTGGTCAATAGACTGTCACTCAAAGACAGGGACAGAAAACCAGTTGGGTAACTGGACATGAGTTGCCCTTTTAGAAGGGTGGAGGAGAATCATGGGCAATAGTATGGGATCCTAGTAATTTCATAAAGCCTTAGAACCTTAATGTGGGAAGGGACCCTTTGCCCAGACTGCTTTAAGGAACTCGTTCCAAGATGCTGGAGGACTCTAAAGCACTTGATAGATAAGACAAGACCAATGACCTTGACCTGTTATTCAACAGATTCCTCTCTTACCCTTTTCTGTGTTGTCAACCCCTATTAGAATATAAAGTCCTGGAGAGCAGGGAAAATCTTTCTATTTCTGTTTGTATGCCCAGCACTTAGCATAGAGCCTGACCTATAATAAAAAGTGCTGTTTTTCTTTGGTTTACTTAGGGCTAGTCCAGAAGCCTAACTTGCCCTTTATTATTGCTTGATGAGAATAGACTGCTCAGTTCCCTAGGAGACCATAGGATCATAGCAAGTGACCTGAGGGGTCATCCTAGGCCATCTCCATCTGCCTTATTTCACACATGAGAAAATTGAGGCCTGAAGAGGTGAAGTCACAGGCCCAAGGTTATGCTGGTAGGTACAGAGCCAGGCCTTCTGTCTCCAAATCCAGCATGCATAAATACACCATAAAACACTGAGAAGAATTAGAGTGGGATTATTTCATGATTGTATCAGTTGAGGTAATCCTTTCTAATGTTAACTTGTAGGTAGAAGTCAGCCCTGTATAAACCTTATATTCAAAAGATTATATGTCTACTAATGCTCTTTAGAATGCAGGATATAGGTAAAGATTAATGAGGAAATCAGCAAACATTTATTGTGTGCCTACTTATGTATTGCTATTTACTTACCATGTGACATTGTGGGGATGCTGAGTCTTTCTGGACTTCAGCTCATCCACAAGATGGGAGAAATGGATTAGGTGATAGCCCGGACCCCTTCCAGCTCAAAGTTCTATAACTTTACCAAACACATGGTTCTTACCTGTGTGAGATGTTGAAAGATATTGAAGGAGATAGAATTATAAGACCTTGATTTTGCCTTCAAGGAGTTGAAGAGACAGGGCAGGCACAAAAAGGTAAGTAATCGTGGAATGAATTCAATCAATCAGTATGCATTTATTTCATCTTATTTAGTAGCTACTATGTGCTAGACACTTGGCTATGTGTTGGGTATGCAAATTAAAAAAAAAAAATGCAAGACAGTCCCTGTCCTGAAGGTACAAAGAATAAGAACAGGGTGCTTAATAGAAGGTGCTTAATAAATGCTTGCTGGTGGACTGATGATTCAGCCTTCCTGGAATTCAGAAGAAGGAGAGATTGATTTAAGTCTGAGCTCTATCAGGGAAGATTTCAAGGAAGAGAACTAAGCTTTGAAGGATAGGTAGATTTCAGAGGGATGGACAGAGGAAGGTGCTGAAACATATTGTGAAAGTGACATGAGAAAGTGACATGACATACAGTCAATAATGATCATGACACATATTAGAGACTGTGTGGTGTCTAGTCAGGTTGGAACAGAGTCCTTAGAGGCTAGTGTTGGTAGCTAAGTTTAGAAAGGTGGGTTACGGTCAGATTTTAGAGGTTCTCAAATGCTAGGGAGGACATTTGGCCTCAATTCTGTGACCTTTGAATGTTTTTGAGCAGAAAAGTATTGTGATCAAGATTGCTTTAAGAAAATAAATCTGGTGGGTCAGACAAAGACAAGTCTATTTTAACCCCTGAAGATATTGCACCTAGCTAAAAAGTTGTGGTGGTTGTCATGGTCAGTTGTAGCATGAAGGGAGTTTGATCTGACGTAATATCCATACAAAGAAACAACACAATGGTAGCACCCTTTTGCATGTCAAAAATTCTGAATTTCATGTTTTACCATGTTGTTCACAGCTTCTATTTTTAATTATTCAATGCTGGGAGAGTTTTGGTGCAGGTCTCTCCAGGCCTTAGCATTTCCCTCACTGACTTTCTAGTTGTGTATAGCTTTTGTTTCTGCCCTGGGATCTCCCATACCCCTTGATTCCTAGGCTGTAGCAGCCCTGAGCTGATGTCAACAGCTTGGAATTTGGTCATTTATATACAGTTTCCATGCCTTTGGAAGCAAACAGAAATGAAATAATGGTGGCATTGAGCATGAAAGGAGCAAAGCAAATTTTGAAGTTATGGAATCTTTCCTGAAGCCTTCATCTCCTTTCATTTTTTACTTCACCTCAGAAAGATTAGGGGTGTGTGTGTGTGTGTGTGTGTGTGTGTGTGTGTGTGTGTGTGTGTGTGTGTGTGTGTGTGTGTGTTTAAGCGGAGTTTGTATCCAGGACAGAGCAACTCTGTCTCTTGAGGATTTTGCTCTCCAAAGAGGAAGAGGATTCTTTCTGTGTAATTTCTTTCCTTTAGCAAATGGTTAGACACTTAGGATTGCTCAGGGCAGTGGAATGGGCTAATGTCATCCTTCTTTGCACTTCAGAATCACAGAAGAGGTATCCAGGGTGGCAGCTAGCTGTCAGGAACCAATTTCCATTCCAGTAAAAGCAGCAGGCCAGCTAATCCCGGCTGTTCCTGAAGGCCCCAAGAGCCCATCCAGAAAGCACAGTCATTCTTCTGCTGCTCTGAATAGAAGGCTGCAGCATATTGTGTTGGCAAGGCTAAATGAACCTGTCAAGTTGAGTTTGTTCTGGGCAGCACCAGGGGGTCATTGCTTTCCATAGTTTATCTTTTTGACAGAATTTTGCTTAAAGCATCAGGTCACAATCCAGTAGCATATCCTCCTAATGCTTTGCCCATCAGAAGTGGTTAATCTGACTCATTTCATTAGCACCATCCTTATTGACTCTAAAAAGGTCAGATTAACAAATTGATGATGCAGCTCATAGGTGTCATGAGAATGTTTTGTGCTGAAGTCATTTGGACACTTGAACATCTGGTGTCTGAGCAGCTCTGGGAGGACTGATGGAGAAACAGGATTCCACAAGGAACAGATCTCACCCAGCGTGCTATAAGAGGAAACTGATTCTACTAGATACTGGTAGAAGTAAATTTGTTGGAGATCCCATTCTTTAGTGTTGATTATTTGTAAGTTCATTGACTTTAGAAGGGAAGGAACACTAGAGACTGGATTAGACTAGATATTCTAATGTAACTATTTCATTTTCCAGATGAGGAAACTGAGGTTCCAAGAGGTAACTGGACATAGCTGATGTCCCATGGGTAGTAAGAAACACCTAGAATTTGAATGAAGTTTCTCTGACTCCGTTCTCTTGCTGTCATGTTAAATTTGTCTCTTAGAAACCTGGCAACCACCTATTGACAGATAGTTGTTTATACAGCAAGTTGGGAAGGGGGTGAAGTTTGGTGCCCTCCCTTCTCTTTTACTACTGATAGTAAGTAAAGAATAATGATAATTCACATTTGGACAGTGCTTTAAGGAAGCTCTTGGCTTGCAATAACCCTGCTGAGGTAGTAGTACAGGTAATATTAATTCTGTTTTATAGATGAGGGAAGTGAGGGCTGAAGAGGCAAAATGATTTGTTCATAGTCATGGCTAGTTAATGTTGGAAGAAAGGAAAGAGGAAGAAAACAAGCCTTTAATCAGGAAGACTTTTCTTCCTGAGTTCAAATCCAGCCTCAGACACTTATAACTTTGCGACCCTGGGCAAGTCACTTAACGCTGTTTGTCTGTTTCCTCATCTGAAAAATGAGCTAGATAAGGAAATGACAAAGTACTCCAGTATGTTTGCCAAGAAAACCCCAAATGGGGTCAAGAAGAATCAGACAGGACTGAAAAACTACTAAACAGTAAAGAGAATCAAGTTAGTTAGCATAACCTTGGTTCTACCCCACCTGCAGAGTATTTGCTTCATAAAAGAGTCCTTCTATGAATGTCTTAACTCGTAGTAATTTCAGTGATGACAAAAGTTGAAATGGGCTAGGTTTTGTGTCAATATAAGGAAGAACTTTTTAATTGTTAGTGTTGGACCATGGAACTGGTCAGTAGTGTGTTTTCTATTAAAGGAAGTGCTTAACCACAGACTGGAAGTGGTTATTAGTGATTATATATTAGAAATTCCTTCATCAGATTGGAGATTATTGTCATTATTTATGATAATTCTGCTTATTCTTTTATGAAGTTCCTTATTAAGCTCTTGCCAAATCCTTCTTTTTAAGAATGAATTAGGAAAAAGGTTTTTGGATAAAACCAGAAATTAAAAATGCCATTATAACGATGATAATGTAACCTGTGGCCCAGTACCCCATACTCTAGTTTTATATGATCTGGGTCTAATTCTGAGGTCTATACAAAAAAAAGTCATATTTTTCTTTGACTTGTTATGCATCAAAATTTACTTGGGAAATATATTACAGCTATATACTATATAGAGTATAGCTGATGTGTGAGTCTTGATATATGTGAGTAAAGGGTTACTTAGATCCTATATGAGTACTCAAGTTAATAATGCAGATAATAGGTATAACATAACATGGCCTTTATCTCAGCTTCCTCTCCCACAAAATGCAAAATACTCAAAAAAGACTCACAGAAAACCATGAACAATTCAGAAAACACAAAAATTACTTACAGTAGCACCAGAATAATAGATTCAGTTGCCCATCATCTTTACTGAATCTTATTTTCCATAGACTCAAAATACTACCCTTCAGAAGGGAAACAAATTTGGGGTTGTTTAATAGGGCAATTCCCTGATATCCCTTTAATTCCTTTTTTATTCCAGAGATGCAGATAGGCCTCCAGCCTGCACATTCTGAATATATCATGGATTAGCAGAGTACTAAGTCCAGGTGCCTTATTCCTCTTATCCTAGCTTGAGTCCCTTGGGAGTTCTTCTAGCTTTGTACAACATCTTTTTCTCCCTAAGAGACAGATGCTGCTCTGATATTCCCTTTCTCCGATAAAATTCTACATTATGGCATTCTTGAGCTTGTAACCTCTGAAGAAGCAGCCTCTGAGAATGGTCCTGTGTATGGAGTCTACCTGTTCTTCCTAGAGGGCTATATTCTGGGATTATAATGCCCAGAAAATGCCCCTTACCCCTTTCCAGTAGACTAGATTTCACTGACCAACCATTTTAGACTAAGTGGTTTGCCTCTCTCTCAACAGAAGTCATGGGGTTGAGAGATTACACCATTGCCTGACCAAGGCTGGGGCCAGAAATGTAGGGTGCAAGAATTTTCTTCATGTAGGTGAGGGAACATGTAATTTCCATGAGTTTCTACTCCAAAGGCAGCTATTAATGACTCCTGGCAAAAGATCATGTGGTAATAACCCCCCCTCCCCCCCCCCGTTGCTTTTGCCCCCCTCCCTCCCAACTCTGTTTCCTTTGACTCCCTCCGTCCATTAAGGTCTACACACTGGCTCACAGATTTAAAGCTAGAAAGGACCTTCAAGGTCATCTAATTAAAGTCTTCTTCCCCCCCATACACCTTCTACAGATGAGGGCAGTAAGACCCAGAGATGTGAAATGATGTTCTTAAAGTCATATAGGTAAGTAGGTAGCACAGTTGGCATTTGAATTAAGTTCCTTTGACTCTAAATTCCAGATTCTTTCCCTTTTATCACAGGACACATAGATCTGCTTCCTTAGGAAGGCAAAGATATGGAAAGGGCCTATTGATGTCCTTTTATGGGCAAGTCAAATGGGATGACCCTTCCCACACAATCCATCTCACACCAGTAGCTAATCCCTTCATTTAAGGGAGGGGTTCAATAATACCTATTATTGATAAGCCTTACTTCTAAGCTATCAATTTGATTAAGGAATCCCTTTTTATCATCTCTCCCTTACAATGATAAAAGAAAAGTACATTTTTGCATTAAGGATCACAACATTAGATAACTTCCCTTTGTTCCCTCCCAACTCTGAGATTCTCAGGTTCTATGACTGATTTCTGTTCTGTGTAGTACTAGTATTACTATCTCCAATTTCCAGGGGAGGGAATTGAGGCACAAAAAGAAATTACATGCTTAGAATGACAAAATGCTCTGCCATGATGGGGGTAGTATTTGAACATAGGTTTTTTTCTGTCTCCTGTACTCAGTGCTCTTTCCACCGCACAGTACAGTCTCTCCTGGTAAGTTGGAGGCACTTGATTCTCCTGTGAATTTCTTGTTTAAACAGATGGCTTTAACAGTATGTAGTTCAGAGCTGACTAGTTCTAGAAATCTCTCTGCCTGCCAATTGCCTCCTCCACCCTTCCTACACTGGTTCAGCTACACATAGCCTGGGGATTCCCTTAAACTGTGCTAAGAAGGTGGCAGAGGTCCTAGGAAAGATCTGGTGGCGTCTTCAACTTGTTAGAGCCAAGGTCTATAAAAGTACCCACAAAACTGCTGGAAATGGGAATCTTAGCCATTCCCTTTTCCCTGCTTCTTCTCCTCCCCCCTCTTTTTTTTCCCCTTCCATGAGAGACTGGAAAACAGGTTAGGAAAGGAGTCTTAGAATAGTAGAGCAGGTTTAGGTTTGAAGGCTCAGTGATGAAAAAACCAGTCCCTTCCCCTAACTGGCTACTGTAACAGAACAGAATCTTGGAACAGAATTGCAGAGAGATGAGCCAGAGTTTTGGGCTGTGTCATTAACATTGTGGGTGAACTGGCTCTTGGCATGGTGGCATCTGTTAAATCTGGCATATTTTTGGATTGGAATGTTTCCCTACAGCCAAATCCATCACCTTGCGATCTTCATTGCCTCTGACAATCAAATTCAATTCAAGAGGCATTCACTAAGTGCCAGTTTTCCGCAGAATCCTATCCCAGGTGCAATAGTGGTGATGGGAATGGAGTGCTGAGAGAAACTGTGTCCCACAACTGTATTGTGTATTTTGGTTTATGAAGTGTTTTCACATGAATTATCTCATTTAACCTAATTTTCTACCACAAAAAACTCTTTGGAATCAGTAGAACAGATCTAATTATCCCCATTATGTAGATGAAAGAATTGAGGGACCAAGAGACAGAAGTGTATTTTTCTTGTTTACATACCTATTAAGTGGTAGAAAGACAACTGAAACTTAAGGTCTTTCTGAGACAGCACTGATAGAGCACTGGGACAGGACCAGGAAGACTTGAGTTTAAATCCTGCCTCAGACACTTATTAGCTGTTTGACCCTGGGCAAATCACTTATCTGCTGTCTGTCTCAGTTTCCTTGTCTGTAAAATGGGACTAATAGCAGCACCATGTCTGGAACATAGTAGGCATTTAGTAAATTCTTTTTGATGGATTGATGGAACTGGAAGTACAAACTGTCAATCAATGGAAATACTTGATGGATCATTATCCAATGGATATTATTTATTAGGGTAGGAACTATGTCTTCACCAATTTTCTGTCTTCTCTAATTTTGTTGTTCAGTCATTCAGTTGTGACCCCATAGATCATAGCATGCCAGGCCCTTCTATCTTCCAGTATCTCTCAAAGTCTGTCCAAGTTCATGTTCATTGTTTCCATGACATTATCTATTTCATCCTCTGCCTTTCCCTTTTCCTTGTCTTCAAAGTTTTTCTAATGAGTCTTGTCTCCTCATTATGTGGCCAAAGTATTTAAGCTTCAGCTTCAGTATTTGTCCTTCCAGCGAACAGCCTGAATTAATTTCTTTGAGTATTGACTGGTTTGATCTCCCCACTGTCCAAGGGACTCCCAAAAGTCATCTCCAGCACCATAATTCAAAAGCATCAATTCTGTGACGCTCAACTTTCATAGAGTTCAACTCTCACAGCCATACATTGCTATTAGAAAAATCATAGCTTCGACTCTGGCCAGGCATTTGTCTCTGCATTTTAGTATGCTTTCCTGATTTGATTTCCTCCAATGCCTAGTACAATATTCTACATAGGATAATAATAATTTCCATTTATATAGAGCTTTAAGGATTGCTTGGGAGGATCCTTCCTCCCAATAACCCTGAGTTTACAGTATACATGTTTTAATTTCCTTTGTAAGGGAAGAAATTGAGGCTAGTAGAATTTAAATGACTTATCCATAGTCATATGACATGTCAGAACCACGGTTTTAGTCAAGGTCAGCCTCAGTACAGTGATCTCTCTTCTACAATACCCTACCTTCATTAGCAGATGCTTAATAGATTTTAGTGAATAAAATTGAGTTTAAATAGTGCCAGTGGAAGGCTGTGCACGAAGAATCACAGATTTTTGGTTGTAAGGGCCCTTATAGGCCATCACATGGATGAAGGAATTGAGGTCTAAGAGGTCACACAGTTAGACAGTGGCTGACTCAGATTTTTCTGACTCCAGATGCACTGTACCTTCTACTGTCCCATACTGCTAATAGATGAAGGTTGACTGAGCCCATGGATGTAAATGCCAGTCCATTTTGTGTATATAGACATAATGATAGGTTTAGAGAAGAGTTGCTATTAAGCAACTTGGGATGCAACTAAAGTCATTAAAGGAAATCCTTCTAGAAACAAATGGAGAGATCAGAAAGCTAATTTCATGGATTTTAACAAAAAGCATTCTTTTTTTCCTTTTCCATGGAGAGCTACAAATTCTTTCACAATATTCCCAATTGTTTGCCTCTTTATTGACAAAATAGTGGACACCCCTCTCCTGTGGTAGCAGGAACACATCTTTTGGTAGAAACCATCAACAAATGGAATCTAACCCTGGGTAGCACCTCTAGTGTGAAGTCTGCTTCAAGGATCATAAATACCAGGGACCATCTAGTCTCATCATCTCATTTTACGGATAGAGATTCTGAGGCCCAGGTTATGAGTGGGGTTCGAACCCCACCCTAGCTTCCTTTATATAGACATTAGGTAAGCCCTTTGGTTAGCCATAGAAGAGACAAATGGAGAGATTTTATGGAGGGACAAATGGAGTGATTTATTCATGATCTCAATGAATCATTTGTTCCTCTGTGGTTCTCACTGGTGACCTTTTTGGCCAGAGAACAGTTTAGATCCCTCTATTCTCAGGGCTTCACGCAGATGTTGCAATAAATCACTGTCCCTGCTTTCCATCATAGCTTCCTCTGATTGCATTCAGGGAATCCTTTGCCCTATCCGATGTTGTTATTCAGTTGTTTCAATTATATCCAACTTTTGTGAGCCCATTTGGGGTTTTCTTGGTAGAGGTACTAAAGTGGTTGGCCATTGCCTGCTCCACTCTTTTTATAGATGAAGAAACTGGGGCAAACAAGGTTAAGTGACTTGTCCAGGGTCATGTAGCTAGTAAGTGTCTGAGGCCGTATTTAAGATCAGGAAACTGCAGCTTCCTGACTCCAGGCCCAGAACTCTATACACTGTGTCACCTAGTTACCTCCAACATACACACACATAATAAAATAAAAGTATAAATAATATATGATACAATATGATATGATATGATACAATACAAGATAAGATGATATAATATAGTATAATACAATATAATACAAATCTCAGTGCAGGGACTTATTCTTAACCCATGGGAGCAGGAGTAGGAAACTTTTAAAAATGGTGTGTCAAAGGTAGAACCATAAATCCTAGAGAATTCTAAAGCTTGCAGGGTCTGAGAGAGAAGACACAGAGAGAGAGAACACTCATCCATTTCACACAAGGGCTAAGCCTGGTATTTTGCATGTAATAAGCACTTAGCAAATGGGAGTTGTATGAAAAATGAATGAATGAATTTAGAGCATACCCCATACTTTATACATGAGGAAACTAAGGCGCAGAGAGGGACTTATATAAGGCAATATACCTAGTTATAACCAAGCTGAAATTGGATCCAAGGTCTCCTATCTCTTTGTGCTATATTAAATTGTTTTTTTCCCATTTCAGATTAAAAGTCATGTCCTTGGATTCCCAGTCTAGTGTCTGGGACTTATTCCCAATTTGAATAAATCCTTTTGACTTCTGGGTCTTGGTAAAATGAAGGGCTTGAACTACATGCTGTCTGGGGTATCTTATGACTCTAAATTCTGTGATTTAAGGATCATTTTCTTTGGCATGTCAGGGCAGAAGGTGGCTGTTGATTTTATACTGACCCTGGGGACTTGTGAGTCAGCAACTATGGCTTTTACAAATAATAAGGAAGGGAGTATAGTGGTGTCAATTGTACCTGCCATCAAGCCTCTTCTCACTTGTCACCTTTGCCACATGGGCTAGAAATTATATCTGTTCTAGACCTCTCTATCATGGAATTCAGTTGGGACTTTGGACTTTGTCCAGAGGACTTTATTATGTAAGCTCCTTGAGAGCGGGGATTGCTCATTCTGTGTATTTGTATTCATGACACATAGTAGGCACTTAACAAATGCTTGTTTATTGAATGATTGTTGACTGACTATGAGAAAGTAGCCTGTTTCAGTATCTGGGTTCAAATAATGGTTTCATCCCTTATAAGTTGTGTGACTTTGGGAAAGTCTGCAACCTCTTTGGGTTTTGGTTTTCTCATATGTAAAGTAATGGGACTGGACTAATCAGATGCTAAGGTCTCTTCAAGACTTTAAACCTACAGTTTGCTTTGAAAGACTTGGTTAGAACATCATTTTAACCCATAATCTGGTTTTATTTGACTCTAGTACAGGTGGTATGACAAAGTTATACATTATTCCTAGAGGAGATTTCCCAGATATGTTTTTCCCACAAAGAACTCAGAACACTGAGTCTTCCTCCAAGGCAATATTATTTCCTGCTCTCCACATTATTTTTAAAGCAAGGGGGAAGTTGCGGCACAGAGAGGAGGGGGGAGACTAATTCACTGACATCCAATAGGCTAGATGGGTTCACACAGGTCTCCCTGTATACTTTACTTCATTGAACTGTTTACTATTAGACTATTGTAAAATCCTGATTCTTTAATGGAGCAGACTGGGATTGAGCTCCTTCTGTTAAAATGGAAATTGGCAATCTCCCCTAAAAATGTTATTGAAAAAAGAGTCTTAATTGAATGATGATGGGAGATAAAATGTGCTAAGCTGCTCCCTTTTCCCTTTAGTAGTGAATTAAGATACTCAAATAGCCAATACATTACCTAAAAAGCCCATAAGTATCGTTCAAACTGTTAGTCACTTTGACTTCTGTAAATTCAGCTGTTCTTTTAAACTGACGTTATACACTGAAAGGATTTGGCATTGTTTAAATGATGCTTTTCCGGTTCTTATTTGACTAATGATAACTGATAACTGGGAGGGAGTTGTAGCATGCTTTCCATTATCCTCCTGAGAAGTAAATGAACTCTTTGGAGGAAAGAAGCTATAGACATGCAAAATAATACCAAAGGTGATAAAAAAAAAAGAAAAAAGTATATTGTCTTTGGGTACACACTTCCTCCCAGAAGCCTGACACCACATATCTGTTACAGGGCCTTAAAAGTCTGAGCACTGCGCAAGTATGATAACCCTGTCTCCAGTCATGTTTTGGTGTATGACTTACTCTGTCTTTCATGGTTAATGGTATGGCCAATGTAGGAAAGGTACAGGTTGGACTAGAAGGCCTCTGAGGTGCTGTCTAACTCTCAAGATTCTTTGAAAATAGACTATTGGGAGGGAGGGAGCCCCCTGGGGAACAATACCTACGGGGCAGAGTCAGGCCTTTTTTATTGTTTTGAAGAAGTTGTGACCTGAGTCCTTCTTAGCACCTGAGTACTTAGGCAGAAATGAGATAAGTAGTATGCTGTAGTAGTGGTTCCCCCTTCATTATTTTCATGTTTTCTCCTCCATTAGAATGTAAACGCCTTGAAGGAAGGGACCCTTTTTTGTATCCCCAGGACTTAGTACTGGGCAGTGTTGAATAAATGCCTGTTGATTGATTGGTCCCTTGGCAAGTATTGTAGAGGGATGCACTGGACTAGGCGGCCTCTGAAATCCAACCCAGAGATTCTGGGCCCTCAAGTGCCTTCTCCATTGTTGTTTAGTCATTTTTCAGTCATGTCCAACTCTTCATGTCCTCATTTGGGGTTTTCTTGACAAAGATATTGGAGTGGCTTGTCATTTCCTTCTCCAGCTCATTTCAAAGATGAGGGAACTGAAGCAAAACAGGGTTAAGTGACTTGTCCAGGGTCACACAGCTAGTAAGTATCCGAGGCTAGATTTGAACTCAGGAAGTTGAGTCTTTCTGACTTTAGGCTCGGCGCTGTGCTACCTGGTAGCCTGTCACATAAAGAACATTTAGTTGGATGAAATAACAGTCACAGGAAAGGATTAAGTTTCTTCTGCCTGGCCCTAGAAGTTACAACTAAGAATGGTAAGTGGGCATTACTGAGAGGCAGACATGTCAGATCAGTTTAAGGAAAAATTTTCTCATAATGAGAGTTATCCAAGTGAAGTGCTGTACTTGGGAAATGCATCTAATTCTCAGAGAACTTTAAGAAGAGACTGAATGATAAAGAAGAAAGGCAGGGAGGAAAGAAGGAAGGTAGACAAGAAGGAAGGAAAAAGGGAAGGAAAGAAGGGAAGGAGGAAAGGAGTCTTAGGTAGGCTATATCATTAGAATTTATCCATCTTGTTTTGTAGAGGATGCTCTTTTTTTTCCTTGAAAATTTGCAGAATCAGAGAGGCACCATAGCATAGTGGGTAGAGAGCTGGCCTTGAAGTCAGGATGTCCTGGGTTCAAGTTCTATTTCAGGCATACACAAGCTGTTTGACCCTGGGCACAATTATATACCTATTCCTGTTCAGTCATTTTAGCTGTCTCTGACCCTTCATTACCCCATTTGGGTTTGTTCGTTTGTTTGTTTTTTGGCAAAGATACAGGTGTGTTTGGCCATTTCCTTCTTCAGCTCATTTTACAGATGAGGAAACTGAGGGAAACAGGATTAATTGCCCAGAATTCATACAGCTAGTAAGTGTCTGAGGCTAGATGTGAACTCATGAAGATGAATCTTTCTGATTTCAAGCTGTGTTCAATCTGCTATACCACCTAGTTGCAGAACAGTTGCAGATCTTCATTAGTAGAAGGAGTTTCTGCACTGGAAATTCTAATAAAATCATAGATCCAATTCAAACACGCCCCACCTCCACCCTGCCAAACACCTTCCAAATTCTTCAGTCCATAGGAATTCATACTGAATCCAGGATCCAATAATCTCTGCCCCCCTGAAGATCACTTTTTACTTTTCTTTCATCCTACCTTAGCAGTTAAGCCACTCAAGTTTTGGGAAATAGATTGAAAATCTTGGGCTTCTGCTATTCATCTACTCATCCACCCATCCTTCCATCCTCCATCCATCCATCCATCCATCCATCCATCCATCCATGCCTTTATCCACTCAAAAAATGTTAACTGAGTGTGTACTGCTTGCAGGGATATGTACTTGACATGAAGTGGGGCATGTAAAGATGAATTAGGCATGACTCTGCCTTCAAGGAGTTCATAGTCTTTTGGGGGAGATAAGGAATATGCATATATGACTATAGTAGGGAATAGTTAAAAAATTGGGAAAACAACAGTGAACCATTTAATGATTTATGTCCCAAGGAGACCCAGAAGGTGAGGCCTCTGAAATCAGAAGATAAATCTTAGAACATTACTGAAGGAAGATTTCCTTAGACTAGGAGATTGGTCAGTGATCTAACATTCAGGTGCTGTTTTCATTCCTAGGAATAGTTTTTTAGAAAACTTTTATCCTTTGGCTGAGATATATTTCCTCACTTCCTTTCTTCTCACTCTCCTCTTGACTGTTTAACCTGATTTTCAGGCTTACCATTCAACTGACACTGCTCTCTGCAGTGTCCGATGACCTCTTAATGACAAATATCTTGGTCTTTCCTCAGTCCTCATCCTTCTTGACTTCTCTGCAGCCATTGACCCTTGCTCATCTTCTTCTCCTTGATGCTCTCTCCTCCCTAGGATTCTGCGACCCTACTCTATCTGACCACACCTTCTCAGTCAAAAGATACTGAGAATCTGTATCTAGCTCATGCCTACTAACTATAGATATCTCACAGTGCTTTGTCCTGAGCTCTCTTCTCCTTCTATACTATGTCATTTGGTGATTTCATCAGCTCCTATGTATTTAATTGTCATTTTTATGCTGATGATTCTCAAATCTATTTATTCAGCCCTAACCTACCTGCTGACCTCCAGTCTCCCAACTCCAACTGCCTATTAAATATCTTGAATTAGATATCCTCTAGACATCCTGAATTTAACGTGTCTGAAACTGAACTCATGAGCTTTCTCCAAAAACACCCTTCCTACTTCCTAACTTTCTTATTACCATTGAGGGCTATATCAGACTTGCCACTGAGTGTCAGCCTTGACTTCTCATCTCTCTCATCCCCCTTGTCCAATCTATTGCAATCTATCCTCCACTTACATGTCAAAGAGATCTTCCTAGAGCTCAGGTCTAACTATATCATTCCCCCTCATCACTTAGCTCCAGTGGTTCCCTATCACCTCAAGGATTGAATATAAATCACTTGTTTGGTATTCAAAGTCCTTCATAAGCTCACCCATTGTCCCAATCCCCTTCCAGTCTTTTTATGTCTTACAGTCCACCATGTACTCTGTAATCTAGTGGCACTAGCCTTCTTCCTGTTCCTCAAAAAACAGAACAACAACAAAAAAAAACCAAACCAAACCACTCAAACTCTAGGTACAGTTATCCTTTCCACATCGTGGGGGTTAGGGGCACAGTGCCCCTGTGATCTGGAAAATCTGCATATAATTTTTTGGTCCTCCCATCACATCAAAGAAGTCTAAATTTTTTCTCTTTCTTTTATGGGGTGTTATAGTAACTTATTGTAAAATTTGTGTTAAGTATTTGGTCATGGACTCTGTTTCATCTGCTTGACTTCTGAAAAACTCCCAGAAAGTTCCCATTTAATTTCCTATGCTGACCCATAATTTTTTGAAACTGTGATAGAGGAAGTCATGATGTGGAAGGCATAATTGTATTTATAACTGATTTAATAACTTGTAGACCTAACACAGGGATGTATTCTGAAGTGTGGAGAGCATTGAGTTCTTTTTTTTTCTACAGAGTTGTCCTTTCAGTGTAGCTTATTAATGACAGAATGCGTGTCTCTGGATATTGATGATTGTAGATCACTGCAATATCAATTTCCATTTCATGCTAATTCTTGTCTCTTATTTCTCCTTTTTCAGCTCAACCAGCAGATCTCTTAAAGGTATTAGATTTCCACAATTTACCTGATGGGATAACAAAAACAACAGGTTTCTGTGCAAGCAGAAAATCTTCCAAAGGACCAGATGTTGCTTACCGAGTTACAAAGGATGCTCAACTCAGTGCACCCACCAAGCAGCTGTATCCTGGTAAGAAGTCCATGTTTTTATTTCAGGGATATGAACATTATGACCCTCTGGTTTTTAATTATGGAACTGCACTGGAAAGTTTATATGAAGAAGCATATATTATTTTCTAGGTAGTTCTGATGGGGACCATTAAACTTAATTTTAGTAAAACAAAATTAAGCAGATCTCTCATCATGCAATGACAAAGGTATGAACATCTCTGAGTGAGACCAGGAACATTAGTTATATCTGTTCATATCTCTCTTTTCCAAACAGGTGTAATCTCCAAATGTATAAAGCTGGGCCCTGAGTGTGAATGGGATATGAGAATTTCTTGGGTGGGTAGGTTAAAAGAGACTTCAGGGTCATCCTAAAGGAAATGTATTCAGAGGGAACCTTAATAAGGACAATGGCATTAAGAAACACATGAATCAAGCATTATGACTACCAAGAGGAAAGAGGATTTTTTAATGAGAATCAGTTACCAAGGAACAGACTTCTGTTTTTAATTGTATACAAGGAGCCTGCAGAAATCTGAGCAACCAAAATATCATGCTTGAGCCCACACTGTTCTAGGACCAGCACAGCTCTGCATGTTTCAGCAGTAAAAGAGGATGTCTTTATCTTGACAAGGGTGAAATAGGCCAGTGATTGATTTCCTTCTTGGGAAATAGGAGGACATACAACAGGGAGTTCAACTTCCTAACTCAAGCAGGGTCTGCCATGAGTGAGAGGCCTGGGACTCTCCATGCACACTCTCCTAATAGACTAATCTTACACAGACAGTCCTGAGCCATTTGGAAGAGAGAAAATACATATTCACTTATTTGCTTTCCTTTTTTTTTCTTTTCGCACTGGGTGATTTATTTGAGAATATTCTTTCAGTTCGTTATAATACATTTATATAACCCTTTAACTTTTGCAAAGCACTTTGCACAGCTTATCTCACTTGATTCTTGCAATAGATATGTAAGGTAAGTACATGGTTACTCCATTTTACAGAAGAGGAAAATGAAGTTGAGAAAGTTTAAGTGACTCACCTAGGGTCATGCAGCTAGTAAATGTCTGAGGGGGAATTTTATTTTCTGATTCCAAAATGAGAATTTTATCCTCTGGCTATACTGTATAGAGGAAATGAGGTATAATGGAGATAGCACTTGACTTGGACTTAGACCTGCCTTTAAATTCCATCTCTGACATATATTCACTGTACAATTCATAAATCACTTAATCTCTATGTGCTTTAGATGTCTATAACTCTCTTGAACTTATCTAAATCACAAATGAATTGTTATCTTCTTAGATGGAAAAAATTCCTGTATTAGACAATTCTCTACACTAATGAATCCCATTTGTATATAGAGTTCTTTATTAATACATTGAGCCAATAGCTTAATCAAGACACGATTTTGTTAGCTTTAAGTTAGCTTCTTCTGATCCCTTCTACCCCACCAATTGTTTTGACGTTCAAGAGTTCTCCCCTGGGAAGAGATTTGGTTAGTTTTTTTGGGAGAGTGTCTTTTTAACTCAATGAGACAAGTCCTGTATATTCACCACTGCCTTTTTCCCTCTTCTGAGATAAGGCAAGGCTATCTGTAACCATTTAGTGATCAAAAATCTCTTTAAGAACTTACCTTTATAGTCAATAATTCACTGTACATGTTCTTGATATGAACTAGGGTACTTTAGTATGTATTTGGTTAGTACATAACAAAAAAAGTCAAAAATAGATCATTTTATTATTAAACATTTATTTTTAATTCTTTAAAAAATTTTTTGGTTCCCAATTCTATTCTTTCCTTCTGCCCCTCCCCTCTCACTGAGAAGGCAAACCATATGATATCAATTATACATGTGAAATAATTCAAAACGTATGTCCATATTAGCCATATCACACACAAAAAGCAAGAAAAATTTAAAACTGAGAAAGCTATACTTCAGTTTTCTCTGAGTTCATCAGTTTTTTCTCTGTAGGTAGATAGCATTTTTCATCATGAGTCCTTTGAAATTTTCTTAGATCATTTGTATTGATCAGGGTAACTAAGTCTTTCACAGTTGACCAGCATATCCAATATTGTTGTTACTGTGTACAATGATCTCCTGATTCTGTTCATGTCACTCTAATCAATTCATGTAGGTCTTCCCATGTTTTCCTGAAACCAACCCCTTTCTCATTTCATATAGCATAATAGCATTCCATCAAAATCATATGCCACAACTTGTTCAATCATTTCACAACTGACAGGCATCCCTTCAATTTCAATTCTTGGCCACCACAAAAAGAGCTGCTATATTTTTTCATCTCTTTGGGGTAGAGACCTACTAGTAGATCAAAGTTTCTCCAGAATGGTTGGACTAGTTGACTACTCCACCAATAGTGCACCAATGTACCTATTTTCCCTCATCTCCTCCAACATTTGGCATTTCTGATAGGTATGAGGTGGTACCTTAGAGTTGTTACAATTTATCTTTTGCTAATCAATTGTGCTTTAGAGAATTTTTTTTCATTTGACTGTAGATAGCTTTGATTTCTTTTTCTGAAAATTGCCTGTTCATACTCTTTGTCCATTTATCAACTGGGGAATAGCTCTTTGTCAAGATAACTAACTGGTCATAGCAAATACTCTTTTTCAACAAACCCAAAGGTGGCTCTCCATATGGACATTACCAGAAAGTTAATATAGAAGTCAGATTGATTATATACTTTGCAGCCAAAGGTGGAGAAACTACAGTCAATTAAAACAAGACCTGGCACTGACTGAGGCTCAGATCATTAGTTTCTTATTGTAAAATTCAGGCTTAAATTGAGGAAAGTAGAGAAACCCATCAGACCATATGGCTATGACCTAAATAACATTCCTTATAAATGTGAAGTAGAAGTGAAGACTAGATTTAAGGCATTAGATCTGGTAGATAGAGTGCTTGAAGAACTATGGGCAAAGGTTTGCATTATTGTGCAGGAGACAGCAAAAGCGATAATAACAACAATAAAAACAGAAACACACAAAAAACATTCCAAAGGAAAAGAAGAGCAGGAAAGTAAAATGGCTGTCTGATGAGGCTTTCTAAATAACTGAGGGAAGAAGTAAAGGGAAAGGTAAAAGAGAAAGATATATCCAAGTAAATATAGATTTCAGAGACTAGCATGGAAAGAAAAGCTTTTCTTAAATGGGCAATATGAAGAAAGAGAAGAAGAAAACAGAATAGGAAAGACAAGAAGTCTCTTCAAGAAAATTAGAGATATTAAAGGAATATTTCATGCAAAAATGGGCAGGATAAAAGACAAAAATGGTAGAGAGTTAACAGATGCAGAAAAGATTAAGAAGAGATAAAAATACACAAAAAGAACTATACAGGAAAGATATTTTTTAAAATTTTGGTAAATAGGATTTTCTTTTTTCTAATTACATGATAGTTTTCAATATTCATTTTAAATAAAATTTTTGATTCATTTTAAATAAGATTTTTGAGTTTCAAATATTTTCTCCCTCTCTCTCCTCCCTCACTTCTCCTCTTTCTATTCCCCAAGATGGCAAGCAATCTGATTTTGGTTATATATGTGCAATCAGGTAAACATATTTCCACATTAGTCATGTTGTGAAAGAAGAAACAGAATAAAAGATAAAAGTCATTTAAAAAAAGCAAAAAAAAAAAGTGAAAAATAGTATGCTTTGATCTGCATTCAGATTCCATAGTTCTTTCTCTGGATGTGGATAGCATTTTTCCATCACAAGTCACATGAAAGATCTTAATATTACCAATATTACAATGATGTACTTACTGATCTGAAACCAGATATCCTTCAGAATGAAGTCAAGTGGGCCTTAGGAAGCATTGCTAACAGGAAAGCTATTGAAGGTAATAGAATTCTAGCTAAGGTATTTAAAATCCTAAAAGATGATACTGTTAAGATACTGCACTCAATATTGGAATTTGGAAATTTGGAAAACTTAACAGTGGTCACTGGTTTGAAAAAGATCAGTCTATGCCCCAATCCTAAAAAGGCAATGCCAAGGAATGTTCAAACTACAGAACAACTATGCTTCCTTCACACAAGCTAGGCTTCAGCAATATGTGAATCAAGAATTACCAGGAGAAGAGGCTGGTTTTTGAAGAGACAGAGGAACTAGAAACCAAATTACCAACATTTGCTGGATTATGGAGAAAGCAAGAGAGTTCCAGAAAGGTGACTTCTGCCTGATTGACTACACTAAACTTTTTACTGTGTGGATCACAGTAAAATCTAGCAAGTCCTCAAAGAGATGGGAGTACTAGATCATCCTGCTTGTCTCCTGAGAAACCTGTATAAGGACCAAGAGGCCACAGTTAGAACTGAACATGAAACAACAGATTGGTTTAAGATTGGAAAAGGAGTACAACAAGGCTTTATAGTGTCACCTTTTTTATTTAACTTGTATGATGAATACATATTTAACTTATACGATGAGTATTGTGTAAGATTGATTGCTACACTCAACTGAGCATGTATATATACTGGCATATGATGATATGCCAGATTGGATGAATTAAAAGCCAGAATTAAGATCGCTGGGAGAAATAACAACAGTCTCAAATATGCAGATGATACCACTCTGATGGCAGAAAATAAAGAATTGAGATCCCTGTTGATGAGGGTAAAGGGAAGAGTGTAAAAGCTGACTTGAAGCTTAAAATAAAAAAAAACTAAAATCTTGGCAGCTGGTTCTATCATGTCATGGTAAATAGAGGGAAAAAAATGATAGTAGTAACAGACTTTATATTCTTGGACTCAAAGATCACTGCAGATGTCAACTGCAACCATGAAATTAAAAGACAGTTGTTTCTTGGAATGAAAGCTGTGGCAAATCTGGACAGCTTACTAAAAAGCAGAGTTATCACTTTGCTGACAAAAGTCCGTACAGTCAAGGCTATGGTTTTTCCAGTAGCAATGGATGACTGTGAGAGTTAGACTATAAGAAAGCTTAATGCCACAGAACTGATGCCTTTCAGTGGTGGTGCTAGAGATGACATTTGAGAGTTCCCTGGGCAGTAAGGAGATCAAATCAGTCAATACTTAAGGAAATACATTCAGACTATTCACTGGAAGGCTAAATACTAAAATTGAAGCTTAAATACTTTGGCCACGTATGAGAAGACAGTCCTCACTAGAAAAGAACCTAATATTGGAAGAGATTGAAAGCAAAATGAGAAGCGGATGGCATAGGATGAGATGGATTGATATTATCATGGAAACAATAAACATGAAGTTGGGCAGACTTCAAGAGGTAGTGGGGGATATAAAGGCTTAATGTGCTATGGTCCATGGGGTCACAAGACAATGCAACTGAAAGAATAAAAGACTGGCTCTTATTTTTTTTTTTTAATAAATTTAACCCAGTTTCCTACATATTTGAGAAAATGAGGTCTTTATCAGAGAAAATTGCTGTAATTATTTTTTAATATTACTTCATTGTGGATGGTACCTTTTATCAAAATGCAGTTTCCTTGATTATCTGTTTTAATTAAGTCTATTTTTGCTTTTGTTTGTCTAAGATCATGATTGCTACCCCTGCCTTTTTTACTTCAGCTGAAGCATAATAGATTCTGCTCCAGCCCTTCATTTCAACTCCGTGTACGTCTTTCTGTCCCAAGTATGTCTCTTGTATACAACATATTGTTGGATTCTGATTTCTAATCCATTTTGCTATCAGTTTCCATTTTATGGGTGAGCTCATCCCATTTACATTCATAGTTCCATTCAGTAATTGTGTATTTCCTTCCATCTTATTTTCTTATGTTTATCTTTCTCTCTCTTTTAATTCTGTCCCTCCTAAAAAGTCTGTTTTAGTTCTGACCACTGCCTTCTTTAATCTGCTTTCCCTTTTATCATCCCCCACTCCCGTATCTCTTATACCCTTCCCCTCCTATTTCTTTATTATGTAAGATTGATTGCTATACTCAACTGAGAGTATATATGCTCTTCCCTCTTTGAATCAATTCTGATGAGAGTGAGGTGCAATTATTGCCATTTTCCTCTTCACTATCATCTTTGCATGCCTCCTTTATGTGAGAAAATTTTCCCTATTCTGTTTCTCCCTTTTCCCTTCTCTGAGTGGATCCCTCTTTCTCACCCTTATATTTTTTTAGGGGACAGATCATCACAACATAATTGACTCACACTCATGCCCTCTGTCTATGCTGACTCCTTATAATTGCTCTAATAAAGTTCTTCCAGTATAGGAATATACACAGTTTAATTTTATTGAGTTCCTTTGTGTTTACTCTTTCATGTTTTCCTTTTCATGATTCTCTTGAGTCTTTTGTTTGAATGTCAGATTTTCTATGTAACTGTTTTTTGCCATAAGGAATGCTGAAAAGTTCTCTATCTCATTAAATATCCATTTTTTTGTCTTGAAGGATTATACTCAGTTTTTCTGAATAGGTTATTCTTGGTGGAATGTTGGGAGAGTTCAGATGGGTCCCAGCCTGTACCCTTTTTAAAGAGTCTTAAATAAACTAAGATATACCCAGAATGAACAATAGGTATCTCATTTCACATCACACCAAGGAATTTCTATCCCATTTTATGTGGAGAGACATAAAATAAACACCATTTCAAACATTTGAAAAGAATTGGTAGATGATTTTGATCACATTCATTTTTCAGTCAACTTCCTTCAGAAGATGGTTTATCCAATTGTTAGAAACACCATTTTCTAATAGCAATAAAGTCAATAACTTATGAAATAAAGGAACACTATCACCTCACTCCATGCAGAGTCACTCAGGAGTCTTGGGTCTTCCATTGTGAAACAGATGTATTACTGACCATCCAAATAATTTGAAATCTGTGTCCTGTTGTCTTATTTTTGTAATATGGTTCACTATAAAAAGAAACAAAACTTCAAGAATCCGGATGAATTCCTTGAGATTTGGTGACAAGCCTAAATTATTGACTTTGAAAAATACGAATTTATTTGTTTTAAGAAAGAACATCTTATGAGTTAAAGTAGGTCACAAAAGTATTATCCAAGAGGAGTCCTTGGGGGACCTACTTCAGCTAATAGAATGATTTTATATATAAATCATATATATATATATATATATATATATATATATATATATATATATATATGGATATATATATGTATAAGGTATATTTATAGGAATGTATAAGGTTTTATATATATGATATATATATATGGATATATAAATGATCAATTACTACTTAAAATCATTCTTGGTTGCTTGGAAACAGCTTGACTAATAGATAATATTTATTATTATCCAATATGATCTCAGGGAAGGTATTTTTATGGCGATTTATTATAAGACAATGTGGTATTATTTTGTTACTCAAAATTTGGAGAGAAATAATTTAAAAAAGCAAACACAAATTCTTATATTTTTTCCTTTTTATAAGCTGCCATGTAAACAACTCATATTTTGCTTTGATTCTCCACATCACTCAAATTTATCTTTGAGGCATTTTAAGCAGATCAGACTTTACCATCCTAAAAAGAAGGTTCATAATTTGAACTGTTTCCATACTGACTAGTTTTATTAGAATGAATAATAAAATGAAATCAATCCATTTTTCTAGGGGTTATGAATTTGAAGCTGGATTAAAAAATAATAGATTCAAAGAAAGTTATGGCAGTATCAGGTTAGGAAAAGGAAGACCGGTGAAATTGCACAGTAAGAATAAAACAGGATTTCTTCATATAAAATGATCTGTATCTTATGGGGCGAGGGGAGGGGAGAGGTAGAGAAAGAGAGTCAGAGTCAGAGTTCACTTGTGCCAAGGTGGTTCATCTCTTAGCATTAAAATCATTCCAGGCTTCCTTTTTCTCTAGGAGGTCCAAGGGCCAATTACAGGACTGCCACTGAACCCTGACCAATTTACCATTCGCATTTTTATTTACAATTTATCATTCAGCTTAATGAGTTGGTTTGTCATCCATTGCTCAGTAACAGCTATCCTACCCCCTAAACCTGGTTAGGACCAATTCTGATTCCAATCCCAACTCACTGATTGTGACTCCCAGACTCCCAGCTATTTCCTTGTCTCCAGTGACAGACACCCTAATACAGGAGCCAAGTCTTGATTTCATACTGCCCCTGGATAGTTTTAGCTTACTCAATGGAATCTTTCCCCTGAGGACTACTGTCAGGGGAATGAATGATCAGTCTAGTTTTTCTTCTACATCTAACAGGATCATTACCAGGAATCAAGTTCAACTTCATATTGTTTGGTTCCCCAATTATGTTTTCTAATCACGTGATACTTACATCCCTGTAAATCAAAATCTGATCTTGCTTCAGCTGAAGGTCATGTTTGCTTTGAGAACTTTATCTACTTAGATACTGAGTGTATCTGTGATTTCCTCTGCTCTGCAGATTTCAGTTACCTCTTTGTGATTCTTACCTATGTTTTCAACATGGTGTTTTCAACATTCTTCCACTGAATGTCTACTCAACATGCCAGAGGTCTTCCTCTGATTTCTTTATAATCTCAAGGACACCAACACTTTGTGCATTCTTAGTGCATATCTGACCTCATTGTTAAGGAGATATATATATATATATATATATATATATATATATATATATATATATGTAGATAGATAGATAGATAGACAGATACACATATGTGTATATATATACATACACACATATATGCACATAACATATATACATATATATGGTTATATATACATGTAACCAGAAAAGGTCTTTAAAATGGTATGATAGGACCAGTTCAGTATGTGAGCAATTTTGCTGGAGAAATGTCTAAAATATTTAATGACCAACATCAACAATGAATGAAATAAATGATCAAATCATACTACTCTATTCCCTTTCTCTGGGTTTTTGAAGACTAATGGGGTTTAGTTATCTGCAAAGCATCACATCCCTATCTCCCAATGAGAAGGTCTCCTACTAGATAGGGAGAAAGTAAGTGATTAATCTACAGCTTGGAAAATCAGTGACATTGACAGGGAAACCAGAGTTTGTCCAAGGATCTGAAATGTAAAGGACAATAAATTAATGAGCATTTATTCAATGCCTATTATACTAGGTTCTCTGTGAGGCACTGAAGATAGGGAGACAAAAACAAAACAGTCCTTGCTATCCAGGAGCTTACATTAATATCAATGATGCTTATAGTCCTTTAGCAGCGGAGAAAAGAACTATCCTGATCAATTGGCTGGATAATTAGTTAAAATAGAAAGCCAGCAAATGTCTCATCTTCTGCCAGAGGCTGCACCTTGAGTGAACTCCTCCTTGCCTTCTCTCATCTTGCTCCAATCCACAGTCTCCCAGGCAATGCCCCCTGATCATCTGGTGGAAGCCACTGTCCCACTCCAACTAAATCAAGGTCACATTTCATGCTGCTTATCCTGAGTAAATTAATTTGCTAGTCATCACCCTGATGAAATTTTCCTTGGATTAAAAAATATGGCAGGAATTTTCATTCAGAATTCCCATCAGAAGGCAAGAGCACTTTCATTACCAGTAGTTAGGAAGAAGATATCTCTTTAAAAGTAACTGAATGGTACAGTGCTTAGAGTCCTAGACCTGGAGTCAGAAGGACCTGAATTCAAATGTAACTTCAGACACTAACTGTGTGACCTAGGCAAGTCAATTAATTTTTGTCTGCCTCACTTCCCTCCTCTATAAAATGGAATAATAATAGCAGCCACCTCCCAGAGTTTTTGTGAGGATTAAATAAGATAAGAGTTGTAAAGCATTTTGCAAACCATAAATACTAGTCATTACTATTCCTAAAATGTCTTCCCAGATGCCCTTTATCTGTAACTCACTTGGGATACAGGTACACTCCCTCACTCTTACCCTGCACTGTTTGCCTTGTCTATATAGTGGTATCCTATATTCCAGAATTATACTCTCTTGCTCCCCACCATCAGCATTCCATCTCCTTTGTGTCAGAATCATTCATTATCATGAAGGAAATCTAGTTGGTAAACTAATTGGTCTGGATTTGTTACTCTTTCCATTTGTATTTTAAAAAAGACTTCTTAGAAGAATGTGTGGACCTATAAGAATGAATTGATAACGATGGAATTTCAGACATTACAAGTAGATGGATGAAGAAAATATTTGGGGATTAGAGAAGCATTTCTAGAAACCTTTCAAATAAATAGTGTATTGATGGTTGCCTATTCCACCCCCACCCCCACCATATTCAAGGTTAGCTCTGCCTTTCTACCTTGTCAGTGTTAAGAACTAACACAGCCTACCCATGGTCATTGATTAAATCCGCTTTGAGGCCATGGCAGAGACATCAGAAGGCTCTTTTCTCCCTTAAGCAGCCCTCAAATGAGGAAAGTTGCTTCTGCAGCATTCCTAGCCTCTAGAAGTTTCAACACCATTTTTTTTTTTTTTTACAATTCGCTTTGAGACAGTGACTAATACTGTCTAGGGGATTAGTTAAGCCTTCGGCATCCCTGGCAAGGCTTGTGGAAACTTGGCCTCAGGTCAAATTCCCAGCTTTTAAGAATTGTGCCAGATGGCATCTTTCTCCTCCACTGAGACCCTCAGTGCCTTCCAAAGAGAACTCACACTTCTCTCACCCCTAAAATCTGTCATGGATTTTTGGAAAGGATGAAAGTTGTATGTGAACTGGTGGCTCTGGCTGGGTCCAGGTGCTTCAGGCTTAGGCTGTTAGCTTTGTTCCCTCAAGCTACATGATGAATCAATGGATCCAATAGTTTTTCTCACTAGTGCAGTATTATTCATTCAACACATATTTATTGGCCACCTACTGTGCGCCTGGAACACTGAGCAGTCCTATCATTTGGTGAAACTGAGATACTACAGAGGGCTTCCTGAGTGATTTAACTGAATCCCCAGATGAGAGTTATCCTAAGTGTTACATTTCCCCACCAAAATAAAATAGGAAGCATATATTTTTAAAAGTACAATCATATTTCCCAGCTGTATAGATGCCATAGATTATAAAACGTACCAGTTAAAATCCCATGCACATGTCAGTGCATAGAATAGACCATTTCTAACAGTGACACTAAATCCATTGTTATTTTGCCAAGAGACAGATTAATGTTAAACATAATTTATCCTTTCAGTTTATTTGAACTGAGCAAATTCGTTACCATGGAGATTTAAAAAAGAGAGAGCAAAAGAAACAGCATTTTAATGAACTGGCAACATATCTAGGCTAGTGGAACTGAGCTGTATATCATACTTGAGAATGTGGGCTCCATAATTTTCCAGTGCCTTTCCTTATCCCAAATAGAAATGTGTCTGGAATTAACAGGATATAGGAGTGGAATAAAAAAGTGAGAGGCAGATGAATTCCGTAAAATAAGGAAACGGGAAAAGCAATGACAGTAGAGCATAATTGACTGGACTTTGTGAAACATAGGTATTTACTTAAGAAATGTTTGTGGTCTGTCAAACTGTATCCATTTATTGTTTAACTCATTTCTTCCCAAAGCCATGGTAACTTGCCAAGGCTAAATGATGTCCTGTAAAGCCAAGATTCAGAATAACCACTTGGGGAGAACTTCGAAAGAGTGACTAGTTTACTGTGTTTAGACAGGTAGCAGAAAATTGATTCTCCCACCATATGTGGTACCCATCAAGACTGTAAGGTTCCCTAATAGTTGCATACATGGGACTGCTGTCATGATAAGTGTGTTCCTGAATGGCCACCCACCACCATTATTAAGAAGAGTGATGGCATCTTAAGTTGAATCTTCAATAAAATAAGTTCTTCTTTTTGTAACTTCCCTTACTATGTGAACTTTTCATATACTTGCCCTGTTGATTAAGGCAGGGTTATTAGAGATTGGGGGCTAGTCTATGCCATGCACCACTGTAAAGTTAACTCATTACCTCGTTAGCATGGGGCCCTAACTAACCAACTATAGGCAGCTTCTCCATGAGGTCATCCAGCTGATGGTCTATGGCACAATGGTATGGAAGACTGAGTCAATCACAGGAAAATTTGGACTCTGTTGGACAGGAATAGAGAGCTGATTTTTCTTTTAAACCTTGACTTTAGGTACCGATTTTAAGAAATGGTGTTTGTGTTTACAGTCATGTTTTTAGGAGACCAACTATGTGTGAATTTCAGGTGTGAAATTTTATGTGTTCTCCTTTTCCTTCCTTGAAATCCCAAGAAGTCAATCACACTGTGTTAAGTATAATAATGACCTTATTGGTGCTTTGCATGGAACTTTTTATCTCTTCCTCTTCCCTTTTAAATCTTAACAGATGATCAAACTCTCTTGAATTCTCCTTCCCCCTTCCCAGCCATGCACCTTTGCTCCAGTGTGCAAAACTAGGTAAGGTCCCCTGTCAGAACTGCTATGATACTTAATCAGCAGAGGGCACTAACACATCAGCTGCAGGGATGTGCATTACCAAGTTGCTCCTAACTTTCCTACTCTGCAGAGTATGATGAGGTTTGGGGGTCCTTTAGGTACCTCAAGGTGAAGTTTTCCTGTGCTTAGAAAACTGAACTGCACTAACTCAGGAAATCTGTAGTATTGTGGAGTACTAAAGTACTCAAGCCAAAGGCACCTGCTTCTTTCTTTCGTAATGGGTTCCTTAACTGACACCTTGTTATAGACCCCTGAGGATCCCTGGCCAACTCCGATAAGCAGAAGGGACAAGCCTAATATTTCTGGCTGAGTACCCCTGGGTTTTGATAACTCTTCCTTGCCTTCCTTTTGAACCTAAAGCCTTTGAAGAAGGACCATTTATGTAGCAAATTAGGGAATTCACCCTCAAGATTAATACCAGGAACCCTAAAGTTTCTAGTTAATTTAACTGATGAAATAAAGGTTTTTGAGAATTCTGGAAGCATGCAGAGCATCATCTGAGAATGGCAGGGCTAACTTAAGAAATCCTCGGGCAATATTTCAGTGCTTACAGAGTCTGATTTCATTAGCATGGGCACTCCCTCTATCAATGTAGATTACAATCTTTAACCCCCTAAATAAATTGTTCTTCTCTCAGTGTGCCTTTGTACAGGGTGTCCCCCACACTTGAATGCTTTCCCTCTTCACCCTCATTTCCTCATTTCCATGGCTCTCTTTAGGTCTCAGCCTAAATCCCAGTTTCTGCAGGAACCCTTTCCTGATCATCTCTGCTACTGGTACCTTCCATTTTGCTGTTTTCTTTCATTGATTCTTTATGTAACTAGCTCTTTACATGCTGTCTTCTCCATTAGAATGTGAGCTGCTTGGGGGTAAGGACTGTTTTTGCTTTCTTTGGATTCTGAACACTTGACCCAGAGCCTGGTACCTGGGGAGTTCTCAATAGATGCTCTTCTGGTTGATTAATGATAGATTGAGTCTTTATAAGTTGCTCTGATTGCTGGCAACCCTTAGGAGAAGATGTGCTTCTCCTAAGATAGGAGGACTTGTCCTCAGATGAGAGTTCACTATGGGTCCATACTGTGAAACCTTTTTTAGTTTGGGAGGACCTGCTAAAGCTTGACCATTGGTGATATAGCCTTCAAGAACCCAGCATTTTAACCCTGATTATGTGCAAGGGCTTTTTTTGGAAGGCCTAGGCAATATGTAATTCAATTCAACAAACATCTAGCGATTAAATGCCTGTTGTGTATAGTGTCTTGTGCTGGTTACTGGGAGAGTTGCAAGAAACAGTTCTTGCCCAAAAGATGCTTATAGTATAATCTAGTGGGGAGGGGGGAAGAGGAGGGAGCAAGACAAATATAAAGAAACCAAATAATGCTATTGGAGATCAGGGTTGACTTAGCATCATATTGGATTTTTTGGCTTTGACCATATGGCAAAGACCATATGTTGATTGACTCAGGGCTGATGGATTCACTATAGGCCACTGTAGCTGTTATGAACCAGGTGCTATCTTGAAGGTGCTGTTCTAATAACAGTATTCTGACCTGTCTCTAGTTTAGTTCTGTGCACAAGAAGTGTGCTGAAGAGGTTATCCTCTATAGTGTGGACTTTGGTGTAGTGCACCAAAAGGCATGGATTACCCTTCTTAGTTCATAGAGAGTAAGGACATGGACTACCCTTCTTGGTTCATTGAAAGAACTGAGTATGTGACATTGAAATCTTGCTCGTTTGCTCTTTGTTCCAGCTTCATCATTTCCTGAAGACTTCTCCATTCTAACCACTGTAAAAGCCAAAAAAGGCAACCAGGCCTTCCTGGTCTCCATTTATAATGAGCAGGGAATACAGCAGATTGGCCTGGAGATGGGCAGGTCTCCCGTCTTCCTCTATGAGGACCACATGGGGAAACCTGGACCAGAGGACTATCCACTCTTCAGGGGCATTAATTTATCAGATGGCAAGTAAGTGGAATTTAGAATAACCAGCTAGTGGATTTTTCTAACTATAATTACTGGATCAGCTAATTTTACTCAGTAGTTGTTGGGGTATATTTAGTATATATATATATGTGATCATAGCTCACATTTATATAGCACTTTATATTTACAAAGCGCTTTCCCCAGAACAATAC